>NW_026623279.1:462881-496244 GCF_030028575.1 Malurus melanocephalus
CACAACAGTGCTTCGGTTTCCAAGAAGCAGGAAAAAGTCTCCAGGCAAAGGCAATGACACATCTGTTGCCATACATTCTTATAGCAATCCATGAAAATAATGCACTTTTAATTATGCAAGGGGCTGTTATTCCACAATATAGCAGAAATACATTAAATATGTCTATGATTCTATATATTACATAAACCATAGCTACATAGCCAATTGTATAGTTTCTTCTATGCAAGAAATTAATGTGAGACTAACATTTTCTTCTGAAGTTCTAATACATAGCTTGGCAAAATACTGTTTAAAAATTAAGCAATTGTTATTTGTAGAAGATAAGCTCTGACTTCTCAAGACTTCTAAGTTAAAAAAAAATTTTGAACAATTTTATGACCAAATTATTTATCTGTGAAACTGTAGTTGCAATCATCAAACTATGTGAAATTCCGGGCACCGTATATATTTATACATATATATATATGTTTACCTATACATACAAAGACATAAACATAGCTGAAAAAACTATATATAGTTTTATGTGTATATATATTACTCATGTGTACCTCATAGATACGTTTTTTTATATCTAAATTGGTAAATTGTTAGAACTTGTCAGTTTAATAAGAAACAATAGAAGAATTTAAATATTTCTATCTGAATTTTCTAACTTGCTTCTTTATGCCATGCAGACATTGGATGCACTATGTCTGTGGCACCCAGAACATTTTCCATTCACTGCAAAATAGTCACCTTTATGATTTTTAAAATAAATCAAGGTSAAGCACAAATGGGAATCTATCAAGTTCTAAGTTAGTTGAACTTGCATGGTGCCAACTTGGAGAATTCATACTCACTTCTGCAGTTTAAAAAGCATTATTTCAGGTAYCATAGAGAGTATCAAGTATGTTCCATTTCTGAGAAAGAATTAGAGGGCAGAAAGTGTCTTAAATTTCATAGGCTAGGGCATTTGAGAAGTAATGTAAAGTAGAGAATGCCAGGAATGCAGAATTTTGTCACTGGGTTACCCGAAACACAACGGAATTCTTATTTTCTTGGGACTCATCCCTTATCGTTTCAGTTGTGAGCTCTGCTTTGCTTCATACTGTGTCTRTTTCTCAAGGCCTCTGCTACTGCACAAGGCATATATCTCTCTGGGCTGCATCAATATTTTACTGTCATAAATATCCCATTTTGTATAGAATAATCTCTTTATCTTTACAAAACTATGGTTGGACCATAAAGAGAGAAATAAAATGAATTAGCTGTGGACCTTGTCAATTAGAGAAATTGCTCTCACACAGAAATCAAGTAAAACAAAGCTACAGGCAGGTCAAGAAAAGTTCAGACAGAGCAATCTGACAAGTCTCAGTCCTGAGGCTCACAAATATCAGTAACAAGTTTATGATCTGTTTCTAGGAATGGCAATATGGCTCTGGATTCTGTAACACAGAATTTTGTTCTACTCTCTGCTTGTTTATTTCTGTTTCTACCCATTTGCCAAGTCTGTTTTATCYGATCCTTTTCCTCATGAATCATACATTGAGTAGGGGTAGCAATTTGCAGAAAGAATGTCATAGTGTATAAATACTTGTTTTTATCAACAAAGCTTATGGGTGTAACAATGTCAATCCAACATTCATTATGTTTGGTAGCACACTTTTAAAGCYACGTGCCATATGTTCCCTTCCATTAAAAAACAGGGAAATTCCACTAATCCAATGCAAATCAGAGTAGGGTATAATCATAGCAGCCTGCAAAAGGAAGCAAGTGACACCAGGTAAGAAGTGATTGCCATGAATATATTCTATCCTTACCAGATTCTATCCTTACCAGTATGCATCCTATGGCAATAGCTCCTRGTGGATTGTCTAAAATAGCTGGAAAAGGAAAATGGCATAAAATATAATTTAGGAGGCCAAAATCTATTATGCTAGTTTTACTGCCAGTGTTGRAAAGACGGGGAAAGGCAGAAATTCAGAGCTTTTTCACAGGTTAAGCTGAAATACTGAAATKTCTTTTGTTTATTACCCTGCAACTAATTTCTTGAATACTTTTCCTGCTATGGGATCCTTCTGCTGGAGATAACTACAGTGGGATTCCCAAGAAGATTCATGACAGCAGTTCTTACTCTGGACTCAAATTATACAAAACTCCAATTTGACTTTGAAGAGGTACAGAAGTTTGCATGTACTTTCACAGATATTTTAATGAAACCAATAAAATACATTTTCCCTGTAAATAACCATTTTATTAGAAATTTGAAATACTAACTTCACAACTTGGAGGGTATTCCTAATATACTATTTTAGTATATTTACTTTAGTTTCATTTTTTTCTTTTTTTTTTCCCATTGAGATTGCCATTCCTCTCTATAATGTTTTTCATTTTGTAAAACTGCAGCCATACCTTATCTCATTTTTGTCGCTTTTTTTTTAATCTATACTCAACAAATTAAATCCTTCTTTGATTCTTATAAATCCAAGTTTCTTGTCATATTGCCACAGTGCTGCAGGCTATTGTTTTGTGTTATTGCATTTGTAATACCTTAAATTAAATGGCATTCTATAAAAAGTATCMTTTACACTTAAAACAATAAAATATCTTCTTCTATCTTATATAAGATTGCTTCTGTGTGAAGTATTTCATATTGTGAAGAGTATGTGTAGTTTCACAGGAAAACCTACCAAGTTAATATGGTTTAAATCAAATTTACAGATCTGTCTGTTCCTATGTGCTGAAAGATGAGCTGATGGGGAAACAGAATCTCGCTGTACAGAGGTTTAACTGGAACTCAGGGAAAAAAATAGGGAAGTCTATGRCCTAAGAAAGAAGAGGCAGGATGACTCAGAACTCAGGACTTACAAAGACGTTGTGAGGTAGCACAGGGAAAAAATTACAAGGGTAAATGCTCAACTAGAATTAAATCTGGCTACTGCTATAAAGGACGACGCAAATTGTCCTCTAAATAGATTCACAACAAAAAGGAGGGTTCAGGACAATCTCCATACTTTGTGGAATGGGGGAGAAAAYATTGTGACAGATGAGGAAAAGTCYGAGWTTTAACACCTTCTTTGCCTCAGTCTTTAATAGTAAAACCAGTTGCCATCAATGTGCCSAGCACCTGAGCAGGCAGACAGGAATGGCGGGGCAGGACAAAGCCCCCAAAATCAAGGAAGGAGTGGTCAGTGACCTGCTGCACCACTCAGATATACACGTCCCTAGGGCTGTTTGGGTYAAGGAAAAGCCTTATGGAATGAGCTCCTTGCCCTCTGTCAGTCCCTGTTCATCGCTGTTCACTTTTGCCCACCAGCCTGGGATGGACTCGGCCGCAGTTCTGTGGCCACAGAGCAGCCTGTGTGATTGACAGGCGATCCCCTCGTGYGGGGAGCTGTGATTGGTCAATGGGGTGCGTGGACACCAATGATCAGAGATGTGATTGGATAAGAAGGTTCACTGGCGGCAGCTCTGCAGGGCAAACAGCCAATCCCTGTTTAGCCTGGGAATGTTGAGAATATAAAAAGCTCATTTTCTTGAAAATGGGATTTCTTCAAACCAGCAAGGAGGCCGTGCTCTGTTCCCCCATTGTTGCATAGGGCCAGGTGGKTTCCAGCAGAGATACTGAGGAGCTGCTCACTGAGTCTCTTTCAATGGCCAGAATGAAGATGATGAAGAGCTGTGGATGTTGCCTACCTGGACTTTGGTAATGCCTTTGACACTCTTCCCCACAGCATTTTCCTGGAAAAACAGGCTGCTCATGGCTTGAATGGGTGCCCCGGGTAAAAAAAATCGTCTGGATGTCCAGGCCCAGAGAGTGGATGTGAGCGGGGTTAAATCCAGTTTGTGGCTGGTCTCCAGTGGTGTTCTCCAAGGCTCAGGATTGGTCCAGTATYGTGTCTAATATCTTTATCAACAATATGGATGAGGGGATTGCGTGTACCCTCAGAGTTGGCAAACAACACCAAATTATGTGGAATTGTTGATCTGTTGGAGRATCAGAAGGATCYACAGAGGGATCTGGACAGGCTGCATCAATGGGCTGAGGTCAAGTGCGTGACCTTCAACATGGCAAAGTGCCAGTCCTGCATTTCAGTCACAAAACCCCCCGGCATCTCTACAACCTGGGACAGAGTGGTTGGAAAGCTGATCRGTGGAAAAGGACCTGAGGATGCTGCCTGTCAGATGTCTGAACCTGAGCAGAGGCCAKGCTGACCCAGAGAGACTCTGACAGCACCAAAATGTGACCTTAATGTTGCTCTGTGTTCCATTCTCTCCCTTGACACTAGTCAGCACTATTCTGCTTTCTTGGCTTTTTTTGTTTTGTTTTTTTTTTTAAATTTCTTATCTAATTCCTTCATTATTTATAAAGTCCCATGATAACCCCTTTGAGCTGATAACTGTATCTTTTAGTCATAGTAATTTATAGCTTCTTTGTAAGCATATTCACTTTTGGCAAACACCATAAGAAAAGAATGCTTTGGATGTGGTACACAAATGCAAGGTGTAGACTTGCATTCCTATTGTCTCATCTGTTGTTTTCCAGGCCATTTTACCAAGAAAGGAGGATGTGCCACCAGCATGAACAATATGWGCTGCCTTTTCATAGGTGGCTCGTGGTCATTTTCAAGCCTGTTTTTCTCCATCTCATACTTTTCATTTTATTTCTCYTGTTCTAATTTTAAACCAGGCTCTTAGGTTGTCAAGGTCACTGTRTACTTTGATCCTGCCTGGCTTCTTGCCTTGGTGTATGAAGTGACACAGCTAGCTTCGTGTCAACCACAAATTTTATAYAGAGGCTCCAAAGTACCCTCTCTGAAATGCCCAATTCACTTAATCAGGAAATGTTAAAGATGAACTATTTTTCAACCAAATGCATGTCATTCTCCAATCAGCTTTAYTTCTAACTCTTATTTCCCTGGTTTCAGGCAATTAAGAGGTGATTTTTTATTCAGTTTCTATATTTACCATCCATGCAGTCTTTCACAGAACTCTTTTATTTAATATATTAATTTCCTTCAATTCTATTTTTGCAAACAATGTATAGAACCATTTTCACTGAAATAACTGACTGMTTAGAAAGTGCATGTTTTGTTTGGCCTCTAACGGTACCAGTGTATGAATTAGAGCAGCTTTTTTTACTAGAGGAAGATCTCATTACTTCTCTAATATTTTTCCATAAATCACTTTGTGCAATTGATGCCAATATGAAAGTAGATTGAGTTTCATTAAAGCCCTTTCTAAGAAATATGGGAAGAGTTTAATTATTTTCGTTTAGGTTCCCTGAATAATAAAATCTGTCCAGATCATATTTCGCTTACAAATTTCAAACTCTGAGAAATGAACCTGCTGTAATTTTCAGCCCTAATTAGAATTTGGGGNTTTTTTTTTTTTTTTTTTTTTTTTTTTTTTTACAAAATGGATTTTTTTTCCTTACATGTATTTGGAAAGCTGTAAAATATTTGAGTAAATATAAAAGGGTTACTGATGTTATAAAATTAACATTTTGTATTGGGTTATCGTTCAAACTATCATTTGTTATTCTGATGTYCAATTTCCATAATAAGAATGGAGCTGAACAATAAATTGAAGMTTTTACTAATCATCTGTTACCTACATTTTGAACTAAATATAAATCTTCATAATGTTTTTTAAATAAGACTTTTCAAACATACATAAATATAAAAGAATAACATTATAATATCTTTTACTTGTAGCTCAATGCAATACAGTAAAAAAGAGATGAAGAGATGAAGACRTAGCCAGTCACCTAAGACCAGAAAAATGATAGTCCAAAATTGGGARAGCAATTTTCTGGATCAAACTAAATACTGATTTATATAGTCACGTCTTCATACCTCTAACTGGCATTTTATTTGCTTCAGTGGAATATGGATGCAATTATTATTCATATAATAGTATAAATAATAGAATACATAAGGCTAGTTTTACAAAAAATACTGTGGATAATTTAATGTTTATCTGTCTTTGCAATCAAATTGCATTAACATCTATTTTTATATACTTTATAATTTTTTTTTATATAGCTTCCATTCTTAAATATCAGGTTCAATATTGAGAACAATAACACCACAGAAGAAAAKTAAACCAAATTTGCATTAGAAGTCATGTAAGAACAAGAGGTGAATGATAAGTTGTTATATCCATGAATTAGTCTACATGAGTAGTAAACATTTTTAATTAAATTTTACATTTAAAGCATTTGTACATGAGATTTTGAGAAAGTGGATTATATTAAAAAACTTACTTTTAGTATAAATTAATTGCTTGTTCATTATGGTATTTTAAATATCATTGTTAACTATTTCATCTCCAAGAAATTTCAGCCTGTAAAATGATTGTACTCTGGGTTGTGATTTTCACCTAACATAGAGAAAACATAATATTCAATGCAAGTTTAGTTAGTTGAACTAAAACTGTGTAAGGACAGAATGAGTCAGGAATTTTGCCACTGAAGSAATTTGAGAGAAAGAGATGCATCTGCCAAGATACTTCACTTGTGTAGAAGCRTTTACACCCACCACTCAGTATATAAACTGGAGGAGTTACCGCTAAGGTAGGCTGAGTGTGGTTTGAGTATGTCTTTGGCATTCATGAGCAAATGGTGAGCAGCTGTATTGTGCATCACTTGTTTTTCTTGGGTTTGTCTTCTTCTATTTCTTCTCCTTCCTCTCCTTCTCCTTCCTCTCCTTCTTCTTCTTCTTCTTCTTCTTCTTCTTCTTCTTCTTCTTCTTCTTCTTCTTCTTCTTCTTCTTCTTTTTCTTCTTCTTTCTTCTTCTTCTTTCTTCTTCTTCTTCTTCTTCTTCTTCTTCTTCTTCTTCTTCTTCTTCTTCTTCTTCTTCTTCTTCTTCTTTATTGTCATTGTTATTGTTGCTACTATTGTTATAATATTTTACTTTGTTCCAATTGTCGAACTCTTCTTATTTCAACCCACAAATTTTACTTTTTTTTCTCCTACCAATCCCACTGGGGTGGTGGGTAACTAAGCAAGCAACTGCATGGTGCTTAGCTGCCAGCTGGGTTAAACCACAGCAGGAATCTACTTTCTAAAACACCCAAATACTCAAATCAGTCTACTCATAACTACTTTTGATATTTCCCATCAGTTTGTAAAAGGAAATTGATTTATTATCTTTTCCCACTCAAGACATTTTACTTTTGGACTGTGAAAAAAAAAAAAAAAAAACCACCCTCTGCTTGCTGTTGTCTTCAACTAACCATGCCAGACATGTTCCTTAGCATTTATCACCTTCTAGTATTTTTTGTATGAGAAAAAATAGATTATTGGAAAGCAGTTGTTTTAAAGAATAGCACACATTGTTTCCAACAGTGACATGAGGAGGAGGTGCACAAAAGGCACAAATTTGGGAATGTTGTTTAGGTCATGCTACAATAAAATGAGATTATCTGTTTTGTAAATACCCCTAAAGCATTTAAAAAGAGTAGGTACTTTAAAAAATAAATTGTGCTTCCAATACAATAACGGAAGTGTGTTAAGGACATCAGATTGACATTGAGATAATTTTTTTGAAACTGCAAATGAGAACTAAAAACTTCTATCCTTCTTTCAAAAATGAAGAATTTTTCCTAAATTTTGGCTRAGAGGGTAAACTTTTGAAGACTTTTATTAAGTACATTATTTTCACTAGTTCCACATTATGTTGTCCTCATCAAATTTACAGTTATTGTAAATCAGTAATTGTCTTCTTTCAGAGAAAGTTGAAAAACTCTTCAAACATTCTCCCTTTCCSTTAATTTGATTTTGCATATGCTTCAGAGATAGCTATAAAATGCAGCAGTAAGCAACAGACTGCAGGAAAAGTCTGGGAACAGCAGTTTTCTTTTGTTTCAAAGAGAAATGTTGTGAATATTTCCTGCATTTTTTTTTCCACATTGAAATACGTACTAAATCATTAATTGTACATTCTTGTTTCTTTATGGYGAATTACCCATGGTGTAACAGACTGCAAATTGCACCATGTATTTGCAACACATACCAAATGCTACTAAACTGAGAATTAGATTGAGAACAATAAACTGAGATGTAGGTCATTGCAAAGAGATACACTGTGGAAACACAAACTGATTTCCCATTTACCCTGTAAAATAATGTTTAAAAATTGGCTGAATATATCTATCTGAAACAAAATTTCTAACATGTTTAAGAAAGAGGGTGGGGGAAAGATTAAAATTATTAACTTTGCATGTTAAAAATTAGCGTCTAATTTTGGTATTGAGCATGTTTTGGTCTGACATTTCAGAGACTCCCATTCATGGTGGATATTGCTTCAACTTCTAACAAGTAAGTGCCAGCTAAACATTTTCAGTGGTTAGTGGCCTGGGATTTGGTTGGCTGTTTCTTTGTTTAATCTCAAGTAGAAACAGAGTAATCAACATCTGAATATATTAGCCATTAACTTGGGAACAGTTTTAAGGATACCTATGTTGCACTGGTAATCCTTGAACAAATAAATATCATGAAAWCAAGAAGGGATTTTGCAAGCAGGTTTCATATAAGATGTTTTGGACTACATTGAATGCCAACTAAATTTATATATTTTCTTAAATTTATGTAAATGCATTGTACTTTGGTAGGACTTGAGTGGTTTTAAATGGTTCCTTGTGCTATGGGCACTGTTGTCAGGTGATTGTAAAGTTTTTTTTGTTTTTTTTCTAAAACCTTGGCAACACTTAATAAATGTTAGATATCTAGAGAGGAGGCAAAAAAAATTAGTGCAGAAATGACCAGAAATAACTGGGTAAATTCATCTACCACAGCAGAACAACTTCTCAAAAAGAGCACCCTCAGAAAAATTCGCTTGTCAAGGTACTTATTTTCCCGCTTCCACTCATACACCTGAAAATTCAGTCCCTTGGCATCCTGAAAAACTTGAAGTACAGTTTAATATGTTCTGTCCTTCACCTCTCTTCACTCATTCCTTTCCAACTGCTCTGAAGTGTATGACATGGCTTGCATTGCCCTCATTACAATTTATACAAAATTTCAGTTTTCATATCTGTTCACAGGCACTCAATGAGGTTTTTTTCATCTGTCTGTCCACCACATCAAGTATGTGATTGTTTATTTCCATTTTATGCACTGTCTCTGTGAATAAATATCCATTTATGAAGACTGATAATTCAGAGGTTTCATACTGGATGTGAGTATTTAACAGATTAAATTATTCTAACCTGGATACAGTCATGGGAGAAAAGAATTAGAAGGTCTTTAGATTCACCTTTAGTCTCTCTCCCGTGTGCTCACTATTGTGCTTGTATTTKGTGAGGAATGGAAGTGAGTGTCTGTGACTGCTCAATAACATTTCTGCCTCTCTCTTCCAGTGGTCCTTCAGTCCACCCAGTTCTGAATTTGCCAAGCAGTACAGAGAGAACACTGCCCTTTTTTCAATCACATTTGTGCTGCATTCGGTCTTGAGGACATTTTGATTAGCGCAGGTGTTTCCAGAAATGTTTTCATCTTAAAAGCTGTCCCTTTTAAACAATTAAAACTGGTTAGATTTGCAGTTTGCTYGAAAGAACTCCCAGACTGAGGACACAAAATAACCCAGAAAAGAAGCCTTCAAGCAAAAATAGAAAGAAATCCATGACTGATATCCCATGCCAGCAAATGGTAGTAGAAAGAAAAATGTTTCAGTTGAAATCTGAACATCACTTAGTGCTGTCTATGTCAAAAYCAATTATTTGAACTTCATTCTGTAGTAAATAGCTGATGCAAATGGCTTTGTAAAAATATAATGTACTAATGTGCCAAGTAAAACGTCCATTTTAAGGCAGATGGTGTTCAGCAATTATAATTGCAGTTACCTGATGGATGCCCTGGTGTGCATATGCTTTCTATCCAAAATTTATATGATGATACTGCTAGGCACTACCATTAACATACAACAATTCACTGTGCAGTATCAAAATCAAAAAAAAGAGAACTGGAAAAAAAAAAAACCAACAACAACAAAAAACCCAAAAACAAAACCAAAAAATCTGTCTTACATAAGTACTGTGGTGAAGGACAGATGTAGAATGTTCTGTTATTAGAAATATTTGCCACTGCAGTGAATTTGTAAAGGAGTATGTAACAGTGTTTTCTTGATCTGTCAGCACATTTTTAGATTTAATGGCAATCAGGAAAATAATTTGCCCTCCAAATAAATAAAACTAAAATTATAAATTTTCTGTTAGGCAATAGGAAGGTGACTAGTGTCTTCAGATGTTTTGATGCTCTCATTCTGAGCTTTATTGGAAGTCTGTTTCGCAGGTAAGTACAAAACAATTCTTTTGTAGTGTGCCACAGACCTGGAGCTGTGTAAAAAAAATATATATATTTTATGTATTTCTATGGTGATTCATGAATAGAGGAAGTAGAAGGGTAGACACTGATTGTGTGATAGGAAAGAAGATAGCAATCTTTCAGTGAATGTTTCTGCTACAGGAATTTGGATAAAGTTGCAAGCAACTAGGAAGAGGCATCAATAGAACTGAGTAGTAGAAAAGCTGGAGTCATTGTAACAGCAGAGATGGATCTTCCATGGTGGGTAACMRYGCTAMMAGCAGATCATTWAAARGTGYATACATGGRGCCTTAAGAATGTTTTTTCCAGGAAAGAAAATAAATTGCAAAATTGCAGAGGTCTGTTTTTTGTTTTAATGAGAAGTCCTTAATTATTCTCTCCTTCTCTGTCCCTTATTCTTTGTATCAGCATGAGAAATCCATTTCAGTGTTCTTAGTTGCACTGTGTCATGTTCTTTCATTGGAAACTTTTTACAACAGAAATATTCGCATGACTGTTCAAAAAGAATTAATTGAAATCACCAGCAAACTGAACTCATTTAAACAAGTGATGAAATCAAATTATATATTGTTTCTCTGTATTCCAGTAACTGTGTTGTTCAACTTCTGTTTTTTGCTAGTACATTGAGGTTCATTTCAATKAGTCAGTTAAATATCATCTAAAATAATTTGAAATGCTTCCAGCTAAGCTGAACAAATTCYTGTTTAATCAAGAACCCTTGAAATGCTTTCTCCTTTGTTCCCTAATGGAGACTTGCCAAAAACATATTTTGTTTAATCCAACAGCATGTGATGTCACAAATATATAGACTCTTAGTATTTTAAAATCCAATTTTCTTTAACCTTTTTTTTTTTATTATTATTACCTAGATATAGATCAGATGTAACATCACAAACTCTCAGGAATGTGCATTTCTGACTGCACATATTCCAAGGCAATATACATAGTGCACAGTATGTGTAGTCCATTCTGAAGTAAAGGATAAAGTCAGGAGCATATTTGACTATAATTAAATGGAAATAAAGAACTTCTTTTGGGAGAGGTATTTGGCAGTCAGATAGACCCTTCTTTAAAGAAAGGGTATGCCCATTCCTCTTGAAGTTTCTTGGATTATATACAAAGCAAAGKGTGAATAGAGATGGCCAGTCTCAGAATACACACAAACCTGTATCAGCATCACACAAAATTCCAAAGAGAGTAGATGATACAACTGGTGTTGTTTTCTACCAGTTTTATGTCTGTCTGGGTGAAACAACTGCCAAGACAGAAAACCCATCAGGTGTGAGAAGCCACAGTGGAATAACATTGCGAGGGAGAGGAAAATCAAGTATTTCTGTTGCAGAAKTGACAGCAGAACACAGAGTGTTTGTGAGGCCTCCATGTTCTTCATCTGTGGGTAGCTCCAGGTCTGTGGCACACTACAAAAATAGGTTTAGAGAAATTAGCTGGGATAGTGATGCATATAACWGTAGTTAAAGAGATAATGGGAAATTAACTGGAGGGATTTTTTTYTTTTTAATTTAAGCAATTGATACAGTTGGACAAAATGGACAAACTCCTGCTATATAAAATTAAAATATAACTACTCTCCACAAAACTTTTCTTTTAGAGAATATTGTAAAATCATGCAATGTTTTAGATTGGAATGGACTTTAAGGATCTTAGAGTTCTAACCTCCCCTTACACTTTTCACWAGACTAAGTTGCTCAGATAATGTGGAAGTTCAGTTTATCACTTTGTTTTAATATAAGAATAGATGATACAGAACACCTCAAACTTTTTTGTAACATACCATAGCATTTTCTTTATGCATACTTGAACACACAGGTATAATAGAGCTATTTGGAATGGTCTTGTGGCACACAGAAATAAATTAGAATCGCAATAGCTCTCCTAATTAATATACCTTGTGATAAAAGCATTGCTCATGATGMATTGCTCTGTATTTAAGAATGTATTAAAGTAAAAAGGAGCAAGAATATATACATGAGTCCTAAATATTTGGTATTTGCTTTAAGACTGATCAAAATATATACTCAAAGATATTTTCACTAATCTGCCTCAATATGTTTTGCAAAGATAATATAAAAATGGAGTTTCTATTATTTCCCCCAGATTTTAGGCTCTTTATTTATCTTTAAATTCTACATAATGGTAGAATTATGATAATTCTTCAAATGGTAACTTTCTGATTTTGTTCTTCCACTGATATTTTGGATAACCTTTTGTAGGTATAAATGGGTTCAAACTTCAATCCTAGACTGGAAAACCCTAGTTCAGTAGAAAATATTTCTTCTGTTAATAAAAAAATCTTCCAGACAACCTCAATAATATTTAACGAGGGTTGTCGTAATTCAAGTAAAATTTCAGCTCTATTTACTCAGAAAACTTGGCAAAAGTGGCTGCAGGTAGAAACACAGTTACTTAAAACAAAGGGATTGAGTGCACCCTCCTCAAGTTTGCAGACAAGTCCAAGCTGAGTGGTGCTGTTGRCAYAYCTGAAAGRGGGGATGCCATCCAGAGSARCCTGGSCMAGCTCATGAATTGAGCCATGGGAATCTCATGGGGTTTAACAAGACCAAGTACAAGATGCAGCTCCTGAGCCAGGACAACCTCTRCTATCAACACAGGCTGGGGAGGAGCAGATAAAAAAGCAGCCCTGTCAAAGACTTGGGGCTGGGGTGAGGGGTTGGGTATGACTTRGCCATGTGTGGTCACAGCCCAGAAAGYCAAAAATGTCCTGAGCTGCAKCCAAAGGAGTGTGGGCAGAAGGGTGAGGAAGGGAATTCTGTCCTTCAGTTCCACTTTGCTGAGATCTCACCTGGAGAGCCTCATCCAGCTCTGGGATCCTCAGCWCAGGAAGGAAATAAACCTCTTGAAGTAAGTGCAGAGAAGCCCCACAGAGTTTGTCAGAGGGATAGAACACCTCTCCTATGAAGACAGGCAGAGAAAGYTTGGGTTAGGYAGCCTGGAGAAGGCTCTGGTGAGACCTTATACCAKCCTTTCAGKACCTARAAGGGGTCTACAAGAAAGCTGGGGAGGGCATTTGACTAAGGCAAGCAGTGGTAGGATAAGGAGTAACGACTTTAAACTGAGTAGGTTTAGATTTAGACAGGTTTTTTTTGTGAAGGTGGTGAGGCACTGGACCAGGTTGCCCAGAGAAGCTGTGGATTCCCTGTCCCTGAAGGCTGTGTTTTGCCACTGTAATTCACATTGAGTGGGTTTGTTTTTTGTTTTTGTTTGTTTTTTTCTTTGTTTTGTTAAGGATAAAAACTATAACAACCAAGAAATGAAAATCTGTATTTGATGGACCTCTAAAATGATTAGTTAATTCACAAATGTCTTTTAATGACATATAAACTGTGGATTCATGACACAGGAATTTTACCAGTTATAGATCCAAATAYAAACCAAGATAGTTTAATTTCATTTTATTTAGGTAATGTCAATTCTCTTTTGCTTTTAGGAGGCCCAGCAGAAAATTTTTCATTTTTGCATAATGCAGAGAAGAAAAGAAAATATAATGATCATGTTTGATATTATTATGGATGAATCTGTATAGCAACAGGTTTAAATCTGTCAGTCCTAATGAGACAAAAGACTGTGTGTAGTGAAGATGCTGTTAAAAGCAAAATGAGTGCTGCAATGGTCTTTTTGCTCTAATTGTATYGTGCTGACATTTGGTGTAATTATATGCAGTTGAGTATAATTTTATCTTTCATGCCACTCTAAGAAATTCTGTAGTAAATTGAGGTAGCTATCTGTTTTCAGATGAATTTGATCACTTCATTTTAGCCCACTCTCAGAGTTTAGTTAGAGAGGTCTGAAACCCAGTATTTATCATAATCTGCTTCGTTTGTTCAGTCCCCATGCGGCAATTCCAATTAGAATTTTATCAAAGTCATCCTTACAGCAATAATGATAATCCTTTAGCATCTATCTGGATTAGGTCTCTGTTTTATTCTACTAATGAATACTCTAGAGGGGTCTGGGCAATTTTACAGAACAAATTAACCTTAGAGCATAGCCATTTAAAGTGTTCATTATACTGGACACCTGCAAAGTGTACTGGGCTTAAATACAATTTAATAGACCCTTCTAGGCCTGTTTTAAAGTATCCTGAAGAGAGTATGAATAAGATGATATTTAAATTATGATGGTTGGAATGGGGGGTTTTTCTAGCATTTTCAATAAATATAAGATGTGCTATGTATGAAATATCACTTTTGGAATACATCAAACATCACCATGTAATTACGGCTTTTGAAATCTAAAATGAAAAGTTTCAAAACATTGAAATCTGAAATGAATGTCTCCTCAATTCCACCTTTGTGTATAGCATGCTCCAAATGAATGTTCTACATGTGATACATTTTGTTTCTGATTCAAATACTATTATTGCAAAAATACGTGAACTGTAATTCTTAAATAGGCTATAATGGTAAAGGGATTGGGGAAGAGAGGGCAAAAGAGCAGAGGGAAATGGCAAAGCTAATTGGTATTCTCTGTTTCCAACTGTTCGTATCCCCAAGCCTCTCTCTTTTTTTTTTTTTTTTTTTAATTTAAAGTCAGAGTCTCTTCATTACCTCATTACACTACAATAGTAACATACTCCAGCGGCAAGGACCAAGAATGGCTCCTTTACATTGTTCCTCAATCTAAAAATTGCCATTAGAACTAAATGCAAGCTCMATCTGAGCACATCAGACACTGCTTGAATGACTGTTGTTATCATACTAATTCAACAGGCAAATAATTTGGTCTTACTTATRGTTATGAGAGTTAAACAAATAGATTTTATATTTTAATATTTTAGGCCAGCTAATAAAAACATGAACACCTTTTTTTCATACATGGGCAAATTTTTGTAGTTCCTTGTTTTAAACCTTTCTGGTGGCACTACGTTACAGGAAGATTTTCTGCATTTGTAGACAGAATGAGACAGAAAATGGAAACAAAACCCAAAAGCATTCAGCTTTACATATTTGCTTAGTTTATTTTAGAGCAGAAAAACTTAAGAAAAACCAAAGTATATCCTTAGTGTGTGGAAGCATATGTGTAAAATCCATCCAGCAAGTGTTTTCCTCATTGAAATCCCAAATAACCTACTGTGGTAGAAGACAGTGACAAAACTGAAAACACAGAGCAGGCCAGGATTTCTAAATTCAGAAAGCGCCGATGGGCAAACAACAGAGTTCCAGGATTCAGAATTTCTGAAAAAAAAAAATACAATTATTCTTCATTCTCTGCTGGCAATTTTGCTTAGGCCTGAAAAAGCCCTACTGTGATCTTGAAAATGGTTTTTTCACTCTTAGCAAATTCTCAAGCTTTGGTGTAGATAAACAATATAAATTTTCTTCATGTTATCTTTTGCCTTTTTAAAATATGCTACATATTTGTAAGTATATTTTAGCTATTAATTGATAAAAATTAATTTGTTCCTAATATTTACAGCATTTTTTTCATTGCCTTCTAAAACATTGTTTGTATCCCCTGCTGCTGCTGAAGCAATGAAAGAGTTCATACTACTTCCATTCACCAAGGTCACAGTGATACAACAACCACTACTCTGCAAAGCACGAGTGTACTGAAACCTGTTGMTAAAAAATCTGAATTCCAGTCTAAATTATAGTTATTTGTAAGTATTTTGTTTTTGTGACTAATGTGATATACTTGTAAAGCCCTAATGCAGACAGAGCTGAGTTATCTCAGGTGCTGTGACATGTAAATTAGGCAAGCATGAGGATGAGACAGCTGTGACTCTTGTGTAGATGTGACATGGGAGATGACTTAGAAGGGGTTACAGAAAGGAAAGAACAACATTACTCAGTGACATAACCTGCAGTTTATTCACTAAGCAGGATGGGTTTAGCAGGTGGATAGCAATGTCTATTACAAAGCTTATAGTAAAAGATTTCTGTTCTATGGCAGTCACATACGACCTCCAGGCCAGTTTCTTTGCCATTCCCTATATCTCAAACCAATTGGTGGTTGTTTTCAAAGTTATTATCACCTTCCAGTTTCTTATTCCTGTTGTGCTAAAAGGATGTTAGGTCCTTGTTTCAATGCTATCTCAGCTCATAACAGAGTACAGCATGTCTGCAGAGTTAGAAACTGGCAGATGAAATCTTGGCCTCATTTTATTACATTGAACATTTGGGAAGTTTGTGATTCCTAACAATCCACAASAAAGATATAATCAAAAGGGGAAAATAACCAAACCCATCTCTATACCACAATAGATCCACACATTTTCTGCAACAGAGCTAATCTCATGCATATGCATAAAAGAGTTTGTAAAGTTAACACAACTGTGAATTTCTTTCTCTTTCTAGGAAAATTGATAAGACTTTGTCCTACTTGAGCATGTAGGCTGCTGGGGCCACATGTAGGCTTTCAGGGCCACATCATCACACCACAACAGCTAGTAAAGAGACTAAGCTAGAAAAATTTAGCTAAGGTCTGACACAATATTTGATTTTGTCCATGTTGTACTCCTCTTGACTGTTTTTTATTTATACTCAATTAAAAGTATCATCATTTCTATGTTATTTTGACCAAACCATCTCTCCTATTTTTTTTCAGTACTGAAACTATTAAAAAAGTCCTAAAAAGTCAAAACCCACACTGCTTTCCCAGATGTAGATAATACCTTATTTATCAAATTCTATGAAAATACTGCATAAATCTGACTAATAGCATTCTAAAGGTATTAAATATCCAGGTTCTGATTTTCTGAGAAGTACACAATTAGTAAGAAGTCAGTTACCACCTCTTYGTTGGTTCTGATGTTAGTACACCCTAGAAATATATTCAGCCTACTCAAGAAAGCAGTGTAATGTCTAAAACAGCAGTATGAAATCAGACATTTCTCAGTTTTCTCACATATTTACTTTTCTTTCTCTGTACACCAGGTGTTCTTTTATTTTCTGCAAATTTCATCAGAGTATGGATTGTCATCCTTATGAATTTTTTCTTGAGGGTGAACATATACCACCATCCATGTGATAGTTTCTTGGTGATACACTTATGGAATACAGTGGCTCTATCTGATGTTAGAACTTCTCCAATTCCCACTGTTTCTTCAGGTGGCAAATAATTTCAATTTTTTCTTCTGATTTCAAACAACTTGCTCATTTTCTCTGGGCTGTTCCTGGACCACAAATCTTTGTTCCCCAGTGCAACATAGAGAAAAAAAGAAAAAGACATTTTGGAAGGAATTATACTGATATGTGGCCTGTTTTCAGAAGGGGGACACTGAGCACAGTTCAATTGTGTGAATGTAGGCTACATGAGATGCTGGAGGGTATCTGAAATGAGATCAGTGGGTGTGACACAAGACCTAAAGGATAACCATGTCTTAGTAAGGTAACAGGTAAAGAACTAATGGATCTGAAACCTCTGAAGTTACACCAGTTACCTGTGTTTAAGGAGCTGACTGCCACATTCAGATGATCTGAAAAGCCAGTATTTGACAGCTATCCTGAGCTGAGTCAAAATGCGTTGTAAATAATCAGGAATAATAACTTCATAGYACTCAGACCAGAGCTTTTATTTTGGTTTTATTTTTCCTTAATTAAGGAAGTAATATGAAGTATAAAAATCACAGAAAATGTACCTTTGTTATGAATATGCTGGAAMAGTATTTCTTTCGTTTCTTCACATATGCCTTCAGTTTTCTTAGACACTGGCAGGTACAGCCCTAAGATCCTCTGTCACTGCATTTCATCAGAGACTTATTAAATAATCCCATCTGCCTGAAGCAATAACTGCTACAGGAATAAAGCGATTATCTATTGTTACCTGATTTGCACTTCTTCTAAATCTAATGAATTTAAACACACTTTACTTGGTGTAAAATATCACCGTAACATTAAGAAACTGTCATTTAAATATGTTCATACAATATCTACAATTCAAACTAACATGTTTTGTGATATAAAAACTGGTCACTTAATGCAGCATGGAAAAGCAATTTGAACTAAAATGAGAAAAAAATTAAGATGCTGTTTTTAAACTGATTTAAGGGTACAGAGGGTGGGTAACAAATGAGAACATACTGCTGCTGGTTTAGAAGTTGTTTCACATTGTGCATGTATAGTGATGGTGAGCCTAAAGCACAGACAAAATCACCATTTAAATCATATAGGAAAAATAGATAAACAGACAATTAGATTGGAGCTTGAAGCCAACAATACCAAGAAGTTCTTGGTTCTCAGAAACTGCAGAAGATAAATGCCATTTCTGACACCTAACTTGCAATTGCAAGCTTAGTCAGTCATTGTAYTGCATGTTCATTCAGGAGGCCAGTTTGAAAATCCACTATTTTAAAAAAAATATTTTCCTGCCTTGTCATGGAGAAAAATTAGGAATCTTCCTAGAGTACAGAATGCTTGGTTCTGCTCACATAATTTCTTGGTTTACACATCAGATGGGCACAGCTGCACCCAKATCCTCCTAACTGCTTCTACACTCTTTTTGTGATCCAGCAAGCATCACTATGTGTTTATCCAACACTTTTAGGAGSAAGAGTGAAAGTACATGTCCATATGTCTAGGCTGTGGAGTGGAAAAGTTTATTTACACTGCAGCAGTGCACATGAAGTGCAGTAGCAATGCATGTTTGGAAATATCCATTTGATAGAGACAATGTATGCATATCTGACCTCTACAGGACAAGAGTGACATGAGGCAGAAAATTTGTCATTATTTTGTACTACTTTCATTCTTGTTCCAATTGAATGAGTAATTTCAGGTTTAGAAAACAATGTTCAGTATAGTGAATTGCCATTTAATACTAAACAGCTACTTAGTTAACCACTACCTGTATTCTACATAACAGCAACTAAGTTTGGGGTAAACCATTGTGATAAACTTCAGTAAATTAAATATGTGCACAAAATATTTAGTAAGCACAAATGCAAAAAGGAATGCAAGAAGCTTGTYCTTCACCTGACTGAACACTACAGATGAACTCAGGACAAAAAGATTTAGGTGTCATTAAAATGTCTAGTTCACACATCAAAATACATCAGAAAATTTACTAAAACCTCCTGGGACAAAACTCTGGAAAACATGGCAGAAGAAAGACTGGAAACTAAACATCAGTACAAATATTGCTGTTTTTTATTATTGTGCAAGGAGCTTGCCTCTGATCTGCCCCCATCTACCATACGCGTTAGACTACTGCTGGTAATGAAAACACCCTAAAAAACAAATGAACMGTCTATGAATAGTGTTTCAGAAGTTAATATGAAAAAAACCATGAAGAGGTAAATGGTATTAGTCATCTGGCTCAGTATTCCACAGGAAGRTTTTCAGATCCTGCCATCATTAACAGTAGAATAAGCTGCATAAGTAATAAATCAACTCAACACAATTTTAGTTCTGAAGATAATTCTTTGGGTGAGTCATAAAATCCAAGAGATTTGACATGTCTGACTGTCTCTCTATGTTAGTGAAAAACTTTCATCTCCATCTTAATTTGGTCTGAGATATATTCTGACTATTTGTTCTCATGCTGATTGAAGCATGACACAGGAGTAGTCTACAGCAGGGTAAAAAAGAAAATATTCATAACAGATTACACAACACTACATTGCTTTTCTGCACCCACCTATAAAACTTTTACTTAATAGTCTCTCCAGTGTTATTCCAGGAGACTGATAATTACATTTCAGTCAACACTTCAAGCAGTGCCCAAACACAATCATTTACATTTTCTTATCACTGGCTTTGGGTTTTGATTTTAGTTAATTCTTACTTACCACCTCATGCACTCTTGAAGTCAGAATAACATTTCTGACCAAAACAAAAACATCTTCAAAGCTATTTAATACACGAGAGAACTTTGTCAATCCTAGAGACACGATAGAACCTTGTATTTGRGAAAAACTTAAAATTTAAGGAAAACTGTCTATCAGCTATCAGTCCTAGGAAATATTATTTATGTGGTGCACATTCTGTTTTCAGAAAATAAAGTGTATTCAAAAGATGAAGTAGATAAATGCTTTATTTATAAGGTAACATTTTGGCTTTCAGCAGCTGCTTTCCTTATATTGTACTCTGWAGCTGGTGAAAACAGTAATGTTACAGCATAAATAAAATGTCTCTTAAACCTGCAGAGAACTTTGAATAGCATTTTTCTGCTAAACAATGGGACACGTGATAATATTACTTGCAGAAAATGAACTTGCTGCTGTTGAATTTCAGACACCAATCTTCTACACAAAAGGGAGAGAAGGGAAAAAATTTAATACGTATTTTGATTGTATGCATACAAAGAGGAAAAACAGACAAAGAGGAGCCAAGACGAGGCAGGCAAAATTACACATTGAAAAATATGCATTACTTTCACAATCATATTTTCCAGTAAACCCGGGATTAAACTAGTCTGGCACTGCCAGAAGCTAGTATTAAGTGCCAGCACCTGTGGCTGTCTCAGGCCAGCACAACTGCTATTTCCATTCAAGTTGTGTATATTATTATTAGTTGCATTAGTGTTCTTCTTTTCTGCCTTGCTCAAATCATCATCCTTTTGGTCACCAGACTGCACACATTGTGGCTTGACATGGCCAATTGCAGTTGACATTTCCAGTCGCCSGGGGTTAGCCCAATATTAATTAAAATGTTGTTCCAGACTATTATCATTTTTCTTCATCAGCATAATGGATTTTATGCTATTTTTAAAATTCTGGTTCTTTCAGATAGAAATAAATCCAAATCTTACATTGCTAAGCAGAAATAGCAGGTTGAATTAGCAATCTTAGTGCTACTTAATGAAGCCCTTACATTAATCTTCTCTCCAATTCCATTTTCAAAACACCTAAAGATAACATCTATACAGAAATAGCTTTTGCAAATCTAGGTCTGATTAAAACCCTAGTTGATCATTCATTKCACTCAGAAGACACCTGGAGTGGCTGTTATTTCTCACAAGCTCATGGGTCTCATTACCGACCAACATGTACCTCTAATAAAATTCCCATGTTAAAGTGTAGATTTGCTGTGAAAAGCCACTTCCCAATGATTGTGCATTGATGTACCCCACTAATCCCCTAGCCATACCAGATCCAGGTCATGCTTGCTTATCTTCATGAGGATAATTAGGGTTAATTGCTTATTGCCTCAATTACAACMCCAAACCAGCTGAGAGCAAGAATTGGAACTTTCTCTAACAGGTACCTCAGTCCCTTAACTGTGTCTGTGTGCAAACAGAGGAGACATTTCTACAAGTGTCAGTGATGCCATGATTTGAAGACACTGAACTAAATCTCCTCAACTTTATGTCATTATAGTTGGAATTTCTTCTTATTAATGAAAATCCGTTATCCTGTAAAAGAAAGATGTCTGACAGGTTTAGGTGGGCCAGGAGCCAAGGCAGACTATTGCACTGTTGTCTTGATTTCAAGAGATAAGCATTTATTGCTTTTTGTGTTCTGAGTAATTAAAAATCTCTTGGAGAAAGAAAGCACAATAGTATGTGACTTAGAACTCAAAAAACTTATGGGTTTGTTCAAACATATTTATATGTACAAATATTCTTGTACCCATGTGCTTACGAAGTGCAGACACTAACAATATGGAATTGGCTATCTTGCAAATACTTTTACTTACTTGGTATCACCAAATAATCAAAAGGGAATTGTTGACCCTTGTTTTGAGTTATTAATCCCTTCAAGGCCAGAATTTTCTGCAAAATCTCCTGTTTAGCATTTTGTATTACATCAGTATCTCAGAAAGAATTCAGGTGTAATTGTTTTGTAGTACCTGCCTTCAAACTAGGTTATCACAGGCTACGCTCATGAATTACCTTCAGAAAGATGCCATGGACATCGTTTAGTACAGAACATAAAATTTTTTAAGAATTGTTTGGTTCAGGCTAAACCAATTTTGCCATTAGAAATTTTTATTACATAAGTGGAAGAAAAGATGTCTGACTGCAAACTATTTTTTTTCTCTGTTTCTTATTGCAAAATCTTATGAAAATTGTTTTCCTGTAAAATTCCCACTGAAGCAGATCTTCACCTAGCATTTCTCTGCTATACAGCTCATCCGGAAATGTTTATTATTTTGAACTGCAAGTATTACTTTAGAAATCACCTAATGTGCTAGTCTTTATGGATTTTTCACCTAATCTCATCTGCTCAACAAGCGATATCTTTTCTACTAGTTCTAATAAATTTTGCTATACCCCACACACAACAAATCACAAAGTTATTGTTTTAATACCAGCTTCATACAGTACTATTTCGAGTTTTGACCTTCTGCTTTTARTGTGATTTTTTTTTTCTAAACTAGCAGTAATAGTAGCTCAGAGTAATTTTCTCTTTTTCCTAATGAAAAATTAGTTGCAGAAGTTCAATTTTTATCATAAATACAAAGAAAAAATATTTACTATTTCTCCTGATTCTAAATTTATATAAACCTAATAGTGCTTACACTTGGAATTGTAAAACTTTTCAAGATATATTATTAATTAAAACTAATTGGATTTATTAACTGACAGTAATTTTTTCAATTTCTAGTATAAAAATGAGTTTGCACTTATCCTGGTTGCCATGACAACAGTATGGATTACTTGTCCTCCATCAGAACATTCTTGGAGCCTTTCATCATTTTGCAGTTCAAGTTTATTTGATAGAAAGGGTCASTATTTTAAATTCTTCAGTTCTTTAATTTGGTTTTAAAGAGACTATTTTTATATCATCTTGGGAAAATGTAGTTTGATGGGAAGAACCCAGTGAAAGATGGACACAATTTATGACATACAAAGCCTAAACAGAAATTTTGTGTTCCTAAACAAGTTCTAGTTACCTTGCATAATTATTGCTGTATCTTTTAAACTATGGCAAAAGAGGCACATTCACTGTCATGCACATTTTAATAAGATTTATTAAAGAATTTAGACCTTGAACATGTTAATGATCTTCTTATTTGAAGCAACCAGAAGAGAATATTACATAGGCATCAAAAGAAGTGCTCATAAAAATTTGACCAAAAAAGAAAAAATAAACACAAAACTGGCATGARTGTCTAGAATTTACAGTTTAATGTGATACATAATTTAAGAAGATTTACTAAATTAAGTCAGAAAATAGAAAAGTTTTTTTTTGTTTCAGTTGTGCTTACTCTGTACTCAAAGGCCAGATTTAGATATGTTCACTGTATTGGTACTAAGAAATTTTAAATTTAAAAGTAGACCCACAAGTGTTGACATGGTATTTTTTGAAATTGTGTAGAATATAGGGTGAATGCTGAAGGGTTAATATTATCAAGGGGTAAATATTATGAATAGTAAATATTATATGCACGTTTGAAGCAGCACCTTAGGGATTTACAACAGATTCCATCTCRAACTGGTCCATAGAAAATGAGAAAYCAGAATGGACCCTAAACCCTATATATTTCAGGGTCTATAAATTTAATTCTGAGCTGTAARAAATTGTTATTGTCAGATTTGTATTACATCCTGAGATCCTCTTGCCAACTTAAAAGTGCAACCTTTTCTCTTTGTAAAAGGAGAAGACACTCACTTCTTCTTCTAATTCTGTTGGTGGCTGTGCCAGTCTTTTTATGTCTCATCTCAGAGATTAGACCAGTAATCCAAGAAGTAAAAAGTCTGCATTCTGTAGAATCATCAGCTTTAGAGAATTTTTACCCATTGTTCTGAAATCCTTGAAGAGAWTTTAGCCTACTCATGGTGTCTTCCCTGTGTTGCTGAACTCTGCCATCCTGGGATGCACTTCAAGACTTAAGGGATCAGAGAGAGGAAGTATGGGGATGAAAGAGCCTAAAGATCTGAGGCATGGGTTTGGCAGAATGGATCCTCTGGCTCCAGCTCTGTTAAGGGCTGCTCCAAGAAAGAGGCAGAGGGACCTCTTCCAAGGGCAAGTTGTCATAGCATGAGCAGTAATGGCTTTAAACTGAGAGGGTAGATTTAGATGAGACACTCAGATGAAATACTTCATTGAGATTGGTGAGACATTGAAACATATTGCTCAGAAAAGTTCAGGATGCCCCATACCTAGAAGCATTCAAGGTCAGGTTGGATGGTATTTTGAGCAATCYGATCTAGTGGACAATGTTCCTGCCTATGGCAGGGAGTTCGGAACCAAGYGATCTTTAAAATCCCKCAAACCATTCTGTGATTCTATCACTTCCTGTACTTCCTTTAATAATTGCTTCATTTCAATGGCATTGTCTGAAACTTCTATTCTCATGGACAGTTTTCAGAAATCATTACAGGGTTTTCAGATTCGTGTTTAGTGTCTTTAGTGTGTTTCAGATTAAAAGAAACACAGAATTAATTTTTAGCAGGAACAATAATAACTGTAAGCACAGAATACAAATACTATAAACGGAAAAGAAAAAAGAAGGAAAGGGAAGGGATGCCTCTTGCTTTTCATAAGAATGGAGAGTTGCTTTGTCAGCAAGCAGTACTAGAGTCTCTAACTGCTTKGAAGTATTTTTCCCTATTCATAGGGTTCCTCTGTTTGAACTGACAAGCTACTTTTAGATTCCTAAATCTAATCTATATTGACCATGTCAATTACATAGTGTTTGTACAGTTCATATACTGTGTTTTACAAYTCAATTGGTCTGAATGTAAGAAACTGTTTATAATCTGAGATTCCTTTACTTTCCTCCAAGATCACTTTCTCCATCTCACTGCAGCTATGCTGGAGCTGTGACATTCTGTTGCAACATGCTGTTGATGCAACATTCAAGGCTAATTTATTAAATAACCTCGGGGTGATTATCTGAGTAGCAAAAACTGGTCTGAGGTGCTATGGCCCCATATGCAACACCTGTTAGTGAATAKCTCATTTCCACAATATGCTTATTTAAACATGGAATGATGGAAAAGTTCTTCCTGTGGTACAATGAACCTTGATGTATGAGCACAGCTGAACTAAATGATTCCCTCGCAGAACTGGAATTCTGGCCATTAGTTGAACTTGAGCTACAAATRTGGAAGCACTTCACATTTTAGTTAAAAGAATTACAACAAAACGTTTTAAGCAATTAATTTTTTACTCTCATTTTACATCACCAAGATTTCCACAATTTAAAAACCATTTGTTGGCATGGAAACATCAGCTTAATTAAAAATTGATTAAACTAATTAACCTAAAACATATCATACTATAGACTGTTTGATTTAGAAYACATTAAAGGAAACAGAACATTTTTCATAATTTTGTGTCTTTTATCTACTCAAAATATTTTGCTTTCATGAGAATTTACATGCTTGATCTTCAGGCTGTSTCCTGAAGGCCAGAATACTGTTGACAAGTAATGTTAAAAATTTATGTTTTAGCTAAGGTGGGCCCTGTGTAGAGAGGTTGTCTATCCCTCATGATAGTTTTGCTTTTTAATTGTCTGTCAGACACCACCATTTGGAGTATCATCTTCTCTCCCTCCCAGATAACATATTTTATTTCAGATTTGACGTGCAGACACACTAGAAATGGACTGTGTTAAATAGAAAATGAAGACATAAAATAGCAAAATGATCCATAACATKCTGTCAATATGTTAAATTGAAATATGACAGAAGAAATCAGTAAGTATTTAGCTAAAAACCTTCCCTGCAAAAAGATTCAAAAATTCACAGTTTCTTTCCTGTAACTGTAAAATCACATCATTGYTGTTTAATCTTCCATGTGTGTTAGGCTTAAAAAGCAGTTGTTTCTAATGCAAAATTTCCTTTTTTATTTGAAGTAGTAGTAGTAGTCACAGATTTCAAAGGAAATATTAATACTTTCATTCAGTGTCTGACATTACTTCAGTGAYTACATCAGCATTACTTCATGGATCTGCAAATATTACTTACTGAAATTCTGTCCAGACTCTTAATTGCTTACTATRAACTTCAATAGGAAGGTCGATTCTTAAAGCAGTCTCCAGGTTTCATGAACACAGACTCCCTTTTTGCAGGGGCAAGAGAATAATGACCTGGAGGTTGGGCTGAGAGATCAGAGCACAGGATCAATCTTGTGAGTTTCATTGTTTAAATAAAATTTAAAATAAAATAAAAATGTATTTACAGGTATTTTTCTGCAATGAAGTAGATTTCTAGYATAACGGATTTCTATTATTTCTTCATAATAAAAATCTTGTAATCCAACAAGCAGCTGCTGCTTCATTCAAATKCAGAGTGTAGATAATGTCAAAATTTCGTATCTATGGCATGTAGCATGACTATAAATGTGGAGCCAAAACCCCAAATATCTCAGTGCTGATTGAATTCTTGGATTTCACTCCTCAGTTCTTCTTACTCTTCTTATTCCCAGCTGAGGGTTGAAGGAAATAGAAGGCTGAAATTCCATTTAAAAAATATAAATATTGCAGTGTTCTCTTGGGTGGTTAGAGATGCTTGTCCTGAAACACTAGAGTTTCATTTCTTACAGGATGTGAAAGATCTATTTTATTGAGCAACTCAGTGTCAACCTTGCCATTCAGCCTTTAATATGGCACACAGTGAATGCTGCTATGCCTAGCAGGTGGCCTGAGGCTTCCCTGTCAGGATTTTTGTCATGCACTGCAGGAACAGCAAATTTTGTCATGCACTACATTCACAGGATTCTGAGAACTCCAAACACTTTAATATTGCTCAGAGTTTGCACTTAAAATATAAATTTCAATGATCTTTTAGAAGACTTTCTATTAAAAAAAAAATTTGAAGACTATTTCATTTGCATGACTGGTTGGTGAAGTGCCATCCATGCTTAAARACTGGCTTCCTCTTTGCTGGAATAAAGCTTGTTGGCTAAAGCATCATAATGATAGAGCAGGGTCAAGATAAGGTTTAAAAACATAGCATAAGGATTTGACAGGGAAACACATAAGAGAATCCTGAGCCTGAGTCTTAGGATGGTTCAGATGAAGATTACAACAAGCAGACAAATTTTCTCGTACTCTATACTAAGAAAAGTAAGAAGGTGATGAATATTACACACTTAATAGTGATTTTGTCATCCATGCTCAGGTCAAATTCTGATTGCGGCCCACTGAGGAAAAACTGAAAACTTCTGAGTCTCTATTTTGAAAGGAAGTTCCAAACTCTAAAAAATATTAGATGAGAMTCAGTTCTAGTTTTTAATTTAAGAAAAAAATAATGATACCTATGTAACCTGAAACTATGATTTTCATTTTAAGTGGAGAAGTTTATAGAACCAGAAGTAAAAAAAATAATTTAAGCATCTAAGATTATAGACAGTAACTTAATGGGATTTCACAAGCATCTTGAGCACTTGGTGTTGATTCCCACATGGAGGTGTCTAAATTCTATATCACACCAGCACATTTTTATAATRTGACTTAAGCTTCCATATCCCAGTSACACTTGACAAAACATCTGAGAAAAAAATTATATATTAAACCCTTTCTTCAAATACAATGTGAACCCTTTAGGTGACAAGACCCACAAAAATTAACTGCAATAATAATTGTGAAAGAGAAGTATTAGGGATATAGTAATGCTTTGTCCAGCATCTGTATCCTTCTCAACCACCTATATATTTAAAAAATGTCACTGCACACACTTATGTAACTGTATACTTCTAAGACTTTGTCCATTAGGGGAAGAAAATAATTGTTTTCTTTCATGATCTGTCCTGGTTTTACTTGGTCCAATTTTTGGTGGGGGGGTGATGGGACCAAGAAACCACAAAGATGGCTCCTGTTAGAAAGTTCTAGAAGCTTTCTCCTTCCTCTCCAGCAAAAGGAGCCCTACCCCCTGTGTTTTAGAGCCAATCCATCATGGCTCTGAGGTTGATGGACAGGCTGCCCATCAGGCCTGGGCCAATTGCACAGGTTGGTTACACCTCTGTGATGATGTATGGTCTTGTACTTAAGAAGAATTCAAAACAAGATAGGGGTGGCCGCCATGTAGTTTTTAGGTTGTTAGTATTTAGTTTTAGTRTCATGCACTGGGGAAAAACAGAGCAGGAGGGTGAGGAGATGTAAGAAAAAATGGAGACCCAAGCTCACAGTAAGGAGAAGATGGGATAGGTTGCTGTGCTGATGCTGTGCTGTTGCTGTGCTGTTGCTGTGGTTCTCAAACATGGAGAAAACAAGCTGGTCTCAAAAGGACTATGTCATCAATGGGAGGCCTGTATAGAAAAGGAGAGCAACCTTGCTCTGAGRAAAACCTGGCCTTTGAGGACTGGACTGATCAGGAGCCAAAAAGGGGGAAGAGGCTTGGCTCCCCCTCAYATCTGAAGTGAGTTGATGCTTAGAAGAAATTGTGTTCTGTGGGCAAGAGGTGCCTCCCCATCCCATGTTTGAAGTAAGTGGATGCTTAGAAGAAGCTGTGCTCTGCCAGGAGATTTGTGATAGTGGTCTTGCACCGCCAAAACAATGCAGTTTGGCCTTGAAGAACATTCTTTCTTTTCTCCTACGAGGTAAAGAAAAGACTCCCTTGCCATCAGGAGTTATACACTGACTGTTCCTTGGGAAAAGACCTTCCACAGCTTAGAGCTGTAAGAACACTTCTCCTATGATGATGGATGATAACTGTAATGAGTAGTTTGATCTATGTTARACTTTCATTCCTGCACCTCTTTGTATGTGGGAAGGCATGGGGGGGCTGGAGAGGGGCAACTTGGAAGAGAGCCACGTTCCCAGAAAGAATAACAGGTGTCTTAAAATGTCCATTTTTTATTTTTCTTCTCCTTGTAAATTTTTCCCTAGCTTTGTTCCCCTCCCCGGTGTGGTAGTATTCTTAGTAGTTTTTAGTAATAAATCTATTTTGTAACTTAAGTTATTAAGCCTGTCTGACCATTCTCTGGAGCACATACATATCTTTCTCTCAATTATGTTATGTTATCTGAAAGCCATAAATTTTCATGTTACTTGTGCTTTTGCTCTCCCTTTTGCCTCTCCAGTGGGGGGGGGGGGCGGTGGGCGAGGAGGGAACGTCGTGGGTGCTTTTGGCTTTCAGCAAAGTTCAAATGATGACATTTTTGGTGCATTGGGGGGAAAAGGAAAAAAAAAAAAAGGCTTAAACCCACAGCACGGCCTGAGAAGTATCTGGTAAATAGTTAAATATCTGTTACTTTCACTACAATATATCTCCCCCCCAGGAATGAGGACCAAAATCCATGAACAAAATGAATGTCTGTGTAACCYGCTGATAATGTAGGTGATTTGAGTCTAAGCCATGTTTTTCTGTGGCATAGTACTAAGCAAATTCTTTCATGTAGACCTTTCCTTTTCTTTCTTACGAACTTGGAATGAAATTTCATAAATACTAAAGTGGGAATGGCATAAATGAAGAGGATCTGCAGAAAAAAAGCAAAAGTATCCTAACTTGGCTAGGCCTTTACCATTTCAGAAGCCTCAAGATTTGGCAGAAACAAAAACACCTTTGTTTTTAATTAAATAATTGGGTCTATTTGTCTCATAATTTCCAGCTCATTAAGGAAAGCGAAAATACCATAATGTCTATATTTACTTTATGATACAAGGAAGTTTCAATTTTTTACAGATAGACACACTTTAACATACCATGTTGAAGAGATACATAAGGTTATGTTTTTGACTTTGTAGAAATAACTGAAATAWCCATGGTGATATAGTACATTCTGTCCAAAATGCAGAACGCATCTTATTTTGAGACAGAGAGAAACAGACGAGCAGATATGTAGAGAGATTGTGCTAGAACCRGAACAGATTTGAAAGTTATAAACAAAAATATTAGGTGGAAGTTAATGTTCCCATTCTTGGAAAATTTTTAAATCTTCCAAGAACATTATTTCAAAAAACCACATGCATGTGAAGGAACAGACTCTGGTTGCCATGAAGCATCAAGCTTCCAAAGCAGTCCATGACAGTATAATTTAATTCTCAGTCACTTAGCTACAGACAGGAAACAGAACACAACAAACTTAAAGCTACATTATTAATCAGCAGAATCTGGTCAAAATCTGGATATAATGCACATTGCTCTTTTTGAGGTGAATGATTTGCAAAGACAATCAGGAGAAGAAGATGCAATTTTGCCAGAAGCCCATTTTCAAATGTCAAAGCAAATTTTATATTTCTCTGTGTGGCTGACAATGTTTCGGCTTTTGATGAAAAGGCTGCATTTACTACTGCAGTCTGCCTCTAATAAAATTTCCCTGTGCAGAAGAAAGGGAAACAAGTTTAGAGTCTTTGTAAGGGTTCAGTCTCTTTTAAAAATAAGTTTAAACACAACACTAGATGCAGAATTGATTTTTGTTTATTTGTTTGCCAGCTTGCGTGCTTCTTTGCCTCTTTAATAACTTCAGTATTTGTTGCATGCCCATGCACATAAGTTTTGTACACACTCATATTTTTGAGGAAAACAATGAGGTGAAGAAAAATACCCTAATACAAAAGTAAAAGTGCACACAACCCTCATATGGCTTTGTTATTTGCTGACTTATATTGACCTTTATACTCTTATTCTGACCTCACCATAATTTTTCATTGTTTTGCCTTGAGTAGCATTATACAAAATTTCTAAAGACCTGCGAGAAAAAATATTATATTGTCTTTTCAAGGAGTATTAAAAGAAACAATTGCTGTGAAGGAGTAAGAACTGTATGCTCCAAAAATTGGGATTGTATAACTTGCACAAGCAGTACTTAATTTCAATTAAGTATTTATGTTATTAAAATTGCTCAGATTTTATTATACAAAGAAGAACTGGTAGATATTTCTTTTTCTAGCATGATATAATTCTCAGATTACTGAAAATTAATAGGCAGTAACKTTCAAAAGGATAAAATTATCTCCAGAATTTGCTAAAGCTTTAGTGTTAAAGAGTCAGTATGATACCTGTGCAGTGATTTGGCAATACRGACTATGCAGACTGGCGTTCAAAGGCACATCTGGTTTTCACGTCWTCTTGAAGGTTTACTTTCTGCTACTGATTTTCACTAAGTAGTTAATAACTGTAAAGCAGCACTACAGTCACATAYTCCTTTTCCCAACCTATTTGAGCTTTCAAGGGAAAAATTGTTCACATATGGGAGAAAGTATTAGGAAACAGAGACTGCATCTACATTATCAAGTAGTGTTACATGAATGCAGATCTGCAGAGTGCAACAGCAAAATTGTGTTATATTTTAGAGTATTCATATTTTCTAGCTAGGTCAGGAAGACTGTTTTCTTCAAAATGTTTAATTTTTTTTTCCAACTGCTGTACAGCCTAATGATGAAGAACAAAGAAACACCTTAACATTGTCAATATATAAGAAGTGAATTATACATAAAATCAGTGAGATTATTTTCCAATAACTCTTTGGGAGGCCAGTGTAGAATTTCTTACATACAGCACCATGAAGAACCTTAAATCATAAAATGAGATGTATGCTGACTTTTATGGGGGCAATCATTATGATCTGCCTCCATGAAGGTGAGACTAACCCAGATTCTTTTAAATAGATCCTTTGTGACAGATTAGAGTGAAACAACATTGAATGATCTGTGTTTATACACACACACACACACACACACACACACACACACATATATATATAGGGTTTATTTTAGAAAAATTTGGTTGCAAAGGAAAGCAGGCGTGTAGGTTTGTTTATTATTATCTACAGTAATATAGAAATATAAAAGCATACAAACATTACTGAGGAAAATGTATAAAAGAAAAAAGAAAGAAAGAGAGGGAAAAGATAAGAGCAAAAATATATCACTACCCATAGATCTTTCACTGAGGCCATTGGTCAAAGTGATGGTCTTCATTCATCATGGGAGGGTGAAGAAGCCCACAAAACACAAAGGGCAATGGGTTAAAATATACTCAGTGATATCATCCAGGAATCTCCCCTGGGAAGGGGAGCATTCAGTGTTCTGGTGGAAGACCTCAGAAATGAGTCTAGGGGTGCTTTGGGGCTCTTTGATGGTTTATGATCCCTTCTCAGCATAGTTGAGTCAGTAATGCCCCATCAGACCTTCCTGGGGTGGCAGGAGGGTGTAGGTGGAGGTGGGGAGAAGGACGAGTTTTGGAACCTATAGGGCTCTGTAAGGAAGGACAATTAGCATGATGAGAAACACCAACTTGCCTTGCAGGATTTGCCTTTTGTTAGTTCAACTCCTYTGTGCCATACAAACTGGAGATTACACACCCAAAAACTCACCTTCTCCCTTGGGGGGCACAAACCTGGCCTCGGCCAGGCACTCTGGCAACTCCACAAATAGGAAAATGTTTTGAGTTGTTAATCATTAATAGCTTGATCTGTCACAACAAGTGACCATATTGGAAGTTGCTCTGTAAATTCCACATCTCCCATTTCCATCCTGATAACTTCCATATTTTCTRAGAGAAAGGGTACAGTCCATATGAAACATTGAAAATAATAGCAGCCTTAATAGTTTTATGGCACTGGGATTTACTAGGCATAAGCAAAATTTATGTGAGTGTTCTGTCATCCACTGTGCATTCAGCACAGAGGGTCTCATTCTCGCCTTTTTTGATATACTCTCTACAGTTATCAAAATTTWAAAAAATAAATATTCTACTTAGGCTATTAGTGTACCATTAAAATCACAAATAGATGAGATAATTAACTTGACTGCCATGTCTACAACCTTTTAAATTCAGTTTATTCAAGATAGCTTGTTTTTAATTAGTTCTTGGCAGACACTGCAACTTTGATGGTAATTCTAAGCCATATTCCCATGAAGAGTTTCAACAAGATTCTATGTCTTAAAGCTTCAATACAAAACTTGCGGTAAAACCCATTGTCTTGGTTCTGCAAAACTATTGCTGGTGGCTAATTGACCAAAAATAAGGATTATGTGTATGTGCAGAATTATGCAAGAGCATATTTTTAATTGTAGGTACTAATTTGAGGCATTGAGATGCTTTATTCCACTGTTATTTCAGTTGATCCACAAGGCAGGGCAAAATATAAAGTGGAACACTCAGTGTGCTGTTTCTTTTGGTTTTATTGTCAGTTTTATTTAGTTTTGTTTGTTTTATTTTTGTTTTATTTTCGTTTGGTTTCGTTTGGGTTTTTAGGTTTTGTTTTGTTTTGTTGTTTTTGTTTTTGGTTTTGGTTTTTTTTT
>NW_026623279.1:496320-526347 GCF_030028575.1 Malurus melanocephalus
TGCTGTGGTTGTTTTTTGTAGAAAGCAAGTATACCACTAGCATCTTACCCTGAAAATTTTTCTGCTCTCCAATGCCAAGATCAAATCAGTTTTAGCGTAAATGCTGACTGTGGCTTGTCAGGAGCATAGATCTGTAATTTCAGCAGTGTTTCTTTTGCACATATATAAGGTAATAAAACAGGAGCCAACCAGTAATGGATGTCAARAGAAAGCATAGAAGATTTCCATACCTTAACCCAGCTGTGAGATACACACTGCTTAGRTAGGAATTTGCAAGCTCTAAAATAGAATGGCAAGCTGCACAGAGCAGAATAAAACAYCACCCACTATTAATTACTGTGTTCTTTTGGCAATGATAAAAGATCACCGTTACAGCTGGGATTTGATTATGATTTGTCTTAAACCAGTTTCTATACTGCATTAGAGGACTTCAAAAGGACTTTCCCATTCTGCACACAATCTCTACATTACTGGGCAAACCCCCAAGAGTATGGGATACTGAGAAGCTTTTGCTCATGTTTCAACTTCTACTAGTGGTATCTCCTGCCTTCTCAAGCAGAAAAAGATCAAGCCAACAATTCACAGTTTCATTAATTTAAATATGATTTCATAGGAAGCCAAAAAAATATGACAGCAAATAGAGACTTTTGTCTATGTGGTTATCCTTAGTGTAGCCTAAGGAGTAGGCTTGAATTATACCTGGATAAAGACATTCCTGTCTTTAAGAGCATGTACACAAGCAATTTTTGCAGTTTTCTGCCATGCATAAATTCTTTCCTGTATGTTCCAAGTCATATGTTAATGAAAGTACACTGATTTCTAGGAAACATCAATCAGAATATCTAATAGTCATTTTGCACTTCTACTGCAATCAAAATGTCATTGGCCCTTTTTCTACTCATRTGATTTGATCGCGTTTTCACAACAGAACCCAACAAAGCAAAGAGCTATTGTTAGATTTAGCATGAATCTTAGCAGAGGATGTTTATATCAATGAAACTTGCCAAGTTTCATCAGTTTGTTTCAGTGTTTTCATTCTATTTGTATGACCCAATTTTAGCTCATTGATGATAACACGCTTTGATATAAACTCACTTTGATGTCAAGTCAGTTTGATTCAAAAATCTTGTTGTATTTAACTCATTTCAGTTTTCCTGATCTGATGTTCTTGTACATCAGTAAGTAAAGTTTATCTTTACATTTTTCTGAAGTAGCAGAGAATGATTACCTATAAAATTGCCAAACACTATAAAATTTTTATCTAGCCATTTTCTTCTCACTGAGGAGTTATCAGCTTCAACTCTCCCTTGAAATTTCCAAACAGTTTTAACCTCATTCTTGACTTGCCAAACATATTTTTTAGTTCTCACTTTCATTTTAATACATTCCAACACTATTTCCTGACAAGATGCCATACTATTTAGACACCAATTTCTTAACAAACAGAAGGAGAACATGCAAACATTATGTGCCAAGAATGTATGTTAGCATCCTGAAAACTGCCAAGTTTCATAGATGATGATTTGTCTTCTTGATTATTTTGACAAGACTATCTATCCCAATAACCTTACCACTATTTTTTCACTTTCTTAGATATCCTTAAAACTCACACCTAATATTTTCAAATAAATTTCAAACTCTCTTCTGTCTTCTACTGGCAGAAATACATGAAGCCTAGGGTTCTGGGATTAGCAATGAATCAGAAAAAGGGAATTTTAGTGCTGCAAGTTTTAGCTGTAACCTTTTGTCTGAAAATGATCAAAACTATTTCTCAGTAAGAAAATATTCTGCATTAAAAGTCCTGTTAAACACAGTCAATAATAATTCTTATTTTTTTCCCCAATGTATATAACATATTCAAGGTTCTAATTTAATAGAAAATGCAACTCAATGTAATATGAAAAATACTGAACATTTAGAAGATATAAAAGACTTCTAAAATTAATATGTTGTAGGAAAATTGATTATGCTATCCTGGTTATGATATCCTTGATTTCAAACCAGAACTAGTGTGGGGTTTTCAACATCACAAACCTATTAATCTTATTTTCTGAGCAGTTCAGAATTTCATATCTGGTTTGGGATAAGATAGTCTACCCCTCAGATCGAATATTTTACATCCATTATTATTGTTGTGGTTTAAAAACTGTTGGAAATCAAGCTACAAGCAGCCACTTCTGTTCCTCCGCATTCCTACCATGAGAAAGGAACAAAGAAACAGAGATTGTGGACTGAGATACAGTTAGGGAGATAACAATTTATTGGAAAAAATAGAAATAAGATGAGGAAAACATACATTATAAGGAATATTTTTAAATATTCTAATAATTCTTGTTGACTTTTGACATATAAAGTCCCAATTGTTCTATTACTCCCAAATGATCTACGGTCTACTTTTCTTGTGTAAACAGTACGTGTGTATTTTTACTCATATTGTTTGTACCTTTTAATCAATAAAGATGATTTTTAACAGTTTAAAATGTAAAATAACATTCACAGAATGTTCTGAGTTGGAAGGGACCCAGGAGGACAATCAAGCCAAGCTTTTGAATGAGTGGCCCATAAAGGGATCAAAGCTGCAACCTTGGCTTTATTATCACCATGCTTTAGTCAGCTGAGTTAGTTGTTGGAGTTGGTTTAATCATGTATTTTTTGCTTCATATTAATTTGCTTTTTTGATGGTGATTTCTTCAGGTTTAAATAATGACATTGAGGTACAGATTTGAACTGGTTTCACCTTTGAGCTTTGTACTACAATTCCTTATTTCTTGAAATGTAGTTGAAAATTTGATCCTAGGTAAATATGCTGGTTTTTCTACCTTCAAAGCTGAAATGATTCTCAAGGCTTAACACTAGTTATAAGACAAAATCCTTATTCAAGGCTCAGTACCAAGGAAAATGTTTGCTTCTAGACTTTCCTGTGTAATGCATTAGTTATGTCAGTAGTCTGTCTTTGAAGGTTTAAATGGATGTCTTAACATGCAGTGAATTCAGATGGTGTGATTGCGCTTAAGTATTTTTCAATTTCAACTTGTAGGGGGGAAAATATCTATGTGGTATTACTTCATTTACTATTTTAAGTATGAAATTCTAGAATCAAACTCGTCTACAYGAATATTAGTGTATTTTTAAGCAGAGATTCAGATTATACTATCTCGTGCTTTAAAGATGACATGCTTACAATATACTGTACAAAAATACATTTAGGTAACTTTTATTTAAAGCTCATGAAATCCTTTTGCTTATTAGGCATTGCTGCAAAAGCATTTTCATCCAGGATTCAAGCTCAGAAGGCACATCACCTGAAAAACTGTCCTATGATGTGCTTCAAATGACTCCAAAGCTTCTTGCTGAAATTAGCAGTTAAAATCACCTTCCACCTTAGTTAATGATGAAACAGCAATGGWGCAAAAGTCTAAGAAATCATTAAATCTAAAGAAGAATATTGGCATAGATACTCCGATTCCTCTCTGTCCTCCATCAATACAGGAYAATACAGTACATCCAGGATTTCACTACCCTTAGCATAACTCCACTAGTAAGTCTGTGCAACTGGGGAATTAGTTGCAGTTATTGATCATTTGTTTGTGCTGCTGTTTCAGCTGATAATCATTAGTTGTATGAGTGGTCTGAATACCAGTTTGTGCTGTTAACTCTGACTCTTATTTGATAGATTGTCTTTGATCTGTAGGCTTAAAATATGGCTGTGTATTGACCACTTACCATCCTGATTAAAAAAACTTGTGGAGTTATTTGATATGTCTGTCAAGTGAATTGATTTGCCTTTATTGCTTTCTTCCTAAGTTGCCAGCTTCACTGTGAACACACCAAGTCAATTTTTACCAAGTTCTTTTAAACRTTTTTGACAACATGATTTTACTTTTTCCTGAAATTTCCCACAATGTAGCATTTGTTTTAATGGGTTTCTCTAGTAGGAGAAACTGAGTTCCCCTAAACCTTACCACAGAAGAACTTACAAATACATGAAAATAGGGACCTTGAAAAGAAAATCTACAAATCACAGCTGAGATTAAAGCAGACTAAACTCCAAGATAATTTCTGCAATTGTGTCTTCTTCTAGAAAGAAAAAAGTCAGAAATGATAGTACAAACCTTTAATAATTGTCAACAAGCGGGAAACCTCTAGTTTATTTTRCATATGCATAGCGTATAGTAACATCCAGAAGTAAACAAGGAAAGCCAGTTTTTCAGAATTCTGCAGTCAAATTCACTGAATTATGGAATATGAAATGATAATGGTGAAACATTAAAATTAAAAAAAAGCATTATAAAATAATATATCCAATGGTGAAAATTAGGACATGTACTTTTTTCCCTATCAGTGCAGGGCTGTTCCTTAATAGCCTTTCTTAACAATTCTGCAGTAATCAGGAAACTAAATGGTTGTTACTTTGACAGAAACCATTGCCACTTGGGTTTGAGACATAAAAAACTATGGCAGAGGTTTCAAACATGTAAGATTACTTATACTTAAGGAGAACCCCACCCTACAATATTAGCAGTAAAAGTCATTAAAGTCTTACAATTGAATCAGACCCTTTCAGTAAGGGCAACAGTTCACTTGCCTATTAGAAGTTAATAATGTTACTCTTGAGAACTTTTTTGACCTAAAATCTATAACCAGAATGACTGGAATTCTTTATATAATACATATCTCACTACCAACAAGTTATGTTCCCAAAAGAAAGCAAAGGAAGTAAGATCATTACTTTAAACACATTTTTTAAAAAATGTATGGCAAATGAAAGCATAAAATATTAGAGTGAAACTGGAGGAAGTTTATAATTCTCCATCTCTAAGCTTGGATCATATTTCACACATTGTTCTTACAAGCCCAGCTTTTGGTGTGCATAACTATTGATTCTATTTCAATTCAACTGACTCTTGCAGTTTGAGTATAGAAAAGTGCATAATTTGGATAGAAAATATCCACATTTCTTCTCTCCATTTCTTCTAGGAAACAAACAGATAAACACAAGCAGCAGAATTACTCAAGCAAGTGATCTATTAACCTAATGGATATAGAACAGGGAGCTCATGTGCTGCAGTTTAAATCTCGGGGGTAAAGCTCTTTGTAGCTCTAATTTACCAATTTGTTAAATTTCAAACACAACTAAGAAACATTACAGCCAATTAGTTCCAGTAAGACTATAAGGATGTATATTTAAATGCCCCACTTGTATTGCTGTCCCGATAAACTGAAATATCTCTCATTCCTTTCTGGACTATTCCACTATAGCAGCTGTTCTTAAAAATCTCATTTGGGACAAAAGTTAAAAGTMCTTGAAAATTAAATTAAGTTCATTCAATTAGACTAAAGAAATATCTAAACCAACTATTAGTAAGAAGAATTTTATTTATTTTATTTCTGTCAAATTGGAACTTTAAAGGGAATTCAAACTATTAAAACTGCTTCTATTTTCTATTTGAACTTWAATGACAACTCTCATTTAATTCTTCATTTATTTATTTATCTGTTTATTTTATGTTCATGCATGCAAAAATATGAGTTTGATATGAATCTAGAAAAATAATTCAAAAGATAAACAATACAGGGTTGCTTAAAGACTATAAAGTTATAGAGTACATTGTCACTGTCACTGTCCATCCAGTGAGGCTGTCAGTCATGACTGGAAAATGAGATGCTGGAAAGCAGTAGAAAGGGATGTGGAGGGTCCTAGTGCAATGGAAAGCTGAATCTGAGTCAGCAGTGCCCTGGCAGCCAGGAGGGCCARCCCTGTCCTGGGGGCATCAGGCACAGCATCGCCAGCCGGGCAGGGGAGGGGATTGTCCCACTCTGCTCTGGGCTGGGGCAGCCTCACCTTGAATATTGTGTGCAGTTTGGGGCACTGCAATATAAGAAAGGTATTAAACTATCTGAAAGTATCCAGAGGAGGGCAAAATTATGAAGGGCCTTGAGGGGAAGCCATATGAGGAGCAGCTGAGGTCACTTGGTTTGTTCAGCCTGGACAGGAGACTGAGAGAAGACCTCACAGCCATTACAACATCCCWGTGAGGGGAARAGGAGGGGCAGGCACTGATCTCTTCTCTGTGGTGACTGTGACAGGATCCAAGGGAATGGCCTGAAATTGCATCAGGGGAGGTTTATGTCAGATACTGTAATAAGGTTCTTCACCCAGAGGGTGGTTGGGCACTGAACAGGCTCCCCAGTGAAATGATCACAAGACCAAAGCCTGACAGAGTTCAAGAAGAATTTGGACAATGGTCTCAGGCACAAGGTGTGGTTCTTGGGGTCGGTGTTGTACAGGATCAGGAGCCGGACTTGATGATCCTTGGGAGTCCCTTCCAACTCAGTTTAATCTGTGACTGTGATGCTGTGACTCTGATTCTCCACACCCCACAGTGCAGCAGGGCCGGGAGCTGGAGGTATCAGGGGCTCCCTGGGGCAGGCAAGGCAGGGTGTTCCCAGCCAGATCCATCCCTGCTCCAGCTGGGGACCAGGGCAGCCAGGGAGGCGAGCAGGGACATCCCTAGGGAGGGAATTGATGGGGACTGGGCTGGTCTTTGGCCTGCTGGRAGGGGYTCAGGATCAGACCYAGAGGGCGAGGCCAGGGTCAGGCAYGGCTCAGGATAGCCRGGCAGCCAGGGCTTGGATCAAGGACAATGGCTGGACACAGAGCACGCTGCAACTTGGAGGATCTGCTCCTCCAGCAGGGCCAAGCTCCGCTGCCTGAGCCAAAGACAGACTCCATGGGCAGGGGAKTGATTGTCAGGGCAGTGCTCAGCTTTAGGGTGGGCTGCATGGAACAGCTGCAGTTATTTCTTTTCTACAGACAATAGCTTGATCTGAAGCACTGAATAGTGCAAGTGATACACTGGCTGTTACCAGAGTCTATAAACCATTTTTGACCTGGAAAACTTATTCACCTTAAATATAAATAGACCGCAACTAATTTTTTGTCTCCGGATGACATACTTATTATGAGAAAAAGTAACTGATAATCATGATAAAGATTTCTAATACTCAATTTTTTTAATCTTGAGAAATTTGGTTCTCAGTTTATTTCAAAATTTACAAAATTATCTTTGGTTCCTTTGATCTTCTCCAACTATGCATGAAGGCAGTGCTTTGCTACAAATCAAAGAACAAAGCAAGCGGTAGCATCTGCTTCTGTAACCACTGATTCCTACCTGCAGAAGAGAGGAAAGAGCTTCCTCTGACAGAGCTTGTTTGCATCTCAGCCTCAGCTAGACTGGGGACTGTGCCTGCCTGATGCAATTACACGCCAGCTGACAGTAGTTACATGCATATCTTGTAACTGAAAAAGGGAGCATATGAGAGAGTTATTTTTATCTCTTCTCAAAGTTTATCCCTCTTTTCTTATTTCTTCATTTAAATGAAAAATGTCATTTGATGGTCAAAATCCCTGTGGGCAAGGTAACTGGTTAATGGTGGAAAAAATAATGTTTGGAGGTGTGCTGCCATTAAAAAGAAATGAGTTGTGAAAATAGAGGGTGGTCTGTGGGAAAGCAGCTCTGCAGAGGAGTACCAGGGAGTCCTGGTGGCATCAAGCAGTGTCCTACTGGTCAAGAATGCCAATTGTATCCCGGTGTGCACTAGGAAGAGCGTCCAGCAGGTTCTGAAAKATTATCCTCCCTGCCTGCTCTGCGCTGCTGAGGTGGCAGCTGGAGATCTGTGGTCAGTTTTGGGTTCCCCAGTTCAAGAAACACAAGGAACTGCTGAAAAGGGTCCAGTGGAGCASTGTGAAATGATTAGGGGACTTGAACAACTCTCTTAACAGGAAAAACTTAGCTGGGCCTGTTTAGTGTGGAGAAGAGATGATGGGGAGGGAATTTTATCAATACATACAAATATCTTAAGGGCAAGTTACAAGTAGATGGGGCCAGAGTATTTTCAGTGAAGGACAGCACAGGACAAAAGGCAACAGGCACAAACCCAAACACAGCAAGTTCCATCTGAATATAAGAAAAAGTTTCTTAATTTTGAGGATACCCTGTACAACCTGTTCTACGTGTACCTACTTTAGTAATGGAGTTGGACTAGATGATCTCCAGAGGTGGTTCCCTCCAACCCCAACTATTCTGTGATTCTGGGGTAAAGAGAAGTCAACTATTCTTTAAAATTTGTACCAGTTGTTTTTCATGCTAACTTGAGGTTATCAAATTTTGAGAAAAAGAAAATCCTGTGAGAAATATGCTTTAGCGGGATAAAGTCACTAAATGTTTAAATTATTCAAGAGAAGCAATAGTAACAAACTTAAAAAATATTAACTTGAGGAACACTCTCAAGTTAATAAAAGGAGAGGGATTTTTCAGATGTAACTAGTAAAACAGTGAATCATGCAGAACAAATAATGATTTAGTTGAAAAAGATCACATGAGGAACTAAGAAGAAATCTGTAAAACATGGCACATCTTAAGTGATCCAAGCAGTTTGATTTTTTTTTATATTTGAAAATCTATTCAAAAACTACTGAGAAGGTATRTGTTTGGTGTTTGGTTTTGGTTGTTTGGTTGGGGGCTTTTTGTGAGCTTACATGTTTAAGATAGTCTTGAAAAAATTTATTTGTAAAATTGCTGAAAATATCCTCAGATTCTTTTTTGATTTTCAGTTTTTCAGCCTTCTTACCTSGGTGTTCAGCATGATAAATGGTTAGATTAACAAAGGGTGCATGAATGAGTAACTGAAAAAATGTTCAAGTAATTAGATGCTTGGTAATACGTATGGAATTTTTCGTTTGAATTTTATTGGCTTTTACTATGGACATTAAACGTGTGCTCAAAGAGGAAATAAATGCTATGAGTTTATGTGCAGGCATAATGTAAATTAACCATTACAAAAATCCATAGCTACAAACAAAGAATTATAGGAAACCATTAACAAAAAACGGTGTTCTGTAATGGAGTTGTAGCTTACACATAAATTGAACTTAATGGTGTCATTGGTGTCACATTGTCCTCGTTGTTCCTTTATCTCCATAACAGATGTACTGGGAATTGTCCTTTTCAGTCTACTTTTTCCATGCTAAGAAAACCTTGTCCTTATGATTTTTATGTCTAGGTCACTTTTACAAAATTTTAATCATTGCTATAATGGGGTTTTGTCTTCCAGCTAGTTTGTCYTAATGTTTCCTGTAGTGCGTTAGTCAAAACTGAACACCTTATTCCCGCTGTTGCAATAATAGCATGTGGTAGGACTCAACAATCAATCTCTGTATATTACATGACAATGGTGTTAAAAGTATTCCAGAATTACATATTTCCTTTCTACAAGAGCATCACCAATCTGTGATCAGTTAAAAAATAAATTCCATTTGAATGTTAGTGAAATATTCCTTATACACAGATAATCCTTGTTTTATATTTGTATGTGTGATGTTTGCAAGTGAAGTGGAACTCTTTGATTTGTCCTTATTGCATTTCRTAGTCTTTATTTCAGACTGTTAGTCTGATTTATGAAGACCATTCTGTCCTCTCAAGYGTTTTGAAAATCTCATGTTTTCTATCACCCATCTACTTTGTACTTGTATTCTCAATGCCATCAATGAAGTCTTTCAGGAAAATACCAAATAAAGCTAGTTCAGATTTCTGTGATCTGTGGCATTTTTATGAAATTTGGCAACACAGTAATAACTACAGGTCTTTGTGCAGCTTTGAGTTTTTTGTGGAGTTCGAGTCTCGTTTTGTTTGAAGCACAGCTAAATAAAATATAACACTAATTTTAAGAGAGCGCAGATTTTACGTGTGGTATTGCTCTACAGAGAATTTCATTCTGGAAGGAAAATGCACTGCTTGCACACACCAGGAAATGTCTTAGCTATGTATTAATGCTGGTGTCTCAGAATGATCCCTTGGCACTAATGGATTATGCAGGAGTTAAAAGGAAGCATTTTTCACATACTGTATGAATTAGATATTCCATATAATGTGCTAAAAAGATTTATCTTGAATTTGTGATTCCAGAACTCATCACAATGCTACTGCTTATAAATTTGAGCTGAGAAAAGAGAGCAAATGGTAATGGAATATATTCAGAACATGATTGGYAGAAAATTAACCTTATTCTACTATTAAGTTTGTCATAATCAATAGCTTTCACAAATGCCATAAAATGTCCTTGATTTTAAATCCAYGTTTCCTTAAAATTAGCGTGTAGAATAAATTGCTTTTTTATTACTATTATTGTGGGGCACCTTCTCCTTGGCATTACTATTAAGGTCACATTCAATAAAAATATGTCTATAAAGTATAAAATTATTTTGATAAGGAATACAAAAGCCAGAAGATAATGGTTTCAGATAAGCCAGCATTKAGAACATATTTGACTTACCAGTAGATTGTCTGGATAGTTCAACTGCAAGTGCTGGGTAAGTATTTCATACCACAAATTCATGGYCTTTTTGCTTGTTGAAATAGAATTAATGACAATCCCATAGATCAGATGCACATTGTTAATTTCACAAAGAGGCTAATAGTTTCTTCATTTATGAAAATAGTTTGCTTTAGTACGCACAGCCTGAGCCTCATTTTACATCCACAGGTTCTCAAGATCTGTTCCCTTGTACTCAAMTTTAGGCATTTTTTTCAATGAAAGACACCAGAATTACATCAATTAAAGAGTAATTTAAATATATACGCACAATAGAGAGAGAAAAGGAGAGAAGAATCAGCTGTGAGSAGAATGGAGTCTTTTCATCAGTAAAATACAATACATTATTTCTTAYAGGATAAAATTCACTTTACCTTGAAAGCCCAAGTAATCATTGTGTGAGATAAAATGTATGAATGGGATGAAAAGATAAAAATCAGACACTTCTCAAASTAAGCTATGGTAGGGGGCTGTAGCAGAACTTCCTTGTGATGACTATAGCAACTAATCCAACAGAGGAATTAGGGCATCGTTCGTACTATGACATTTAGAGATCTTGTTGCATTTCCCTAGGTTTTATTGCATGGTTTTTAGGCAGATCTGCTCAGGCCACCTAGGCTGCTTTTCTTCACAACTTAAGCATGAGATAAAATAATATATCTTCTCTGCCCTGGACCCCCTACTACTTCTTTGAGCCGTGATTACAACACCGTCTCATTATTACATATCACAAAGGGTTTCCAATTTTGTAAGTTATGTTTCTCTCTATCCACTTATAAAACTAGCAGTTCAGATTAGACTGGATTTTGAGAGATCTGAAATCATTCTCAAGCAATTGGGGATCACTCTCAAATTATCAAAATGTGATTGTGATCAGGTACATATATATATATATATATATATATGTGTGTGTGTGTGTGTGTGTGTGTATATATATATATGATCTCTATAATTCATACAAGAAGATGACATAGGTAAACATGCTAGTTTACAAGCCAGATTTTGTCTTAGAATTGTAAAAGTCTAATTTTCTCATGTTTCAATTTGCCATGGTCTTTTTATGTAGATGGAAATATCACAGCCAAATGCAGTCTTCATGTTTTATCAATTAATTCCTGTTAATGAAAGTATATTGTCAATAATAATGGAATTTGGTCCATTAGGATAAATCAGACATCTGTCTGAAAAGGAGTTTAATCATCAGATTAATATGGTATGTAATAGATATTTGTGAAGGATCAGTCTTGTAACAAATACTGAAAGGTCCTCCACTCACTGCTCCAGTCCTTATTTTCCCTTTAATTTTCTTTTTGCTTCCTCAAACATGAAACTGTGAAGAAATTAGTAGTACAAAGCTACAAGACATCATCTAGACAAGGCAGCTCAGTGTTTGACATATATTTGCTAGTGAATATGTGTAATTCTCATAAATACATGTAGAAGTAAAGTTCAGTTTCTTTCTCATAATCTCAGGAAATACTTGAATTTTTGAAGTGTTTGAATGTAGGTTACCTGTGATCAAAACCAATAGAAAAGACAATGAAGTTTGAAGAAAGGTAAATAACTGATTTTTCTTTTGTGTGTTTAGAAAATTTGGTTTTGATTCAGAGTACTTCTTTCTCCCTATTTCAGAAGCCATGCATGCCAAAAAGCAGGCTTTTGACTTGTGTGAATTGCACTAAAAACTGTTGTAGACACAGATTGGCCAATGAGTAAATGTATGTTCAATCTTTGCATGCTTACTTGGTTTCTCATTCTGGTAAAAATGAAAGCCATTTAAAAGTCATAATAATGTTGTTTTCTAAAGTAAGTTAATATTTAATAAGCAGGTTGGATTGGTTTTCAAGTTTATTCTCAAAAGAATCCAAATGCTGTGAATTTACTATAAAGGATTTGATAAATATCAGGCAGGATATGTCAGGAGTAAAAACACAAATTCAAACAGTACTACAATATGGAGTTGCGTATGCTATCTGAGCAGACATTTCTTTATTAAACAACTAAAGACCATACATTAGTGTCTCTGCCATGAGACTCAGATCTAAAATGTCTTGTTTCTCACCCAAAACATCCTGAGAAATACAGATGCAATAGACAGCATCGGTAGCCTTCTACCAGTTATGTGGAGAACCTGCTGCAGGAGGGCAGTCCATTACTTTGAGGCAGAAAGGCAGGGTTTCTGTAATTTTGGTGCCTTCCTATCTCCAAAACCATTCTGTAGTGGAAGGACCTGAGTCTGTGGAAGGTATTTCCTGCCAAATCCATTGCACTTCAAAAGGCACCTGCTGTGAAAATGACGTGTGCAGCTATATACACTTTTATTTGCTACTTATGTGCATTCATAGTGGCTTCAGCTGTTTGTCCCTTGCAGTTTTAGCTCACAGTTCCTTGTCCTTTGATGCACCACATCCTGTCTTGCTGGACATAAAATCTAACATGTAGGTTTGCTGATCTGTTGGTTTGCGTGTTCGCTCGCATGTTCGTTTGCTAGCTTGTTTGTTGTTGATGACGTTGAAAGGATCTATAGAATAAGTTGTTTATACAAAATACTTCCAAACATACATTAAGTAATTTACTCTCAGTGGTGTACGTTGTGAAAATGTTAATGGAGTTACATTTGATGTAGTGAACTAMAGAGAATTGTTGAAACTCATCCTTAATCATTTAGGACAGTAGCTAATAAAGAGAGGAGTAGTTCATAGGTTTAGGCAAATTCCCTGTGAGAATTCAATGAAGGAAATTTTCTCATCTGATATCCCTCAATGGACTTCTTTTCATTAACTTTGTACAGACAGCTATGCAACGTCCAAAAGGTATTTGACAGTCTAATTTRGAAGCATAAATGCTGTTATCATGTGACTAATTTTCTTCACCTACTGATTATGTCTGACATAGTGCACTTCAAAAAGTCACAGTGCATGCAAATAACATGGCAGAATAACATTACTTACAGTATTCCACTTACTTTGATTAATTATGGTGTAACTTACTGGAAATAAATTATCAGCAAGCACAGCAAAAGGACATTGCTGTTGTAAYAAACAGAATCTAAACTGACTCAGCAAACAAGATGAATTACTATTGTTCTTCTTACACAGAAAAAGACTTGGTTTTAGTTGCACTATATTAAAAAAGCTTTGGCATWTGCTTGTTTTGTTTTTTTTATTAGCACTCATTAGGATTTTACTCTTTTCTTAGATGAAAGATCAACACCAGATGCATACTGAGAGAAAGAAAGAAAAAAATACTAGTTATAACACTTAACATTTTTTTCACTAATTGTGGATAATTGCAGATATTTTTTCATCCCTGTGATTTTCATTTTTCTTCATTATTCAGGGGAAAAACCCCAGGGATCATTAGAATAAAAAGGGAGCAATGTCACTGAGCATTCCCAGTACTGTATACAATATATCCACTGATCTGACACACAGAAAAATACATTTCCATATATATTGTGTARCTGAATAATGATACGATCAATAATTTCTAAGAATTAATTAATTCATTTATGCCATTGCTGAAAATCATGTGTCATATGTATCCCAGACATATGTGTCCCTTTATTTCTCATATTATAGTTATTGCTAAAGTGTTTTTCAATACATTCTACATTTTTTTGCACACACTCAAGAGGTGCAACAAAAGGAAGAAATAAGAGAAACAGAGTGACCTGTGAGAGAAAAACTCACATCAGAAATCTTGATGTAGGTAAATTTCGGTCTGGGTATTTAATAATATCAGTAAAACATGATGTAATATCTTTCTTTCAAAATGTCAATTGCTGCTGAACAGAAATGCTGAAAAAAGCCTAATGAAAAATGCTAAAAATAATTAAGAATAAGGACCTAAATTAATTTGCACACATTTTTGTGTTATTATTAATACCAACTATAATACTACAATATTATATCACTTGGGAGGGTTTGTTGTTTTGTTTTGCTTTTTAAGCCAGATAATTCATTTTAGAAGAGACAATGAAAGAATGTGCTCTCTTTTAAAGATTGGGTTCTGTTGGTGTTTCTCTACAGTGCAGGGGCACTTCTTGATTTGCTTTTTAAAGCTGAGAAGAAACCAGCAGTTTGGAAGCCAAAAAACTTTACAGCAAACATCATGGGCCTAGTGTATARCAGGTCCTCTTCTCCCAGAACACCTTTTGACAAGATAAAAATATTTTGCTGSTCCTGGGACAATAGTTCTTATTATTTAATGATTTTATTCAGTTGAAAGTATTAATTTTTCTATGGTATGGTATGTACATAATAACCTCGATGGTATATACAATCTTTGTGCAAAACTGATAATTTGAACTAYACTGATGTATGCAGGAAAAGTTCAAGATAACAAATTCATACAAAGTAAACTTCAGCACTGTAAAAGTGTGTTTAACTTTTCTCAAAATCCCTGTTGATTTTATTTYCACCTTTTGAAGAAGGAATGATACTTGATGGTGGCTGGAGTGGCAGATTATATTGTTTTGTGACAGCTTTGATGCTTACAGAAATAWTTTTTTTCTAAAGTTCCAAAAGTTCATCCTATACTAAAATCCAGATCTTTCAATAGCTGTAACAATATTTCTTGCAGCTATCCTTGTATTGTTACATAAGTTCTTTAATACAATAACAGTACAAGGACTCTCAGATATTCCCAGTGAACAACCATCTCCTGAGAACATTATTGTTGTCTGAAAAAGCATAAGATCTGTTCCAGCCTTTTACTTTAAATAGTATTAGATAGACGTGTCTTACTCAAATAATAAACCAATTTTTTTTCAGAATTCCTTATTCTACTTCCATATTTTTTTTTTATCCTTACATTTCAATCAATCAATTAGATCTGAAAAAAACAGCTATTCAAAGCAAGCCATCACACTGCTGACTTGAGGATATGGTTTAAGCGTGATTATGGTCATGCGGGGCTGACAGTTGGGCTAGATGACCATGAAGTACCTTCCAACACTAAGGATTCTGTGATTGTGGGAATAAAGTCCATTCAAAATTTCCAATATCAATAAAATATAAATCCCTGTCAGCAAAACAAGAGGAAAAATCCTTCTTTTAAGTCCAAATCTAGAGGTCAGTTTAACTGTGTGTATACTAGCACCATTAAAATAYACAAACAGGCTACTATGGCATATCTTAATATGATTTATGCATCAGCTTCCTCTTTTTATACACTATTTTTATGTGTCAGCTGACCTCAGAAACACCTAAAGACAGGAGTGGTCCTAGTTTCTGACRCTGAAGTTTCTAATGACCCTAAAATTCCACTCCTGTATCTACTTTCTGGTGTTTAGAATCTAATTTTCCCTGAAGATCATCAGCTATCATAAAAAAGGCATTTTTCTTCCTATCTTCTATTAGCCGGGTCTGATCTGATAAAAATGCTCTGAGAATATTTCAATTTAGGGCTTCTGAAATATAGCACCATCTTTAAACATATTGTCATTCAAGTTTCGTCCAAGTTCTTTAGCTTCAGAAGATTTCTGTRGAGTTTAAAAGATGTCATTTCAGTCTCTGTATCTGAGAGTTTGAAAACGAAAAAAATACAGTTATTCAATATGTCCAACTGTAAACCTCAAGAAGAAATAAATTCAGAACAAGGACAACTCAATTATAGCTTAGTGTATTCCTTTGGGATATGCAGGYTCAGTCTTTCCACAAAGCATACAGGATTCAAGTCCTGAAGAGGAATTAAGARTTAAGGCAATGCTCTGTCTTCCAGGGAGGGTTATGTACTTTCTAATGGGCCCCTGTTCATTTTATCACAGTTTTAAGCATCTAATTTCTACAAGCAGGTTTGTCTGGATAAGTGCTTAATCTAAATGCTGATTACCAAGTTTGAAGCATCATGACTTTAAGAAAGAAGTTTCGTAAATGCAGGGGACTTTTGACATTAATCTTTGATGAATAAACAAAAAGGTAGGATTGAGAACCAGTATCAGTTTTGAAGTAGGATTTGCTTTCATTGTGTTTTCTAAATATCATTGTTATTAATGTTTCTGGGCTTCCTTTTAATTTGAGAACCTTGGTAAAAGATAACATTTTTAATAATTTATCATACAGGGAATGAAGGGCAATAGATTCTAAAATGAATTACAACCACACTGCACTGAGTTGAACACAATAAATGGTCCCTGTATATGTAATGGGAGAGGAACAGTGAGATGGAATCATGGAATGGGTCATGTTGGAAGGGACCACAGTTGGTCACTGGTCAAACCTCCCTGATCAAGCAGGGTCACATGGCACAGGATTGTGTGCAGATGGTTCTTGAACATCTCCAGTGGTGGAGACCCCACAGCCTCTCTGAGCAATTTGTTCTGATGTTAATTCACAGAKTAAATAAATTCTTCTGCGTATTTAAGTGGAACTTCCTGGGCATCAATTTCTGCCTCTTGTCCTGTTGCTGRGCACCCCWGAGCAGAGCCTGGCTCCATCCTCCTGGCACCCTCCCTTCAGACACTCACAGACATTGATGGGGTCCCCTCTCAGTCATTTCTTCTCAAGGCTGAACAGGCCCAGCTCCCTCAGTCTGTCCTTGTAACAGAGGTGATCCAGACCCCAAATAATGTTTGTTGCCCACTGCTGGAACTGGACACAGCACTTGCATCATAGACTGTTCTTCTCCACCCATCCCTTCAATCTGTGCAAGTCCTTCTGAAGCTTTGGCACAGCGCTCTGCATTATTGCCCACTTCTCCCAGTTTGTGTCATCCATGCACTCGCTGAGGAGGCACCTGGACCTTCACTGAAGGCATTGAAGAATAAGTTACACAATACTGTGCCCAGTATTCAACCTTGCAGGACACTGCTGGTGACAGGTCTTGTAAAAGCTGTGTGTCACTGAATATGACCCTCTGGGATCTACCATTCAGCCAGATGGGAGTATGAGAGGAAACCAGAAGGGATATTCAAACACAAAGAAAAATATCCAGAGTGACAATCATTTGTAACCTTGAAACTTGGACAAATTAATTATAGTTATTTTCTTGGAGGCATTGCAAGGCATTTTTACCTAGAGGCAAAAAAATAGTTTAAAAAACCCCAAGCAATCAAAGAAACTGTGATTTAGAAAGGCATTAATGAGATTTTCTTATCCTGGATTGGTTTTATCAAGTATGGTATTGAAAACTTTTACTAATCAAACAAAAGTGAAGGACATTTTAAACACAGTTTAATGGATATTGTCCTAAAAAAAAAGCCACACAGACTCCTTTTTAGTTGATATAAATTGTATATTTGATATTTGGTTGATATAAAATTGCTCATTATTTATACTGTTGCCTTTTCAGTTTCTTAGGTTTTATGAATCATGTGATGCTTTCATTTTTCTCAGGAAAACTTRAATCCCCAACAAGCAGAGATTTCATATACAGAATCTCTTCCCCATTAGCTTTAGTTCCTATAAATAACTGTTAGATGTTCAAAAAGTCACACAAAAGAGACAAAAGAATCGTTTCAGATTAGTATCTGCAATTAGATTTATATTTTATATAGAAATTTCCAGGCTTCTACCTATTTGATTGTAACTTTTCACTCTGCTAAAAGCAGAAAAAGGAGGAGGGAAGAGGCAGAAAAGTATCTATTACAGCCTTGTATAACACCTCAGAATTGCTTGCTGAATTAGTAAGATTGGCTCAAAATCAGATTCCAGAAACAGARGTTATGTCTGGTCTCTGTGACACACCCTATTCATACAGCATTTATGCAGCACTTACAAACTTACTAGCACTGAACATTTGAACAAAATCCCATTTTGTCCTGACAGATTTCTGTTCAACAGGTAATTGCTGGCAATGTWCCCTCCCAACCATAGGGTTTTGTAAACCTAATTACTTTCTTCCTCATCTCATCTTGCACATTCAGTATTGCTGCATTTATTCTGAGAACAGATTTTGCTATTCCTTTCATTTGTACCTAGAATTTGGTCTGTGAAACAAGCCCAGCTTCTTGTATCCTGTGCCAGCTTCAGATGTGGTGAATACATTTCATGMATGTCCCTTCCAGAGTCCACCCAAAATGCTCACAGAAATCAGATCTGTGGAGTTCAGCCCTTTCCAGATGGGAAGGAAAATAATTTTCTTGCTTCTGGATTATCTGTACCTCATAAAACTGTCTTCTGTAAAATATATGACCCTGCAATCATGTGTAGCTTTGGAAGCATTTGTGGTGGGTCCAGGTTCTTTTGATATGTACTGGCTTTTTCTTCCAAGAAATACCTCTGCCAAAAGAAAANAAAAAAAAAAAAAAAAAAAAAAAAAAAAAAATCTGCATTTTTTATGAAAGTGAAATAATGAACTAAGCAGACTAAAGCAGTTCTGGGTCTGCCTAGGAGAAATGCTGTAATAAACAGCAGCTCTTTGAAATTAAAGACTGAAGTTCCTAAAGAGTATATGCAGCAGCAAAAAGGATGATGAGGAACACTAAATCATTACTTCACATTCAGATTACTCAGTTATCACTGCAGATATATAGAATCCTTTCAATTACCTGCTTTTTCCATTGAGGTACCCTTCTGCAAAGAGCAAGTTTGCTACTGTGCAGAGCAACGTGAGTCTTTATTTTTAATGATTAAAGATAACTTCTGGAATACCGTGTTCTGTTTTTGTATTGTAAGTTAGCTTCTAAAAAATTCTTATGTCTGTTTTGTGGATTAAATATTAATTTTGAAACTGCTGAAACTGAGGCTTAACTCATTTAGCTGCACATTTTTAAAGATACTCTAGGGTAAACAAGGTATCTGCATGAGGTGACATATATTACAATGCCTGCAGGAAATTTACACACTTCTAAGGTTAGATCTGTGGATCAGAGAGCTTTTAGGTTGTCAAATGGTATTAAACATCTATATATGGTCAACTGACTCAAGTCTTTAGTGCTAAGTAATATTTTAATGCTCTTTTATCCGGTTACAAATACTGTCATTTAGAATACATCTTTGCTTAGTAGTTGTTCATGATGAACATCTGTTATTTTATCTCTAACATGAATAAACTATTCCACGTATAATGTATGATATACATTGTCTTATTAAAATCTTCTTCTAATAAAATAATCCTATATATCTTCACATTGAATGAATATGGAAATGCTTCTGATTGTTAAATTATTTGAAATAAACTGATTGTCCTTTAAATAATTAAGCTCACTATATACTTGTGATATACTTGTGGTTTACTTGTGATATACTTCACACTATATACTTGCAGTGAAGGAAAATAAGGTGACACTTTCTTTCTCACTTCATTTTCTTTCATTTCATGTTTGGGATTTTTATGTGGACTTCTTCCTTGACTACAAGGAGAGAAGAGTTCTCYGCAAGACTCTCCAGAGACCTCTGTCCAGCTCAAACAATGGCATTGACACTAACATGAAATACTACCAGTTGCAGAAAGTATTTTCAGACAAGCTTAACCACATAGGAGCTTCAGAAGCATTTGTCAGGATCCAGTGATTCAAGTCATAATTAGACTAGTTATRATTAGTTGCTGTCATTCATTTGCCAGGTTTATGTTGAATATAACAAAGGAAACTCAGTGCTTTCAAGGACTATATAGCATTTGCAATTTCTTGTCACATGGATATTCGCTTTTACCATTATCTGATCAATTGASATCCTTTGGATAGCTTTAGTGTGTAGTTTGAAGTACCCTCAAACAGAAAGGTCCTCTGTTTCCAGTGAGCCTGCATACAGAATTCAGCACCACGAGCTCAGAAGGAAACAGGCAGAGATGTCTCTGCATAGTACAAGCCTGAGTAAATACCACCTTTCCAAAACGATGACAAGTGCTTAACCATAATTACATACATTTCTAATGCATTTTTTTATCTGCTGAAAACCCTAGAGCAAGGTTTTATTTTTTTACTTATTGTAAATCTTGGGCTGAACTTTTCTCCTTTCTACAGTGTGATAACTTCAAACTTATCCTCAGTGCCTTGCTGATATCAATTCTGACCCAACTGCATCCTGCTGAATTGCATGAGGCCCTGTAAAGTAGCTTTTATGTTTTAAGGTACAGCTACCATAATCTTCTAAAGTATCTGATAAAATTTTAATCTCTCTGCCCTCCTTTTTAGAAATCAGCCAAGGAAAGATGCATTGACAGCAYCTTATTTTATTTACTTCTCACAAATCCCTATGTCTGCCATGTTTAATCGTTTATCTTCTTCCTCCAGTTTTCCTCCCCCCCTCCCTCTCAGACTTCAATCTTTTCTTTCCATTCAGCTTACTGTGGCTGAAATCCAGCTTTGCCTTATTCTAATTATTGTGCAGAGTATATTCCTTTATCTAAACACTCTTTGTTTTCTAAAATGCTCCTGTACTTTATCATTAGATTCTCTCAATATCATCACTAGTTGTGCTTTTCCTCTCTTGATTATTTGATCATTGATGACAGGAAGGATGAGCCACAGTTTATTAGATCTATTCTGTGGGGCATGTTGTTGCTAGGTGATACCCCTTAGCCACTGCTATAAATACTTAATAATCTTAAGCTTAAATTTCCTTGTTACTTTACATTTAAACAGTGTAAGGTACCTGAACTTTGATGATTTAAAGTGCATTAGAAAACTATTTGGATTAAGGGAGGATTCTGATTGGCTGGTAGATAATTGCTAAGGGATGGATTAATTTGTATGAATCAYACGGTTCTGCACCACTGTTCAGTATTTCAAACTGCAAAACTCATCTTATTCCAACAGTTTGACATACCTTTTTTCCAGACTAGAACTGTTAGGAGAGAAAAATCACAACTAAGCAAGCTATTTAGTAATCATGAGGTAATATTTGAGAAGGACTGAAAGTATGAGGCTATGCTGAGTTGTATGATTGTCCTATGTTAATCCTTATCTCACCTTGCTGCTTAATATTTATCCAAMTAAAATTAACTTCATGGCACTTTTTAACTAGTGCATGATCTTCCAAAAGTGCCCACGTGAAATACAGTACCATGAGTATACCATGTTTGTTGTTATGAGTGTCTGCATAAAGTCATAGGCATTTTAGCCCATKAATATTTTTGTAATTATGAAGAGAGTTATCTGGTTTCAAACAAGATTTTAGCCAGAAACTGGAATCAGAATGGAAAATTTGCATGTGCTTATCTAAGCTAAATAAAAATTGAGTGACTAATGATTTTTTCTATCCCTTCAATGACTGGAGAGTTTGACTAAACTTCAGCAATTCAATTTTGGAGGCTATATACATTTTTCCATGCCTRTTAGTCTTAGCTCTCAACCCACTTACACACGAAAAATGAAATAACATATTCCACTACCTSAGAAATACTTTCAAAAATTATTCTTCTTCTCAAAACCCCATATACCAGCTGAATGAAGCATCTCAAAGTCATGATGAATTTGTTTAATAACTTCAATGGAGTATACATTTCCAAAAGTCTTTAAATATTTAAATAGAAAAATAATTGTGTTTTCTTTTAGTATATATTAGAATTTCTTTTCAACTTTAAGAGAAAGCCTTTTATTTCTTAATAGCCTTTTCACTATGAAATTTTTAATTAATACTATTTTTCCATTTRCAAAGAATAAAAAATACATTTCTTTAAAAAATAATTACATTTGAGTCTGACTTTTGGGTCAAAGGAAAAATATAAGAAATTAAAATAATATCTTGACCTTTAACTTATTTGCCATTTTTATCATTGAGGAGAAGTTCAAACATATTTTCCTTATGTCTCTGCTCTCATTTAGGTAAAATCTTTGTTTCATAACCTTGTCAGTATAAAGGAATCATAAAATAAACACATTTTAAAGCCAATTGTGTTGCTACAGAAAAATGAAGTAGCCTTTTAGTCTAAATTATAAGTGGGCCTTGTGACTGTTGTTTCCTCAAGACCCCTCACTTCAAAGATCTCTATTTTTTCCCTCTTACTTCGTATTTTGTTCTTGCTTAGTCCACTTAAGGACTTTTGAAATATTACAGAAATATCCTGTTTACTGAGTACACTATTTAGAATACTGTAGAAATAATATTACTTTTTACTAGAATATGTCCAGGCAAAAMAGAAAATCCTTCAGCAATAAGTATTGCAGATATTTTAAGGGATGATGGTGGACACTGAAGATGAAATCAGCATGAAGCCAGAGACAGAATCAAATCTGGCCAATTTTGATTGCCTGCACTAGKTCGAAAACAGCACATTTAATCACAAGCAATCTGTATATTAGTATTTTCAGAATAACTCATAGCACTGTTCTCAATCTACAATAACAAGCGTAAGAAAGACAACAGAGAGAGGAAAACAATTTTGGAAAAAGAGGCTAGAATTGACAAAATAAATGGAATTAATGTCACATTTTCTCTGAAGTCAGAGCTCCCTGAGTTAAGAGATAAAATATTGAAAAAAATATTCAAACCCATGACATTTCCTCAGCTGTGAACCACAAAAAAATTAGGCAGATATTCCACCAATGGATAATTTAGGTAAGATGTATAGCCTAAAAAAAGTAATTTCTGAATGCTTAATCCTTGTTAAGGGTGTAAATTACAGAAAAAAACCCTCAAACATATATTTGAAAAACATAGAAAGAAATTAAACTGGAAATAAGTGTGTAAATGAATGCAATTCAGACCTTACTATTGCTTAGCAATACAATGAGCCAAACTATGTRGGAGAAGCATGCACAATGACAAAAAACATCTTCCCAAAATGAAGAAAATATAGAAAACAATATAGCATAAGATCAAAATATCTCCATATTTTTATTTTGGTTTGTTTAAGAGAGCACCCAGAATTCATTTTATTATGGTGCATAAGTATTTCCATGTGAGAAAAATAACTGTTAAGGAGATCAATACAATCACTATAAAAGACAATATAAAAGAAAAATTCAAATAAGAAACCTAGGAGAATTCTTTAATATTCACAATATTCAATCACTGGAAAAATTTACTAAAACATGCTGAATTTACTTTCAGTTGAAGATTTTCTATGTTTGTGTACCATTTATTAGTCTCAATGCAGGGTAACTGAGTAAGGGCCTGTTTAAATTTAAAGATCAGAGAAGGTGATCCAATCATCAAAGCATCAGAGGCACACACAAACACACACATACACACACATACACACACACACACACACACACATATATATAAATATAAAAATATATAAATAATAAATAATATATAAATAATATATATATAAATAAATAAATAAATAAATAAATAAATAAATAAATAAATAAATATGACATCAGGAGAGACTTTAAGAAAATTCAGCCATCATAGCACAGTGAATTAAGTAATTAGATAAATACCAGTGCAAGCCCCAAAACCATTAAGTAACAAGTAACTAAACATAACAACAACAGCAACAAAAAAGCAGACGGGATAAGGCCAAAACACAGTAAAAATATATTCTTTGCACAATGCTTAATATTTTCTGTCAAGGATTAGAATCCCACTCTACTGAACATAGCAAAAAGAAATAAAACTGTCCCAGATGGTTTGTATTCTAAACAACTGGCAAAACACAGCAACTGAACAAACAGGGTCTGCAGGGTAAGATAAGGTTACTGTCCAGGCAGGCATGTGTGAATCAATCAGATGTGTCAGYGACTCAGCCATCTCATGTGGCCATCAATCTTATCAATGGCAATGGAGCAATTATTCATAGGAATATTTTTGTATATTTTTCCTTGCATTTAAGAARGTTTAATTGCCTTTTTCTACATCCCATTGCATGAAAGAAAAAATGTCATGGCCATGCCTACTTATTTTTTGCAAACTTATTAATTTAAATTAAAATTCACAAATCAAACCACAAGCTTGATTTCCACCAATACATTTCTCCATGTCATTGCTTCAATATTTCAAGTTAAAAAATCAGCTGATCACCCATGCTTCCCTAGATTTGCTGACCATAAGTTAACATTACAARCCCTAAATCCTGAAGGACAAATTCAATAACTAATCTCTGCATTTACTGTTCATATTCTCACTACAAATATGATCAACTTCAAARCCATCTCTTCATTATGACAAAATATTTAATCTAAAATATGCAACACAATAATAACAAGGTCTGCTTGTGGCAAGATAAAATTTTCACCGAGGCACATGAGAGAAGAGATATAGAACTCTGACAAGCATTTTCAGAAAATAGCCCTAATGGTTGCTGCTGATCTGAATAGATATAAAGTAGCTAAGTAGTGTGAAGTAYGAGAAGCTATAAAACTGTAAAAATGGATATAATATTCATTAATGTCTTGAGAATTGATGTTTTGTTTCTCTATGATAATTATGCCAYAAGTTGACAAAACTTCTGGAATTTTACTTCAGGACTTACTTYGCAAAGAATATAGTTACAACCCCATAAACAGCTAGGAATCATTCTTGGCCCATTACCAAGCAAACTATACATCTAAGGGGAAATTTCAGACAGGAAATAGACCAGTATTTTCAGCATTTTTCTCAAAAATTTTACTGATGAGCATTGATAAAAGCCTGTTTAGAATTCCTGGCATTCATGGTATATGACATCACTGTAAGACTGAAGGCTGTGTTGGTTCATTTGAGTAGAATTGTGTAAACCTGTAGAAAACAATCATCTCTTTCTTAGCTCCCTTTACCTCATATTTATTGCATTTTATCAGTATTCATCCACAGGCTATGTCCAAAACCAGTGAAGCTAGCAGGAAAATTCACAAGGCCTTAAACTTATCATTAGTGAAAACATACATAGAACCTCTGAGGGACTCAGTGGTTATTTGAATAAACATTTTTATTGTAAATAGTAATAATAATAATCTAAACCTGTTGAAGCTATTTCAGTGATCATATTTATTGATTTATTATTTCTGAAAAATGGTGAGTACTTTTTCATATATAAGGGTTAACTTTTTAATAAGTAATGTTTTAAAACCTGATAAAAATATATATAAAGATAAGATTAAAATATATTCTGTTACCAGCCATTTATTCATATAATTAAAAAAATTCCCAGATGAATTGAATATACTAATCAAAAAATACTACAATTTACTGAATGTTATATTCAACACCCTATTCGGTAAAACTTCATTGTATATAATTATTTATCACTTTTTTCAGAGCCAGAGGCATTGGTGCTCATATTTTCAGATTGTATTAACAGGGKTTGTTTCATCACAGTGTATTTGTAGAAAATAAACGTAATTTTAAATTTTKATTCCTCTATATACAAGATCCCATTAACTTCTTTGTATTGGGGAATTTAACATGTCTTATTGTTTTTATGTTAAAATAATATCAAGGCATTAGCACTAAAGATATATTTAGATTAACATAGTATAACATAACACAGAGAAGAATCTATGTCCCTYTTTATGAATTCTTGACTGAATCGTTATAAGTAGTGATATTCCTAGGACTGATAGACATGATAGGTATTATTGGGAAGCTTTTTCTGGGGTAACATTTCTTATTTTATTTCTCAGAACCCTTGAAAATCTTGGGAGTTAATATTTCATCCACTGAAATGGCATTTTAGGAAAATCTATTTTACATTATCTCTTTAGAAGCCTAGAAAAGCATGCGAATGGTGAAGCAAACTCATTCCCAATTCTTGTAGTTCAGATGGAAAGAGCATTCAGCCTGCTTTTGGTTCAGTTTTCCCCTCTCTTTGCAAGCATGAACAGTCAGCAAGAAATGGGGGATTTACCTTTCATTCTTAACATGTGTATTTTCATATCCACTCAGAGATTAGCCAAAATATCAAAAGCACAAAAAACAGTTGAGGAAATAGTCATAAACGTTTGGAAACACAAAAAAGAGTTGAGGAAATAATCATAAACGTTTGGAAACATTCCCTCCTACACTTTCTTCTCTAAAAACATCTTTGGAAACTTATATTCTAGGTGACTTCCWCAACATAGAATAGAACCCTGGAATCTAAAAATTATTTGCATAAAGTCTATTATAGAAAGAACTACACAATAATAGATTTTATAGCAATGTTATTAAAAATTATTTCTTTCATGGATTGAAAGCAAGTTATATGTTGCTAACTACAAATTTAATATAATAAAATTAATTTTCATGTATTTTTCATGTTAAATAGTGTCATTAATGTCCGGAGGGTTATCTAAATGGGTATGGTAAGTTAGATTTGTCCCAAATTTATTTTCTACTCTGACTTATTTGAATGCAAACATCTTTAAAGACTTTGTATAACCACTTCAAAAATTTAAACAGAGCCTCAAGAGAGGTTGTGTAATTTTCAGTTCACTGAACCAGAGAATAGTCTCTCAAAGCTGTTTCAGTGTTGTCATTACTTCCACCTACAAAAGAAACAGTGAAGACTCAAAGTTGGAAACAAGACTAAATAAGCAAATAGCTTCATAAAAGATAGCTTTGAGAAACTGCCAATTAGACACTTTTCTTGAAAGGTTTACCTGTGGTTGATAACTGGAACTTTAATTTCGGTATCTGAAATATCCTGAGTGTATTTCAATACATTCCATCACTTTGATAAAGTAATAATCAGACAATCTGATTTCAGTTCTAAACTTTCCTGTTAAAGAACTAATCAGAATAAACAATTTGCTGAACACCATAAATTTAAATCAGGACCAAAGTGCAGTTTCCAAGCCTACATAAATTAATGATGTACCGAAGGAAAGAGTAGGCTTGATGACTCCTTGTGTGTATGATTTCAAATAGGAATACAAACAGACATTTTTTCCTTAGAGAATAGGATCTTTTGAATCTGTGTCTTACTGACCTGAAGGCTGCACACATCCTGAAGGATGGTTTCATAAAAATTACATTAAAGAGGAACTTATATTTCATGAAAATTTCCTTTGACCACAAATTACTAACAAGCTGCAGTTATATTTTACTAAATCAAATTTTAGGCATCTTACTTTCTGTAAACAAGAAATCTTTGGGAATAATCTTTATGCAAGGGGAAAAAAATTAACACTTTGACTTATAAATTCTGTGGAAGTTTCAAAATGTTCTAATTTTTACAGTTGTGTACACATAATCAGTGAGGGTGATTTTATACAATAATTCAAAGGAAATAGTCTTGAGTCTATATCAAATCACAGAATCACAGAATATGCTGAGTTGGAAGGGTTAGGGTTATTATTTACAGTTTCATCTGCATTCCATGTGATACAATATGTACTTATATAGATACACATATATTATATGTGAGTGTGTATACTCACATAATAAATGCTGCTCATGTAATATGGAAATTTATGAAGCAGTTTAAATATGTTAGGCTAGTCACATTAGTGAACTCAGTGGACATTAATTACATTAATTACATTAACAAATGCAGCAAAGAATTAATTTAAGAATGTGACAGTTCTCATCTATAAGGAAGATTTTCCCAGGAAATAGATTCCTTTTTTTCAGAAATTGTTACTGATGATCACATTATATCTGAAATCTTTTTCTAGTATTCCTGTGAGTCACACAGAATTTTGTTACCTAAATCTTAGATCCATGACAGCAATTATTGTATATCCAAGCTAAAATTTCTGAGCATTTAAAGATTGAGAAGATGAGGGAAATTATCAGCTTGATAAACTTGACCAGCAGGAGCTTGAAGGAAACAGCTTTGGGAGGACCTTAGAGCAGCCTCACTGCACCTTTGGGGATGTCATTGGAAATATAAAGGTTTTTCACATTGGTGCATGACATGAGAGCAAAAGGCAACAGGTGTAAGTTAAATTAAGAGTGGGTAAGACAGGATATTAGAAAAAAAAAAAGATCTGATATTCAGTATTGGAGCTGATTTCCARCCAATGTGGGCATTTAATTTTTTTAGGTTTTTAAGGCCTGGATAAAGTAGGAAAACGGGGATCWATTAATTTATTTGATGATGCATTGGGCAGGGGATTGGATTAATGATCACTCAAGGGACCTTTTGAAAACTGCAACTTTCTGCTCCGCAATTTCATGCATCTGTCAGTGAAATTAAAAACTTAATTTTTTAAATCAAACTTATAGTGTAAGTGGTACATCATTCTTTTCTTTTAAGCAAATATAATGACTTCTTATCATCTCATTGCATGTGGTTATTTCAAGTCCTCTTTTTCCTCACCTGTTAAGTCCTTTATTACTGAGCTTTAATTTAATTTTATTATGTCATTCTAATATTTAAAATATTTATTCACCTCTTTTCATTATTTTCCCCATTGTTATACAGAAAATGAATAAAKAAAGTTTCCCTTAAAATAATTAATAGAGTCAAGAAATTTTCACCATAGGTTATCAATGAAGGTACAGTATTGTCTCTTCCAGGAGGGCTGCAGTGCAAACATTCATATCGGAAAGGGAGTAAATGGTGAAATGAAAATTTTACTAGTTAGTCAAAAGAAAATTAAAAAAATAAATATTGGCTGCAAATCATTGCACAGATTTGTTTTATAGTAATGATTATTTAGGAAGGCAGGAAGTGAATAGTTTCAATAGACTGAAAGCAATGCACATGGGCAAAAAGATAACTGTTACCCCTACCCTGTCAGGTAAATTATCTGATTCTACTCAGAAAAGACATCTCACATTATTATAAGCTGTTCTATAAAAATATCAGATTCATGTCAATAGCAGTGAAAAGAGAGGAAGAATGTTAAGTGTTATTAGCAAAATAATTTAGAAACCTACAATATCTGATTACACTGTTGTATAAACCCATGGTACATACATATCTCGAGTGCTTCACGCTGTTCTAATCATCCTATGYCAGAAAGGTACAGCCTGTGAAAGTACAAAGAAACATGACAAGCATGATCAAAGAAATGGAACAKTTTTCATATTAAGAAGTACTTAATAAACTGGGACTCTTCAGCCTGSAAAACAGACAGCAGGAGATAGATGTGATAGCATTGCTCAGCATTGTGTMGGTGATGAAAAAAATTGATTCAGGAATAATTATTCACTTTCTTTCAGCGTCCAGGAAATAGAAACAACCAATAAAATTATCAAGCCAAAGGAAATACATTTCCACACAGAGGAAAATTAAGTTTTGGATCACATTATTATTATCAAGACCTATGGAGACCAAAAGTCTGAACCTGAGGAGGTTCAATACGTGATTAAGGAATTGTGAAAAATCTATCMGTCTCTATCCAGTGAAAGAAAACAGACATATCCCATCAGTGTTTCTTTTCAAACAAAACACTCTATTATATTATTTCAACACTGGAAAATTCAGTATAATTGCTTGTTTTGTGGGCTTTAAATCATTTTTATGACTTATCGTAGTTAAAAAAATTGAATATATTTAAATTTTATATATTGATTTAAAGTTTCTGATTGCCTTCAGCTCTTTCTCATTTCAGTACTCAAGGTGTTAAAGTCTGCAAAATTGTAAAGGCAAAGATAACCTGAATGACAAACCCAATAATGCAAAAACTAGAGAACACTTAATGAAACAAGGAAGCAGAGTTAGAATAGATGTAAGTACTTATTTCTTACTTGAAGTTTTGAAAACAAAATCTGCAGATTCAGAAAGGGATTAGAGAAACTGGTGAACAAGACAAATAAATGGCTTCTAGTTTTGGATGTATGCTGCAGCATTCCTCATAAACAAATTACAGACASTGAGAGAATGCAAGCAAAATGGAAGCTGTGGGCAGCACCTTCTATTGCTCTGCTGGTAACAGAACACTATGCTGAAAGTTCTAATGATTTTATTTGG
>NW_026623279.1:526412-552371 GCF_030028575.1 Malurus melanocephalus
TTTTTTTTTTTTTTTTTTTTTTTACATTGAAGAGCATTTTAAGGTAAATAACTGATATAAAATCATGCAGAGTTAGGGACACCCAAGAAAACAAATAAATCAGCCCACAACTGGAAGGGGTTTTGGCCTGGAAATGGCAACGGTCCAGAAAACAGCATCTAAAATATTATGCTGTAATTTTTATTCTGAATTGTTATAAWTGTTATAATTTAGAAATTTTATTATAATGTGTGATTTTGTGKTTTTTGAGGGCAGGAATCTATTCAATATTCTCTTTTCCTGTTTTTTACCTCCCTTTTTCTTTCATGCTAGATTTTGCCTTGGAGGAGTAGAATCAAACATGGAAATAAACATTAATGAAAACAAAATAAAACATTTGTCCAGAGAAGGGCTCTCATGAAGGGTCAGGAAAGTGTATCTTAGGAGGAATGACTGAGGGATCTGGTTTTGTTTAGTTTGGAGAAGAGGGGGCTCAGGGTAGACTTCATCACTCTCTATAGAAAAAAGATTGTAATGAGGTGGGTGYCAGACTCTTGTGCCATGCCTGCACTGAGAGAAGAAGAAATGGAGTTAAGCTGAGACAGGGGAAATTCAGGTTAAAAGAAGAACATTTTCCACTGTTACGGTACTCAGGCATTGGAAGAGGTTGCCCAGGGAGGTGGCGCAGTCACCATCCCTGGAGGTGGTCAAGAGACATCTGGATCTGGGCTGGGTGACGTGGTTTAGTGATGGGTGGACAGTTGCACTGGATCATCTTGAATGTCTCTTCCAACCTAATGGTTCCATGGTTCTACTTGATACATCCCAAAAGAACACACACTCTCTCATGTGTCTGTCCCAGTGCTTGTAGTAGAGTTCAGAGGGATGTTGATACACAGAATAGTAAGAACACAGGACTAGAAAACCAGAATGACAAATTTKAGTTAATCTCTTGTCACTAAGTAAGTCATTTCTGGGAGAAGGTTGTCTAAATTGTTATGAAAGATTTCATTGATACATTTTCTACATTTCATTAGCAAATCATTATTATTAATTTCTTCATGGGAAGTAATAAAAATAAACAAGGTGTTCATATAGAYGGTATTTAGGCTGCAAATATTCTTTGCACAATTTTCTTTTTTACAGCTGGATCTGTCAGACAGTGGAGCATATAGCAGGCAATTAACAGTCCTTCATGTTAGGACTAGTTTTGAAGCATTCCAGAGTGTTCCTGGGTACAACAGTGTGATGGATGTGCAGAAGTGCATTTGAGGTGATGTAATCTGTTTTACTTTGCTGGTTTTCCTTGTGGGAAATTACAGCACTGGACTTTCTCCCTCTATCTCTCTCCTCTTTAACCAGGTGGTGTTCAATAATTTGGGTTGAGACTACCTCAGGGTTTGATGTCAGTGATGGGATGATGAAAATCTTTATGCTTCGATCGTGTTGCAGATTTTTGTGAACTACCATGCAGGGGTCCTCTAYCAGTAACCACCAGAGGCTCTTTTCATGCCTAGATCCTAAGTGTCAGGAAATTTGTGTTCAGTGTTTCTACCACTTTTCCAATCTGTTGGGACCGCAGTGTGTAAGGTCTTCTGTAGGAATATTGGCCTTTGAACACTTGGGTGGTTGATGTTTCTCCTGATCAAATGGATTTGGAAGGTATATTACTTCTGATTATCTATATCTGGAAGCAATATAGATGGTTTTCTCTGTTTGCATGTCTAATTACCAACCTTGGATAAAAAAGAGAAGTGTGTTGGGAGTTCTTGGTCTTGTCTCACAGGGCTCCATGTGATTAGCAGGAACTTGAGAAATAGATTAAAGTGCCACTGAAGCTCGAGCTGTCTTTGCACTATGAAGAGTTTGATTTAATTGCCTGGAGATRCTGAAACATCATCAAAATGWGGGRAGAGWTTTGAAATTACTTTACAGTATTCTGCTAAGACCTGTGAAAGATTTCACCACAAATGTATTCCTCTGCTTCTTCAAAAGAACAAATACAGGAAATCTTGAATTTGTAGTGTGCTATATTTTCAATAAGGAATATATTTGCWTASAGCTCTTAGAAGGACAATGAAARGTGGRCTTTAAATTTCCATAAAACTCAGCWTTTAATAATAATACACAGAGTGCTTAGTGTGATTTAAATAATCAGTCTTTAGATCAGTTTACTGCCTCATAAGGGTCACTTCTGCTTTACCCTTGCCTCATCCTTTCAAAAGCAAATCAGCAAGCTTATTGCATACAGCATCGATATTAGGCTGATTAGGTAAAATCAGGCAGCTTCCTAAATAATGACAATCTGGATTTTGTATACTTCACAGGAGTGTTTAAGTACCTTTTCCCCCCACGGTTTTAATGAGAAGTTTAATTTTGCCTAAATAATGGCGACCTGAATGGACAACCCATGTTTTTTATAACAAAGGTGACTAAACACTAGTCAAAACATCATGTGAATTACTAGTAGGCCATGCTATATGTGAATAAAGGGGAACTAATTTAATCATCTTTGATCTTGGATATTACAAGCATAGATTATGTTACGCTGTGTTCTTCAATCTGACTCTTCACATAGATATTTGATTGTGTTTCAAAGTGGCTTTTTTTTACTTTCTTTTAAAAAAGAAGGAAAGTTTTAAAGGCTTGTGTTAGGTGCTGTCAGGATTCATGTGCTTTAAAAATGTTCCAGGGTCAGAATAATTATTGTGATTTTTTTCCCTTTCTTCTATTCAACAACAATCAGGCGAACTTATTGGATGATATATTTGTACACACACAAGTATATATTTAATAAAATGCATGAATCCTTTGACAAGACAGTATTTTTAGTGGAAGGATGACACTTTTTCACTTTTCCCATATCTGACTGCTCCTAGGTGCTCCTAGAAGTCATTTGGGAAAAAGTGATTGTGAGTCTAAAATGATAAAGTCAAAAAGAGTAAGATCCCAAGTACATACTGTTTATCACTTTTAAAATTTTGCTGGTTTGCATTTATTTCTAAAATAACATTTCTACGTATCTCCAATATAAAGAGATTAAAAAGTTTGGACACTTGGAGCCTTGTCTTGAAGCTCACTCTACTGTTTTGCTCTGAGGGTTTGTGATTTGGCTCCAGTAAATGATGCTAATGCTGTAGGTGCTCACTCTGAGCAGGCTGCTGTCCCATTTATGGAAGCTGAGATGTTTCCTGGCTGGAGAGGAAGGCAGGTCCTCACTGGGACATGGCCAGGAGCACCACCTTCAGCTACTGATATGCTACTGTCATGAAACTTTTCTCAAGTGCTGCCAGGCATAGAAGACTGTCATCCATCTGACACTTAATTGAGATTTYGAGTCCAGTTTTTATCATTGATTGCTCTTTTTGCTGGACGTTTCTGGAAGAGGGTGAAGAATGAGCCACTCTCTAAACCGCGGCGTCGTTGAAGTCTATGACCCTTCATGCACACATCAAGAAGGGTTATACCATCCATTTATGCTGAACTTCACAGATCTCATTTTAGTGTCTGCTCTTCTGTGGATTTCTTATGTGATTTTGGGAAGTTGCTGGCACTAYTTATACCGTGTTCTCCATCGGGTATTTGGAAATAATAAGCTGTTACCTGAGAGGTAAAACAGTTGAGATATGCACTGTCAAGTACTTTTTCAAATCTTGGTGGCAAGATAGGTGAAAGTTTTGGTTGTAAGTTTAGAGGGTTTGTGGCATAGACGGCAGGTAAGAATTATGGCTTCCAGTGCAAAGTTGCCAAGTAYTTTCTCAGAAAGCTGCTGCCAGTGAGTCTTCTTCGAACAAAGAAACTGGATTTGCAAAATACCAGTGTGGGATACCAGGCATGTGTAGGAAATATCTCTGCTTCTCTGCAAACTGCTGTTGTAATAATTATTCCTTCCTTCTGCCTTGACAGCATGATGCTAACTAGTAGCTTGCAGTAAAGATAAGATGCTGGGGGAGGTACATACATGAAAATATCAGTAACAACCATGCTCTTAGTTTTGTAAGGCTGGAATGCTTCCAAAATGTGATTTGCTGGTTTTACCTTATCTACCACAATAGTCTTTCAGATAGTGATTTGACAGTGGCATTTATTAAATGTGAAAATAGAGACACTGGATGTCATAAATTTACAGGACTAGCAGTCTTTGATCAGAGTGATTGTTTTGGCAGAGAACAAAAATAGCACGTATATATAACATTGAAACTGCACATTTGTACTGTTACAGACAAGTTTCTGCGCTCCAGCAGTGCCAGCATGCTTCAYAGGTTGCCAAGTGATCTTCTCAGATTGGATTTAGATCTTGGAAGATGGTTTCTGGCTGATCCTGGAAGCAGCAGTAGGGAATGTGTAACTATACRTCCCTCTTTCACCAGGCTTAAAGTGCTTACATCCAGTGGGATCAGGTTTGCCTCGCATAAAGGAGAATGGTTACACCTGCACTAAAATCCCACAGTTATGAAATGCAGATTTCTGCATTGGTTTCTGATATGAAAGACATAACTAGATGATTCCTCTGATGGCACACTTAGGAATAAATTAAATCTGTTAGAGTGACATTTCAGTCCCTTGTGGAAGTGCAGGTGGTTTTGCAAGAGGTTTGGATGCAGCTTCTGGGAAACTGAACTACCCCATGCTATGAGAGGCTGAAGCAGAGCAAAGTAGCTGATGACTGTTGGATGAAAATGAATTTATTATTTCTGTGCACTCAAGTTCAGTCGCAGATAACTATCCTGTCGGTTGTATTGACCCTTGCTATGATTAGATATTTAAAATAAACTGGCAGATGCCTGTAAGATGCTGTCTTGATTTGATGTTTCATACTGAGATGTGACATTTGATTATCTCTAAATTTAAAATTAGGTTTGCTCTGTCTTGGAAAATATTTCTCATGTTATTTACAGTTCCATCTGCATCCCACTTTTTCAAAGRGTCTATCTGTAGATGGTGCACGGTGGTTTAAGGTTTTAAAATCTCCGGGTTGATTCAATATTGAGTGTTAAATAGAATTATGGTTTCTACAGTGTATGTAGTAAGAGAAAAGAGAAGACCTACAGGAAGAGTTGTTGATTTTAACAATTATTTTCAAGAAGAGATTGTGTTTGTGTTGTCAGCCATGGTACTGCGCATYAGTTTTATGCAGTGGCAGAAGAACAAGTGCAAAGGGAATCGGAGAACTCAAACAAATGTGGATGAGAGAAAGTGAGGTCTCTCCAGCCTTCTCCTTATGAGAAATACAGAAATCACCCCAAGGGAAAAAAAGGAAAAACTGCAGTGTATGAAGTCCAGATACTGATACTGCTTGATTCTTTTGTGTGAGTGAACAGCTATTTTTCTTTACTCTCATTRTCTTCAAGAAATGAAATAACAAATAAGCAGGACTTTTTCTCCTATCATTGAAGAATCAAAGGGTTCAAATTTGAAGAAGCTCTAAAACTCCAGCCAAAATTTGTGACTAGAGTTCAAACGCAGGCAAGTTCAGTTATATCTGTCGCTTTTAGAGGTCTTTCAAAATACTGCACAAAGATTTGTATATCCATTACAGGCAATAGCAAATGCATTAAARCACCGTGATATATGGTATTGTATGGCTGTTATGTAAGAATAAGCATTCAGTTTTATGCTTGTATTGCTAAGTTTAGGTATTCAATATACTTTATCGTGAGTTGAAGGATCAGCTGAGTTATTCTCTTCACTTAATTGTCAAAAAATATTTTGAGAAATTAGACTTAAGTGAGTTTGTGCAAGCCCTCTASAAGGTCATTCTGCACTCTTCTCAGTGAGAGAAAACAAAGTGAAAACAAATATGATGACTGTGATCCAAGTGACAGATAATATATGAAGTTCAGAAAGCAGAAATCAAAGTGTTCCAGAAACTAAAGTTTTCTGAGGTGACCAGAAGTACTTTAGAAAGAAGGTTAGGATGTAGATAAATGTGTTTTGGTGCCTAGACTGGTGAGATAAGTACTAGACAGGAAATCTTAGTTTGGTCAGAAAAAAAGGAAGGAAAACAAAACAAAGAAAGAAACCAACYCCCAAAAAATAAACCAAAAAACCAAAGCTACAAGACAAAGCTTAATACATTTAGTATTCGAAGTATGGTCTCCTTTCTCTCACAAGGTAACAGCTCTTCATGGGAGCTGTTCTACTGATTTTTAGCTGTTTTCCATATAAGTAGGTGCTCAATATGACCTAGAAAAAGCAATTTGGTCCATAACAGAATTTCTCTTTCTGTGTGTATTGTTCTCCTTTCATTGGACATTACAGATGTGCCTAAAGCCAYACTCAGGATAACTTCTGTGAATCATTTCTCTCTTGGGTGAAATTCAATAAAACAGAAAATAGCAGATAGGAGTGGTTTGAATTCRAAAACAGCTCTACAGGATCTTAAGAGTAAGGAAGCAACGAGAAATGTTGTGATGGCTGGTTGCTCTTCAGTTTCAAGGGTGATCCCCCGGTGGGTGGAATTGTATGCATTGCTGATGCAGTGGGCTTTTATAAATTTAATCTTGGAAAACTAAACCATACTAAATATTGAGCTTTCCTGTGTAATACATTGTCAATAAAGAGGCATTCAAGCCAATTAACTCTGGGGTGAATTTTGTTAATGCAAAGCTGTGCAATTTCATACTGTGGTTGTGTTTCAAGTGTTGCTTGTGAAGGCTCTATTACCCTCTTCTAGTCCTCCATTTATGCAAGAGCATATTTGAAATCTTGATAGTAGTCCCTGGCTGAACATAAGGGTTTTTTCTTTTAGTCATGGTAAAGCTCTGCAGTGAGAAGATTTGAAGAGCAGGGAAGGAGAAAAAATGATTTTGTGCAAGGACATGTATGTACCCAAAAACTGTTTGCGTTAGAAACTCTGACACTTGGTTTAGCTGATTTACAAATATGGTGTTCACAGAGCAAGTTGGAATTGTGYATTTTTAGAGCTGTAATGGTTCCAYAACGGTTCCTCTGTTTACTGCAGCCAAAAAAGGAAGTCAGGTGTTAAAAACTTTGAGGGAAGGGATAAAAATCAGTGTTTTTCCACAGGAAGTTTCCATGGCATGTTATATTATAGACTTGAAAAGGTTCAAAGAAGGACAGTAGAGGTGTTATGGGGATGGTACAGAAGGACTTCTCAGCATGGAAAAATAATGCCTCAGGTCTTGTGTGCGAAAGAGAGCTGTGAAGTGGGTGGCATGAATACCGTGTACAGCCAATAATTGCTCACTGTGTTTCCCTGTGCTAAACATTCCAAATTTATGCAATGACTTTGGTCTCTTCTGGCTGGGCAGAGATCACTTTTAGTCATGGACRCATTTAACAGTACTAGTGTAACCCATATGATCTTTAGGCTGGCCCAGGTGAGTAATTTTGCACCTCTTTACATTAGTTTAATCYGAAATTACAAAATGCACAATGTGTGCATAAACGGTAAGACATCTGGCAGGACCTGTATGTGCTTGTTTTTTCTCAACAATTAGTACCACATTAATCTCCACACCAGGCAGGTTTCCAAGTCTCTGGGCATGTTTTGTGCTTGTGCAAACCATTGAACTGCTTTTTATGTCAACCATGAAGAAGAAGGAAAAGTATGGATATGYCAAATATCAGGCAAAATATAGAATTTTAGAACAATGAAGGGATATTGCTGCTTGCCTTCACTAAAACTCATTTTACATTTGATAAGAGTTACTCCTCACTTGACTGTTACTGAAGAATACTCAGAAATGCTTAACAAAAGTGTCTTTAAACACTCAATCTCAACCTGGAAATAAATGTTAATTAAGAGCCCTTAAAAAAATTGCTCTGTTCAACAAAAGCATTTACTGTGACATGTTATATATAGCCCTTGACACTGAAAAACACACACAGAAATGACACAGACACTTCAATTAACTCTGAAACCTTTCTTTAACTGTTAGAATGAGAGTATTGGTTTATAGATTTGTACCACATATTTAAATGTCAGAAGCATAACTTGAACTCAAAAAAGTGACAAACAATTTTGCGCTAATGTGTAAACTGTGCAAGAGACTCAGGGTTCAGATACTCAGGGTTTGGGTTTTTTATTATCACCCATTTTCTATTTCTTCTACCAACATAATCTGAATTTATAAAGTGGGGATTCGGTTGCTGTTGTGGTCATAAAATATATGGCTGCTCCAATCTTATTTATATGTTCAAATTTTATGTATATCCATACTACAAGCAGAGGATCTTAATAYAATTTCAGATTTAATTTAATTTTATTTCTCCATCAAATTATTACTATAAGATATGCAAGTGTAATGGAAGTCAACTCAATTACTAACTTAAAATGTCTTTTTTGCTTCATTTTACAGTGGGGAAAGTAGAATTTTTTCTTTCTTCCTTTGTTGTCACTTTGGGTGTTGTAAGTGCAGTGATTTTCAATAAGTGAGATGAGCTAATTTTTGAGAAAATAAGTTTTCTTAGGTAAAGGCTCAGTCTCGAAGAGGTTAAGAGTTTATTGACATGGTTGAAATTAATATTGGATGCAGACTTGGTTAGGCTGAGGGCAGCATTAGCTGCACTGCTTCTTATTCTAGGAGACTGAGACCAACCAGTTAGAGAACTTCTCCCAAGACAGATAAAAAACTTGCAAAACATAGAGAGGACAACTTCCAGGAAGCATAATTTTCCCCTTTCTCCTGTCTCAAGCAGGATGATGTCAAACCTCTTACGATGATGTCAAACCTTCACTCTATGCTGGCATGTCATGAAAATCTTCACTATTGCAGCAAAATTATCTGAAAAGGATTGTCCCAAAGTAACCCACTTCTTTAAAGGGTAAATAAGGTCYACATCACCCCTGTCAGATGAGCTTTCATATTGAGGGCAGCTGTRCAATGCCACCAGTATCCTGCCAGTCTTCCCCAGAGCTCACCAGTACTCCCTGGACAAGTACACTGGGTTAYTCACTTTTTCATATGCCACCCTGTCTTGTTTTGGAATAGCTATATTATACACAAAAACAGTAAAACAGAGATTCTTTTTCCTTTCTGTTTTGTAGTCATAGGGCAAATGTTTGGCAATTTYAGTATATGACCCAACTAGGCAACATTTCCTTCAAATAGTTTCAAAATTTTCAGCAAAGTRCACCCCTTCTACTTGAAAAGTCATTATTAGAGATCTTCAAAGTAAGAGGTGAAACAGTGAATAGTTGATTTCTTTTTTTATTTTAGTTTTTGACTGGCTTATTACCTTACTGGGCCGATTGGCCCAGCAGGTGTTGCTACATGTCGTTCCCAAGGAGGCTTCCTGCTGGCAAATTGGTTTGAAATCAAGAATTGCATTTATAATCTTGACAATAATACCTATGAGAAACATGCTAGTGAAGGCTGGATGAAAGGCAGATCATATTTTCTTCCAAAGTTTAGRTATAAGAGTTTTCAAACTATGTTCTCTCCTATTTTTAGCAAAAGAACTTTTGATTTACAATAGAACAGCCAAAGTTAAGCCTTAGWTATCATTTATCTATTGAATTTGTACATGCTTTTGCTAAATCAGACAGTCAGATTCACAGTTTTAAGTCCTGAGTAAATACTATGAGACTCCTTTATGTACATCAATATAACACAGGAGGATTGAGACACCAGTCATTTTATGAATTTTTAAATTAACTTSTTTCTTGTGATTTCTTATTGATTATATAAATATTACACTTGTAACTAAACATTTTTTAGTGTATCTGTAATTTTCTGTATCKTTAAAAATATACTTTTCTAGTCAGCTCTTGTCACCAGGCAAAATTCCTTCTGAAATAAATAAAAGCTTGCTTGTTACTGTGCAGGGAGTTTGAGTAGTTACTGCAAAATAAACTAAATTTACCTTAAAACAGGAATTTCAGTTCACTTCTGTGCACTCTTAACTGTTCCAGTTTAAAGTTTTCAGTTTCTTGGAACAGGTAATGTCTGCAAACCCCAGACAAGGCACTTTCCATTAGTAAGGARGAAGGAAAAGCTGTGTAGTTGGGCCTGCAGTCTGATCACATCCAGATGGGTGTAATAATCTTTTCAGCAGGATTAATTTTCCCTTACTTTGAGTGTGTACAATCTGACTACCTTAAGCTACTTATTGGATATAGGATGGCATCCTTTTGCCTAAACATGCACTTGACAATGTGGTTTCTGACTCAGATGCAGAGAATTGCATTCAGTGTAAGAATTCCACTCTTACAGACCGTTTCCAGTTTATGCAGATTATGTAAATCTGAGMCAACATAAGGCAGTGCCCAGACTTTTTGCCACTTCCTTTCTTTTYCATTGCCAGTGATGCAAGTAACAGGTCATAACAGAGACATTTATCCTTTAGCTTGATACCATTTGGTACAATTATCTTTCAGACCTTAAATGGACAGATAGCCCAAAGTGATGTTTTCATATCAACAAATGCAAAGATAAACTGAATTTCAAAATCAGTATGGTACTTGCTGCTCCTACTGCCTTGAGCAGCAGTGTTTCTTAKCTGTTTTTAAATCAAGGTAACCTCTGCACGTACCAAATCTTCCTTTTCTACTGGAGCCATTATCATAACAGTCTACCAGGAGTCAACAAACACTTGACTGAAACTATGCATAAATGTTTTCAGAGAAGTACTGCCAATCTCACAGGTACTGACAGATATAGTAACCTTTCTCAGTATTGAAAGGAAATGAGATGACAATATTGCCCTTAAGGATGGAAAAATACAAGGAAACACACACTGGTAAAAAAACAACCCTCTTATGTGCGGGTGACAACATGATGGGTTTTGAAGACAATCAGGATCACACTGTTAAGTGAGATTAAGACAGACAATATATAGTGATAGTGAAATAGATTGGGAATGTGGAATTAAATACAGAGTGAAAAAAAAAAAAGAAAAGAGAAAGCTTTGTTTTGATTCCCTTAAAATCTGATTTGCACATGGTAGTCTAAGCCTTCATCTAAAAGATGAACAGGCCCCAAGAAGTACAAGTTTGCAATATGAAGACCCAGTCCCATTGATTACCCACACAGTATATTTCACATGCCTCATTTAATATGCTGCTTTAAAGAGTTCTAAAATTGTGTAGGCAAGTTAAAGTGCTCAGCAGAATCCATTGCAAAATGCTAAAACTGCACACATGAATTGGCAGAAACTCAAATAGATCTATATCAGCTCTTATCAGCTTTCCAGACACTGCATTTATGTAATTGAAATACTAAAATGAAAAGATCGATGTGTTTTAAACTCCTCTGAAATGCACTGTCGAAAACTAAATTCAAAAATGAGATCAGGTCTGGTTAGACATTGCGACTGTTACTGTGCAGAACTAGAATGTCCCCACGGATTTCTTTGTGAATGAGATTTGCTTAAAACAACCAGATTTGAGAKTTCAAAGCTTGCTGTTGACTCTACCTGTTGAACAGGGATAAGACACCCTGACGCAAGAGCTGCAGGGGGAAAGATTCAGCCCCTGACTGCACCAGTATCGTCCTGAGCCTCATTTGGGTCCCACCCTCACACCCTCTTCCCTCTGGACCCACAGCTGCATTTGAGCTCAGGGTTCAGCCCATGGCCATCACTGAACTGYACTGGCCAAAGGCAATGTCCAGCCTTGTCTCAGTGAYTTGGCTCTGACTCAGCCCTACTCAYCCTTTTGGAAACCAGTGGACTTTTGGCTGACAMAGAATATTGCCACCAGACCACTCTGCTCTTTGTGAGGTTGGGACTGTGCTCCTGCCTTCATCTCCCTGTGCTCCCATCTTATCTTCACCTGTGAAGACTCCACTTACCCCTGAAATAAACGCCACTACTGCTTGATTTGTAATAAGTACACTGAAAGAGAAAATGCATATTATCCAGATTTTACTTGCATTTTACTGACATGCTGGTCAGAGTGTTCTGGAAAAAAACAAGGCTAAATCTTCAGTTTCATAGGAGCAGACACAAAACCTTTTTCCAGTACAGAATTGTAAGATATACCTGTTCCACAGGCCCAAAAACATCCAAAACAGGATTTTATTCTGCCAAAGGTAAAATAGGTTCAGCTGCGGCAGGAAAATGTCCAGGAAGCWGTTTCTGTACCCTTTAGGAAGCTGGGGAGGGTTCCTGATAGAATAACTGTGTGCCTTTCCTTCTGAAGCAGACAATTATCCCCAAAGTTTTGCTGGGTTAYCTCTGCAAGCAGCCTAGCTGGGGGTGTCTGGAAAGGGATTCATTTAAGGCAGCTCTAAAGAAACACYTCTTTACATGCAATGGTCCAGAGATCCTACTCTCTTTTGCTAATGAGAGCCAGACTGCTAAAATTTTTGCACACCATGACAACTAAACATAAGAAAGTGTCTAAYGTTACTTGGCCATCAGCAAACTTGCTCACTTACAGCCAGGAGGGGAAGACTAAATTAARTGGGAAAACACTGAGGCATGATAGGTAGTAAGAGTTTTACCTAATGGTTGAAAATCCAGTTTTTCAAAGTGTTCACGCGTCATTTTCCACCATCACCAATTAAAATTGGGATATTTTTGAACTCYGGAGTCAGAATATATGAATAAAATAAGAGTTAGGTTTCTTTTTTAAAACAAGGTTATGTTCCTCCCATCTTTCCAAAATCTTCTGGGTATTAGTTCAGTACGATTATTTAAGATGTGAAACAACCCCACCAAACAATTAAATTTGAGATTTTTTTATAGTCCATTACACTGCCAAAAGAATAATATTTCAAGATAACTGGATATTTCCTTTTACTGACTGCTAGTCAAACAGATAAAATTCCATTTTCTCATTAACAGATATCAAAATACAAGGAAGAAGAAGGTAGTTCTTAATAGCACAGTCAGTTTTCATGCTGGCCAAGCTCTTTCACCTGTGTTTACTGGGAGTACATTGCTMGACATTAGCAAACAGGAAGTTTTATTTCATGTGACAAGTTGCACACCTTGCAGAAATCCTTGTAACGTGTCCTCTGACCCCCAGGCCCACATGTCAGATTTGTGCACRGTGTATGAGGTTTTCCTAAGTAAATTCATACTCATGCAGGCAGTATTTTACACAGCACTCCAAAGGAGACAGTGAAGAACTGGCTTCGGGAGCAAAGCTAGCACAAGGATGCCTGTGTAATCAGCTCACTTACATGCCTGTTTTGACAGATCAGCCCTGGCATGAACACTGCCTTTTCTAACTAAATTGGCCCTTAGCCAAATGCAGTGATAGCTAGAAAATAAATAGGATAGGGGGTGAATGTACTGGCAAAGTACCGAGCAGTCTTCACTGCCCCTTAACATCCGGCATCTTTGGAAAAGGTGACCTCCAAACAGGGAAGAAGGGGAAGGAAAAAGAAGCAATATTTGCTCTTCCTGGTAAACAAAGATAATGGAACACAAATGTGCCATATGCCCATGCAAACAATWACAGGAACAGAATAAAACAATGCTTAAATTTGCCTGCCTCTTATTAGAAATGTTTTATGTTTATTATAACATATTTCTAATAATATTTAATTTAATTGAACAATTAGAACCTTTTTTTAAAATTTGTCTTTATCCTAGGAATAATTTGATTTAATTTGCATTAATGTTTTGTCTGCAAACAGTAAATATTTGAACTTCATTTGACTCTGCTCTCTACCAAGTTGTCTTTTTTTCTCTGTTCTACAGTTTGGTTGCAAACAGGTCACGTTAAAATCTGGAAACCAAGGTAACTAAATGGGCTTAAGGGCTCCTGAAGAACCTGAAGTCAGGTGAGAACATTTTCTCTATCAGGAACATAAAAATTCTGGATAAGGTAATTAAACAATCCTTCACAATACTTTTGACTTATATTTTTCCATTTCATCACACTGAATGTGATTGCAAACCTACCAAGCCTATACTCGTGCTTAAGCATGAGAAAAAGATTTTCAGCTTTGGCCCTGACTCAGCATTCTTTCGCTATTCTGCAAATTTTTTGACTTCTTACAAACAGAAATAGAATCACATACTGTTCTGATGTGGTTTTATTGCCAAGAAACATTAAGGTGACAACTACATTCCTCAAAACCATCCGAAGACTTCTTCAAATTTATCACATAATGAATGACAGAAACAGATTCAAATGGATTTTTTTCCAGGACTCAGACATCAAGAAGTTAATGTGGTTTAATGAGTTACTATTCCTTAGCTGTTCTATGTCGTAAACAGTTAATGAAAATGTTTAAGTCAGCACAGTTTAATCCCTAATGGCAATGGCTTGACAGAGCATGCTCAGATCCATTACTGATATGTCAGTAGTATGTGGCAGTGATTTTATTATGTTGGGGTAAACCATGAGGATTGATTGGATTCAAATAAATATTGGAAGCAGCACTAAGGAAATGTTGTGGATCCAAAGCAGCTCTGTTGAGTCTTAGGGACAAAAGATCATACTAAACTTTTTCTTAGTTCTCTAGAATGTAATCAACACMTTTTGTGTTAGGAGTAATGTTTGCATGAGCTAAAAAGGATATAGAAGCAGCATGCACTTTACTTTTCTCTAAGATGCTATTCCCCTGCTCAAAACTAGGAGTTGGTTCTGGTATGCAGACCTGTACATGTGAAAATTACTTTTGGCTAAAAATTCACCCATGGTGGAAATAAGGTGGTTAATGTCAACTGAACACATTTGTTGGGTTTTTTTTGTTTGTTTTTTTTTTTAAAGTAATTAAACCCTAAACACTCCTGTTGGAATTAGGAATTCCTATCAAGAATCTGAAAAGTAAAACCTCAAAAGTCACAGTATCATGAAATTTATCTCAGGTTCATTAATTTTCCTCTCTTCATCAGTGTATTTTGTTTTTTCTCACTGTTTTTCTCACTGTTTACTCTTCTGCACACACATGTCACACAGAATGAAAATTGTAATCCTCTGAATGCAAAGCACAGGTGACTAACAGCTATGATCTGCAGTCACAAACACAAAAGCAGCATGTGAAACAAATCTTTGGATCAATTTCGCATTTAYGTGCAGTGACTATGAAGTATATATTCACTACTAGTGCTTAAAGATCTCATAATYTGCCAATTTCACTATTTTGTGGCTTTTTTCACTACTGTTCAGTTTATAACTATTCCATGTTGATACTTCCACATGAAGAATTCTTTGTCTCTTTTTCTGTACACAAGACTGTCCCCACTTCCTATTGTGAGACTAATAGCCCTTTAGTYCCCTATAAATCTGGGTGGGATTAGGAAGTGGGTGGTAAGCAGCACAGATGAGATTCAACTTTATGAGAGGGATTTGTTCTAACAAGCGTCACAAAGTGTTTGTGTTGTGTATGCAGCTCTTTCAAATCTATCCAGTGACTACCCACATAAATCTTCTATGGATAAATCTTTCTCTAGATAGAAAAATATCCTGACACTGCTAAAGTCCTCCAGGTCTTCCCACAGGGATTTCTCCATCTCTGAGCTGCTATTCCTCTTCTCTCTTTGTGCTGTAGCACACTGGTCTTTGCAGCACTGTTGAGGTTCTTGGGCAYTGTGTCAATAATTGCTCTTTGCTACCAATGTGTGATGCCTAAGCCTGGATTGGGTCAGAGCAAAGAGCCCACTGGGCTCACTTTGGTTGCCCATTTTATTTGGAATCTAAGTCCATGTATCAAACCATGAAAAAATTTTATTGATTATATATCCCTCTGATGATGTGTCTGCCTTTCTTTTTTAATTGCTACTAAATCCATCCTGCATTCCTTTTGGTTTTCTGCTTAAACCAGGGTCCTTGAAGGCTCTGCAAGAATGAATTAATGAATGAACACTGATAACTCAGAAACAGAAGAGCTGGTATGCTTATTTTTCTTCTTATGAATATAAAAGGCCATAAAACTAAACCCATTTAAGCTAAAGACCAAACACTGCATAAAATCTTTGCAGATTTCTAAAAGTTTTCTTGGAATGAAAAAATAATTCTCATAAAACGTGATTGCTTCAAAACAACATCCTTTTCTCTACTCTCTATTTGTCCTTCCAATTTATGCCATCAATGGGAAATGGATCAAGAGTCTCTCATTTTTTGGTATGATGTTCTTTTTACTTTTTTCTTCTAAGATTTAATTCAAGTATTTATATCTATATTCTAAACATCACTCCCTTTCTTGAGTGCAATATGAAAAAAAAAATGTTTACAAAATCTCTTCCTCTTTTTATTCGTTTCCTGCCATTTTTGATTACAAATGTGTTTTACCTGAGGCTTAAAAAAAAAAAAAAAGTGCAATGATAGAGTCCCTGTGTACAAAACCCATATAGTCTCAGAGTCTAAAAGGAGATCCAAACAAAATATGTGTTCTGAACATGAAAAATCCATAAATTGGGGGTTGTACTCACAAAGTATTAGATAGTTAAACTAACAGATGAATCAAAGGTATTTACTTAATCTTTTCAAAGACAATTTCCAAAACAGATAGGAGCTACAGATAAAGTTTATGAGTGTAGTGGAATAATTCTGTGTAAATACTAAGATTTTTAATTATACTGGCTGTTTTAGACTCAGATTGTTYGTGAAGTTTTGAGAGCATGTTTATCATTCAAACCAGTGTGACAGTATTGCATGCAAATATTGAGTGTCTTGAAAACCTCGGAAATTTTTCCAGTTCCAGACTTTGTGGGTCCTTATTCAAGTTTGAAACCAACCACYTATGTTGCACACACTAGATTTTCTTTCCTAGCTGGATCCACATATACAAGAGAGCTTGAAAAACATAAACAGCTCCAGTGTGAATAGATTAAATGCCATAACTGGGGAAGGACTGTAAAGCAGCTCAGTCCTTTTGGTCWTGTACTGGGTGTGGGGCCAAATATCTGCTAATGTGAGGAATGGACTCCAGACTTAAAGAGAATTATAAGTSTGTTAGTATTTATTGTTAGTGTTTTGTACATACAAGTCTCTCTTYTTTCTTTTGTAGAATCCATGTATAAGTGAAACAAAAACACTATGTAAAGATAAGTAAGAACTATATTGTGAGATAAAAGGGCAATTCAGAGGGGCAAGAATGAGGCAATTCAGAGGCTTATCAATGTGCTCAAAAAGTTTTACATTTGTTCATATGGTGATAATTTAAAACAGTTCATTACTTAAAAATAATATTTCCAATGTAGTAAATGCTTAGAATTAGAGGTTTTCTCTGCTATTAACAGTTTTGCAGCACAAACAGATGGGTTTGAAAGTTCCTGGCATTCTGTTATTTAATCTCTTCCCACTGGTAGTCTTGTCAGATTTTCAGACATGYTAAGATGACAGAAAGAAAGGCACAAAGGAAACAACCTTGCAGTCAAGACCACTGGCCCATTTCATTCAGTATCATGTTTCTAGTAGTGCACTATGTCAGATGTTCCAACAGATGATAAAAATAAGCAACTCATATTTATGCCCACATTGCCAAAGCCGTTTGGATGCCTAAATCGTATTGATATTAACCTTTGTGAATTTAAGCTCAAAGGAATAAATTGCCTTGAGCATCTCAGATGACTTGTCTGTCTAGAAACAGAATAAAATAAAAGTTTATTCCTAACCCATGGCAACAACTAGTTGGCTTATTCACTGGAGCATTAGGGATAATGCTTTTTCTGAGTCCGTTTGTGAATGATSTTATCTATCATGTACAAGAAAGACTTACATCCTTTGCTCCTCTGCACAAGAAAATACAAATAAATGGTACTGGCATAGCCAAACCCACTGCCTAATTGCTGTCTTTGTACAGGTGCTATCTTTTGTTAGGATTCTCAGGTGCCTTGTAAAGTATGATGCTATTGAAACCATTTTTCTGACAAATTTGGTTAAAATTGGCCAAAAGCTTCAGAAATTACAATAAGGGACCATGCTTTTGCATAATTCTCTCCCACAGAGGGTTATGCACTCGCCATCAAGACTTTAAGCCTTAGAAAACTAAAATCAAGAGAGAGAGCTCCAATGCCTCAAACAGAGAGAGCATATAYTGATAGCGGATTTGTGCACAACATGGACAAAGGCTCTTAATCAAAACCATGAGCTGAATGCAAATTACCACTGTACCAGAGAATACTGCTGTTTTGCCTTCTTACATGTTCTTCTGAGAGATAATAATAACCTTAAGGAATTTTTTATTAGAAAGACAGACAAATTTTGCCAGTTTTCTCAGTCTAGCAGCACAATCCCTATTTACAAAAAATTAACTTCTTATGAATCGCAAGCCCAGCTCCTGCTACTTGTAAARTGAGAAAATACCCTACATTCATGTTTGATTAAATATGTACAACTCGTGGTTTTCACTACACCATAGGGCTATGGTTGTAATCAATTGTCATGCACATATCTTCATGTGGATTTTGCATCCTGGCAAAAAAGTATGTTATGAAATATATGTCACTGTGTACTGTGGTTTATCAGTCTTCATTAAAGTTAGCCTCCAAGGAGGCAGAAAAAGACTTGTGGTGAATGAGCAGCACTTAAACCAGAAAATATAAATGAAAAGAGATATTTAAAATAGCAATTCCTTCAGCAATTCTAGAGGAGGGCAAASAGCTTTCATAGTCTATCCAGTAAGAAGAGAGGCTCTCCTACTATCAAGTGTGGGGAAACAGTGTGTGAAATCAAGAGGCTCCATGAGAACATAGGAAATACCTGAAGCTCAGAGTCCACATGAGCTGCCAAAAGTGTGGTTTCAGGGAAAAACTTTACTAAAAATGGATTTTCTTCCTGTACAGTTGTTTCAGGGAAAACTGCAAAAAACTTTGTATTTCCTTGTCAAGGACAGTTTTTCACTGAATTCTTAGGAACACATGCCTTTGTGTGTTTATCTTGGTGTTTTATCTTATTTAACTTTTTTTTGGTTTGGTTTGTTTTGTTTGTTTTTTTTTTTCTGCTTTTTTCATATTAGTGGGTTGAGGTGGAGGGGTTTGGCTGCTAATAATTTGGGGGGTTGTTTTGTTGGGATTTTTTTTTATTTTCTCTTTTTCTTTGTCCTTTCTATTCTGCCTGTCTCATCTTTTCTTCTTGATTAACATAATTCCTTCAAAACATTAGTATAGGGCTCAGCTTTGTGGTTGTGAGTATCATTTGCAGAAAGAAACCGAGTATTTGGAATTCTTCATCCATCCTTTGCATATATATACTGCCTAGAGACCCAGATAATTAGAAGATAGATAAATATTTTCCATATAAATAGTGATTATCGGGGTAATCCTTTTAGAATTAGGTGGGAGGAGACAGAGAATGCCTCTAAGAGATTTTCCTACCTGGCTAGATTTTTCTGATTTTAGCTATTTTCCAGGTAGAGGAATAAGGAATACTTTTATTATTGTTGCTTCTCCAGATAGATAGTTTTTTCAAAGTTTTCAAATGCTATTTACTTTCGTGTTGAGAATTTCTCTCTCCAAAAGTGTAGTCTATGAGCAGTTTTCCCTAAAGTTGTAATAAATGCCTATCTTGTCAGTCAGAGGCAGCACAGCTTTCAGTGATTCACAGTGGTTATTTTCATGAAAAGTACTTTCAGAAAATACTTATGCTTTGTAAAGTTTGTCACAGATTTGAAACAGAATACTGACATCAAACTCAACTATTATTTTTCAAGTCATTCAATAAATGAATTATCTAATTAATCCAGCAAGCASATAGCAACAATTCAACTACAAATCCTTCCTCACACACAAGTATGTATAACTGCTGCTGGCAGTTCAGTCAGTAGGGTTTGTTTAAATTAGATCATAACTATTGATATAATTTTTAGGCAACCATTAMAGTCAATTGGTGCAGTTCCAATTTCCTTTGATTACAAAGGGATATAAAACAGGACTGACCATTRCCTACCACACTAAAAGTATTTGTTATCAACACAATATTCATGTCTCCTATTTAGAGAAATGCAAATGTCTTTTTTTCCCTGAAAACAGCATGTATTTTATCTTCCTTTGGGTCTATTTTCATGGCTTTCATTGCTTATGAGASCCTCCCTTAAATTTGAACATTTATTGATAAATAGCAAAACTGATCAGAAGAAAAAAACTTAATTGGAACTAGTATGAAAAAAAAAAAATAACTTAAGTGCTGATAATACAGGAAAAAGKTTTGATTTTCTTAGCTATCCGTCAGGAAAAGTCCTTTTTGCAAAGCCGGAATTGAAGTACTCAGACCAAACACCTTAAATACCCAGAACTGGGTCAACATAAGTGGAAGGAATGATGAAAAATATTTTACTTAGCAGCATAGCATGTTTCTTTCAAAAAAAAAAAAAWGTGCCAAAATCCTACATCACTTAAAGGATTTTGTATTTATATCCTCATACCTATAGGATGAGGACATAGATGGTGTAAACTGGATTAGCTCCCTGAATTCCAGGACTGTTAAGTCAAAAAACTGTCTTTGCAAATATCTCTTCCTTTCTGTCCTGATGGATGAAGGTACAATCAGAAAAGATCCTGGGAAAAAAAAAAGTCTATAAATCTAACATACCTTTCAAAGTATCTCCTAGTAGGAAAAAAAAAAAAAAAAAAAAAAAAAAAAAAAAAAAAAAAAAAAAAAAAAAAAAAAAANAAAAAAAAAAAAAAAAAAAAAAAAAAAAAAAAAAAAAAAAAAAAAAAAAAAAAAAAAAAAAAAAAAAAAAAAAAAAAAAGGCTTGTTTTCTTACTAAGGATTGGTTCTGATTTGAGGCAAGTTGTTGCACTGTGTGTTCCCGACATACTTTCAGTCTCCACAGTACTGAAAGCCCAAGGAATTCACTGTAAGCTTGAAGTGGGTTGATATTGGCTGGATGTCAGGTGCCCACCAAAGCCACTCTATCACTGCACTCCTCAGCTGTGCAGTAGAGAGAAAATATAATAAAAGGATTTTGGGTTGAGATATGGATAAGGAGAGATCACTCACCACAGGCAAAACAGACCTGACTTGGGAAAATTAATTGATTTTGTTATCACATCAGAGTAGAGTAATGAGAAGTAAAAGCAAATCTCAAAAGTACCTTTCTCCCACCCTTCCSTCCTAAAGGCAGGAACTTTATTCCTGAATTCTACTCCTCCCCCCAATGATGGATGTGGATGGGGAATGGGGGTTAACATAGTACAGCACACTTTGTCCCTGCTGCTGTTTTCTCCTCACAAGGACTCCCCACACTCTTCCACTGCTCTAGCATGGGGTCCCTTCCAGGGGAATGAGTCCTCCACAAACTTCCCCAATGTGCGTCCTTCCCACAAGCTTCAGTTCTTCACAGAATGCTGCAATGTGGGTTCCTTCATGAACCAACTGTCCTGGTCTTCCATGGGGTCACAAGTCCTGCCAGCAAACCTGCTTGAGTGTGGACCTCACTCTGCATGGGTCTACAGGTCCTGCCAGGAGCCTTCTCCAGCATGGGTTTCCCTGAGGGTCAGACCCACATGTAGCTACAGGTGAATCTCTGCTCCAYGGTGGACAATCTCAGGCTGCAGAGGGACAGCCTGCCTCACCATGGTCTTCAGCACAGGCTGCAGGGGAACCTCTGTGATGCCTGAAACATCTCCCCCTCCTTCTTCACTGCCCTTGGTGTCTGCAGAGCTCTGTGTCTCATATATTTTCACTCCTCTCTATTCTGGCTGCTATTTAGTCCTCTCAAATAACYACATCTCCTTCTTGGTTCTCTTATCCCAGAGATGTCACAACTGTCACTGATGGCTCAACTTTGGCCGGTGGCAAGTCTGTCTTGGAACCAGTTGGCACTGGCCCTCTCAGGCAGGAGGGAAGCTTTTGGTATTCTCTCACAGCAGCCATGCCTGTAGCCCACCCACTACCTAAAACCTTGCAATGGAAATCCAGTGCTAAGGTTTATGTAATGAATCGCAGAATCAAAGAGTCATGAARTGGTTTAAGTTGGGATGGAACTAAAAGGCTGCGGCAGGGTTTTCACCAAGTAGACCAGGTTTCTCAGATCCCATTCAGCCTGGCYTTGAGCATTCCATGRATGGGGCATCCACAACTTCTCTGGGAAACCTGTTCAGGGCCTCATACTAAGGATTATTATTCCTTATATCTTACCTAAACCTTCTCTCTTTCCATTTGAAGCCTTTATCATTTGTCCTGTCATGCCCTTGCTAAAAGTTCTCTCCAGCCTCTTAAGGCTTCTCCAAGGTCTCCTCAGAGTCTCCTCTTTCTCTGCAACTTTTTCACCGTGTTCATAGAAGAGGTGCTCCAGCCATCTGATCATCTTCATGGCATTTCTCTGGACTTGGTCCAACAGGTCCATGTTGTTCCTGTGTTGGACACTCCATAGAGGGACRCAATACCTCAAGTGAGTTCTTACAAGAACAGAGTAGAGGGCAAGAATCACCTCCCTCAACCTGCTGGCCACGCTTCTCTTGATGAACCCCAGGATGCAGTTGCCTTTCTGCACTGCAATTGMCATCTCATATCCAGTTTCTCATGCACCAGCACCCCAAGTTCTTCTCGGCACGGCTGCTCTCAATTAGCTCTTCTCTCCATCTGTGCTCMTGTCTAGGATTGCCATGACCCAGCTGCAGCACTTTGCACAATCTGCACACGTGAATTTTTTATTGACCCACTTCTCAAGCTTGTCCAGTCTCTCTAGAGGGAATTCTGTCCTCTTGTGTCAACTGCAACGCTCAGCTTTGTGTCACTGCAAACCTGCTGGGAGTGCACTTGATCTCACCGTCTGTGGCATTGAAAAGATGTCAAAGAGCACCAGTCCCAAGAGAAAGGCCTGAGGGACACCACTCATCGCTTGTCTCCACTTGAACATCAAACTGTTAGCTGTGACCCTTTGAATGTGTTCACACAGCCAATTCCTAATCCAAAAATAATCCACTTTTCAAATCCACGCTTCTTCAATTTGGAGATGAGAATGTCATACGGAACCATGCCAAAGGCCTTACAGAAGTGTAGGTTAATGACATCAGTCTGTCTTCCCTTGCTGAATGTCACAGCCACTCCATCACAAAAGGGTTAGAACACTGAGAGTTGAGGTGGATCATTACCACTGTAGTGAACCCAGTTATATATATTGACCTTTCAAGGACAAGCACAATATATTTTGATTTGGTAGATTAACAAATGGTAAAAGACTATTTGTCACTCTTTATCCTGCACCATTTGAGAGTAAGAATCCAAGATGAAGAAAACACACATTTTTCATCGTCAAAATACTAGATTTGAGTGGAAAAAGTCACTGCTGAAGAATATGTTGCATGATGTATGAGTGTCTTAAACAACAAAAGATTCCTTAACAGTTTTTCCAGGCTTTGAATCAAGTCAAGGAGTACGTAACATATTTTTTCATTTTCCCTTTTTCTCCTTTATGCAGGCATCTAGACATGATGAAAGAAAGAAACATGATAGCACTGGCTTGAGTAAGCCATTGTGTGGGTAGTTAAGAAAAGTTTTTCATTTCATTTCTGTAGAACTTTTTTCTCTATCAAACTGAGGCATTTAGTTTTTCTATGTTCAAAGTGGGCTGCTTCAAAATAGTGTATTGTTATTTCTTTTGTAGAGCATTATAATAATATAAATCACAAAGATTAAACTTTTATGAGGTAAAACATGGAAGAAAATCAGAAAAAAAAATGTCCCGTACATACACATGTGAGGAAAGAGCCCATGGAGATGACTGAGAAAGGGAATAACGGAATACAAGAAAGACATTGGGTCGAGAGCAAGATCAAACCCCACATATCAGAGCACTATTAGACCAGCTATAAGTCATTTTGAAAATCCTACCACTGACTTTATTCTTTTCTTTTCCCCTCGAATCTAGAGAGACTCAATGCACTGAGCAGATTTTTTAACCACCAGSCAGCTAAGTGACCATTTGACCAAGATCCAGGTATAAGGTGGAGCATCTCTCTTACCTCTGGGTATCTGTCTTTCACTGACTGCAGGCTGAGCTCACCTTTGTGCTGCCAGGCYCAGGAGAAACACCCAGAGCTGCCTGGAGCATCGGGTGGGTGCATGGCATGAAGTGTCTGTCCAGACCCACTCAGAACACACGTCCTGAGTGGTGCCCCAGGGACCGTGTCTGCCTTGTGGCTCCAGACTTGTCACRGTGTCAGTGACACCAGTGAGAACATAAACACATTTCCTGACACTGTGAAGACCAAAGCAAAGCAGTCAGAAAATTGGAGCTTTCCAGACCACGAGGAGAAATTGAAACATTCTCAGCTTTTAGATATTGGGCTTTTGTGAAACAAGCCAGTTCTGCTGTAARCAATGGATTTGTACACCTGCCAGTCTTGATCTAAATTAGACCCAACATTATATTTTGTTGCTGGGTGAATTTCTTAACATTTCTTTTTCACCCATTTTTAGTATTGGGGTTTCTTTAAGACATAGACGCATGCCCAGTCTTTTGCTAGTTCTACTTTTACTGAAATTTAGCATGAGTGTTAAAGGCAATTTATGGGGAAGGAACACAAGAAAAGAGTGTGATCACTTATACGACTTKCCTTGTCATACAGTTACAGCATTTTTGGGGGCATTTACAAACACTTTACTCCCACATGTTACCAATGCCATGGGGAAGTACATTATTTTTTAATAATACCTTTCCCAAATATCTGTCCCAGTTTTGGAAAGGAGTATTGAGATTGGCCAGTAGGATTCTTTTARCAACATAGAAGTGCCATTAGGCAGTAGGCCTTTGTCCAGCTCACCAGCACTTTGATTCACAGCTCCCTCAAGCCTTCCAGCCAATTAAGGAAGATGTAAAAGGTTAATCAACCCTAATTTGTGATCTTGTTTAGTGTCAGGAAAAGAAATTATTTCCTTTCTCTTTTTCTCATCTTTAATATTCTTTAAGCAGAATATTAGCTTTCCAGAAGAATAAAAGGCATGACTTGCTAACATACTGGCCCTGTATGACATTTCCAAGAAAACACCGTCTGTGGGTTGAGCTAGAATGATCCTGGCAGCTACTGCACACAATTCAGCAGCAGTCACCATCCAAGAACAGGCAGGGCTGCTGTGTCCTGGGGTCTTGGAGCTGGCAAGCTGCCACATTCACTCCTTTCCAAACAGATAAACGGATGCTTCTGCCATCCTCTCTATTTCCAGTACCATCCCCCATATTTTTTTTTAATTTAGCTATATAAAAATGCTGATATCTGACATATACACTCATACYATTTACAGGGGCATTCTGAAGCCTGTTATTGAAAGTTATCTAAAACCTGCCAACAGACCCTATCTTTAACTTCCATTTTAGCTATGGCATGGCCAAACTGCATGTTTTACTAACCTGTGTTATTTTACACCTTGCAAACAGGTTTGGTAAGGCCTTTGGAATGCTTTTCTGAACGCGGTTCCGTCTCATAACCTTCACCTGTACCCATTGCTCTGGCCACCTCCTTGGGTTTTTGACAAGCTGCAGTAATAGCAAAAATTTTCAAGCCTCTGGCTTGAAAATGAAATGTCAGTCCACAAAGTTGCTGGTAGGGAGAGCTGGTGACAGAAAACCCCAGGGTGTGAGTGAAAGCAGCCTTGTACTTTGACAACCACAGATTCCCGCCTATTAATTACACTGACCTTAACATCAAAGCACTTTCTGGTAAGAGAGTTAACAGCAGCAACACTGTAAACTTACTGCTTCTGGTGGTGTAGTAACAGTTTATATAAATGATCAATTTGAAACAGAATAAAAATAAATCTTCGTCAGTTTGAAATAGCTTGGCTTTCTTCCCCTTGCCCTCATCATGACCACGGATTTCCCATGAAGTCAGCAGGTACATGGCAGATTTTGTTAACAACAGAACATATTTATGAGTTGATTTGAGCCTTTGCACTTGATGAAAATACAGCCTACTTCTTGAAGCGTTCTCTGTGCTTTAGCTGCACAGCACAAGATCTGGTGATGCTTCAAACACCTACACTGGCTGCTTACTGAAGGACTTGAATTTTGCAAAGCTGTGTGGTGGGAGAGTAACTGAGGAGAGACAGAGATCACCATTTATTAGAACACTTTACAATAATGTTGTGATTTAAMCTCAGGCAGCAACACATGCAGCTTCTCACTCACTCTCCTAGCAGTAGGATCATGGAGGGAATCAGAAGAATAAAAG
>NW_026623279.1:552837-588036 GCF_030028575.1 Malurus melanocephalus
TTTTTTTTTTTTTTTTTTTTTTTTTTTTTTTTTTTTTTTTATTAACAGCAGATAAGTATTGTATCCTCATACCGCTTCCTGGCTCCAGCAAGGAGATTCTCCCATGGGAAATGATTTTTTATGAACCTCTCCAGAGTCATGCCCACAGGTTGAAGTTCTTCATTAACTGCTCCAGGGTGGTTCCCTCCCACAGGGTGCAGTACTTTTGGACTGAGCTGCTACAGCCTGGGGCCCCCAAAGGGTCAGCAGAGCCACCAGAAGACCTGTTTCAGTGCAGGATTCACTCTGCATGGGTCCACARGTCCTGCCAGAAGCCTGCTCCAACATGAGCTTCCCACAGGGTCACAGCTRCCTTTGGGCATCCCCTGCTCTGGTATGGAATCCTACACAGGCTGCAGGTGCATCTCTGTACCTCCATGGACTTCCATGGCTGCAGGGGAATCTCTGCTCTGGTGCCTGAAGCCTGAATCCTACCCCTCCTTCACTGCCCTTGGTGTCTGCAGAGCTCTTTCTCTCACGTTTTTTCTCATTTCTGTCTCCTGGCTCCTGTTCAGTGCAGTTTTTTCCCCTCTGTTATACACGTTATCCCGGAGCCACTTCTGCCTTCACTGACAGGCTCAGCCTTGGCCAGCAGCCATTTTGGAGCAGCAGCATTGGCTGTGTTGGACATGGCAAAAGAGTCTGGCAACGTCTCAGAGGAACAAACCCTGTATCCCTGCTACCAAAAGCTCATCACCTGAACCCAAAGCACTATTCCTTGGTAGTGGAAATACAGTTGCTCTAATTTTTGTTGTTTCAGATGTAAATATAAAATCCTGCAGGACGGCATGTGGCCTGAGTTACACAATCTATTATTGGTGCTGGTGTGGGTGAGTGACCTTGCATCGATACTCGGTGTCCTCAGTTTTACAGGTCTTGCAGATTCATCAGAACCACCACACTGAAAAACTTCTCTATTCTGATGACACATTCAAGCAACAGCTCCCAGCAAATGCTTTCGCTCTCATTTTCCTGCTATTTTCTGATAAGTGCTTCTGCTTCCATACCTGTAGGTACTTGTGGGTCTCATTCCCAACCACTCACACAGAAACAGGCCTTTATGACATGACTAAGTTAGCAAATTTTTGAGAACACATTGTGCAATRCTTCCACTTAGTGTACATTATTTAAGAGGTTTCACAGGTTTTCCAAAGCTTCCTGGCATATTCAACTTCAGACACTTAAAACYCCTTAAAACCAAAGATAACCACCAATAAGAAGCAAGCAGATCTGCAATATTAGGCTGCTTTTATTTCTTCCACAAGTGTCCTCAGTGCCCAGTGCTCTATATGAAAACATTCTCATGCTACCCTGGGCAAAGTTTTGGTAATGATCAATCCCAACTAGTTTTTTCCCAGAAGAAGTGACATATAYAATTTTAAGTCTGATCTAATCTTACTATTATAAAAAACCAGAAAGTATCTTCTTTAGTAAATATGCAAAGTGTTGGGAACACATTTCGGATCAGAAAATAACTGCATTGTGATAAAAGCACTGTATGCTGAAACTTGAACTGAAGGTCTCTATATTGGTCACTTTATGTTCTGCTGAAGATGGAGATTGTGATTCTGAAAGATGATGATGCTTTTTACATTCTGAAATCCTACTCACAGAGATTGTGTGTGATGCAGTTTAATTCCTGACACCAGCTTCTTCATTCTCCGTTCAGTATTCTCACATCGCGCTGCATCTCTTCACAAAAACTGTCAAACAGCGCAGCTGGAGTTAATAAACTGAGGAAGGATGCCCATTACCAGTTACAGTCATCCCTGTTGTTTGATGTTTTCAGTATTTCATTATCTCTGCATCAGCGCTGGTACTCCTGCAACTGAAAAGCCATCAAAATAACACAGCTTGAAATGATAAATGAAAGCTACAGAACAACTGCAGCACAGAGCATGCACTTCTGTGGGCTTTTCTAGGTGAACAGATATTTGTATCTGTGCTGTGGCAGTCTTCTACCAGCACAGCAAAGGTTTATCCAGATGTACTTGTTGGCTTAAAGCCACTGGACTCACTTCACATAGCAAAATTTTCTGTAACTGTTGGCATCCCTAAAAAATTTCACTTGATTTTTCTTCCCAAGAAATAGATTTTAGAAAGGTACAAGATTTAATTTTTTCTCTTTCGTTAAGGSAAGAGAGGAAAATATAAAGAGGTCCAGGAAAAGTCCATATTGACGACAAATAATTTTACTGCAAAATTATAGTCAATTAATTGAAACAAGTCAAATTGGTACATTCATTGCTGAATTGAGGTTAGGTATGAGACTCAGGAAGGTACTAAATTCTCAATGAAGAGTTAACATAATGGATCAGAATTGTCTGACCCAGTTTAACAATTAGCTGGAGGTGGCGTGTTGTGAAATTTAAATGTGCACTCCAGAGCAGGGAGTTCTTTCATCCTTTTTTACAAAATTTCACATGAATTCTTTCATCCTTAATGAACATGGCTAAATTTAAAACAGAAATGTATATTTCATTTTATTGTTATGTGTATTATCTGCTTAGTGCCAACAGCATATTTCCTGAAGCTAAAAGTGTATTTCTCTCACCATTTGTCAGATCTGCAATGCATACATATAGCTACTGTATATAATTAAACGTGTAAAGCAGAAGACTAAAATTGGTAATTAGCCCTCAAGATTTTGTAGTAGTGTCTGGGAATTAAGCTACACAGTTCCCATTATATTCCAGAGAAATCGTTGAACTAAAATTCTTTCACTGCTTAGGAAAACAGGAGCCAGCTTCTAAAGCATTCTTACTCATGGGAGGGTAATTTGCACTTTCTGACTTCACATGATCAATATCTTTCCATTAGATAGCTTTGTATTTCAATCTGTATATTTTTGTACAGAAAGTAAAAGTTGTGCAGTGTAATTTCATGTGTCCAGCCTTGAAGAGATGATTCATTACCTTTGCTGATAAACAGAAAAAAAAAGAAAATAAAAATCAAAATTCACTTTAAAATAAAAGCAAAGTGTAAAACAGGGAAATGGACAARTACCCCAGACCAAAGAGCCCACACTTCTGATATAAAAACCCTCTGGCCTCTTATTAAAACAGGTGAATATCCTCCTTTGGGGTATTTTGTTGTATATCAAGAGCAGCTAGTAGGATGATTTTTCAGTGCTGTGGTTCAACAGCAGCTGGCAGCTAAGCCCCAGACAGCGGCTCGCTCACTGCCCCGGTGGAAGGGGGAGAGAATCAGAAGTGTAAAAGTGAGGAAACTCKTGGGCAGTGATAAAGGCAGTTTAACAGGTAAAGCAAAAGCCTCACACGAGCAAAAAAAAGCAAGGAATTCATTCACCACTTCCCATGGGCAGGCAGGTGTCCAGCCATCCCCGGGAGTGCAGAGCTCCGTCACACGTAAGGGGGACTTGGGAAGACAAATGCCGGTGCTCCAAATATCTCACTTCCTTCTTCTTCCTCCAGCAGTATATGATGAGCACGATGTCACAGGGTATGGAATGTCCCTTGGGTCAGTTGGGGTCAGCTGTGCTGCCTGTGTCCCCTCCCAACTCACTGTGCACTCCCAGCCTCCTCACTGGTGGGGTGGGGTGAGAAGAAGTGCCCTTGACTCTGTGTCAGGGCTGCTCAGCACATGTTAAAATATCCCTGTGCTATCAAAACTGTTTTCAGCACAAATCCCAAACATAGCCCCATACCATTTAATATGAAGAAAATTAACTGTGCATCAGTCAAATTCTGCTCATCTAGTTTTAGACTCCTGTTAAGACAAAGAGTAGGAGATTTCAGGAATATTTAAAGCTTTGTGAAGATTTGGCTTGCTTTGACATTTGTTGACCGGTATACATTTCCACAGCAGAGAAAGAAATGATAATTTGAAAGTATGAAGGACAAAAATGAATATTTATTCTCACAATTTTGCATTTGAGCACATGAAGCATATGTATTCAGGGTCTAACAAAAAAAACCAACCTCCTATAACTGTTTTCTATTTYTCTTTCCTTAACAGATTCCTTGGCCATATGTATACAATGTACCTGGCATATAATAACTCAGGAAGTTGCTAAGCCTGAGTATACAGATCTGGTCAAGTTTCTACCTGAATTTATCTATTTTTTTAAATTTTATTTTATTTTAAATACTGGAAAATAGTCAGAGATTGTCTGGTTTGATACTGAAATACTGTTCAGAACTTGGGAAAACTTGGGAAAAATACTTGGGATTAATGCAAATTAGAACCAGCTCTTTGTCTTCCTGGTCAAATATGTGAACAAGTTAGTTATATAGTTCCAGACACTTTTATTCATATTTTATTTGTCTGCTCAGATATTGAGCATACATTGGAAAATATTGGTTTTCAGTAAAGGTTTGATTGACATTTCTGTGTTACCAGTTGCATGTTTCTTATGAAGAAAAAAAAAATGAGAAAAGAGCAACAGATTCTTTCAGCCCATAATCAGAATTCCAGAAACAGAAAAAAAAACCCAAAAAAACTATGCCCTTATTCACTCTGACAAATACTTCTTTCCCACTGACAAATAACTGGTTCCTCAGGTCTCACTGTTGGAAAGTCAATGAACTGATCCGGGTGAGACTGACTGCAAGCTGCACACAGTTGCCTTTTTTTATTTTTCTCTTTTCCAAAGTTATTTTGAGGTGATTATTTTCTTGTACCTGAACTGATTGCTGAAATACTTTTTCTTTCCCTACCCCACCCCCAGTCCCTTTTTTTTGTTAATCCCCTGCAGGTATTTAGAATTAGCTTTCATGTTGAGCCTTAGTCCTACTTTCCCCAGGCTCTGCAAATTCTCTTTCCTTAATAAACATTTTTATCATTTTTGTTATCCTTTTTTGGAGTCTTTCCAATTCAGCAAAATCTTTTTTGTATTATGGAGCCCAAAACAGTGTAAAGCACTCAAATACAGTTTCACCAATTCTGCACTGAGATAAAAAATTAATTACCTGCCCCCCTTCTCCTGACCTAATTCCTCTCATTATACTGTACATGCTCAATATGGTATTTGCCATTCTGCAGCATATCACTCTGAATTCTTCTGCAGAGTTTATGGTTTGCTCTGAGCCTGTTTTTTTTCCTGTAGCCATAGAAATTTCTAAATTAGTCTTTCTCCATGTTACAAATTAGGGTCTTTCACACTTCACATTTAACATGATAAAAGATCAATTTTGCAATGTTTAGACCCTGATCACAGTAGGGCACATTGGGGTCTTCCCTATAGTGTAAGGCTTCAATAAACAGAAAAAATGGGGTAGTTGGATGCAGCAAATTCTTCCAACTCTACAGTTATGTCGAAAATGGAAATCTTTCCTTTCTGTTGGAACACACTGCCAGGAGTATTTTGAAGAATTACCTCTGTTTTCCTAAGAAGTGGAGCTATAACTTTTTTTTTTTTTTTTTTTGGAGTATTTTGAAGAATTACCTCTGTTTTCCTAAGAAGTGGAGCTATAACTTATTTTTTTTTTTAAAAATTGCAATATCTATACTGGCCTCCTTAGCTGCATATATAATGACATCAATTCACACTCTGTTTTCCTGCATTCTGGTAATTGTTCTTACCTTTTCACCTGCATTTTTATTTTTTCTTAATTGAAGCAAGAAATTTTTTTTACAGAAATTCCCTTTTAATCACATGTATTATGTCATCTTGGTTGAGAAAACAGAATGACTGGCACTGAACTCAGGGAATATAAGTATCTTTCTTTCTCCCTTTACAGTTAAACATACAGACCTTAAGCAGCAGTGCAAATGCTTTCTATTCTCATGCTGTTACTCATACAGCCTCCARGAGCTCAACAAACGTGCAAAGACCTTATCACAGCATTGTACAGCATAAAACCCTTTGTTTGCACAGTTAAAGGAAAAATCAAATATTTGGCTTAAGAGCAGTTAGGAAATTGACCCAATGACTTGACTGAAGAACAGCATCAGGTACAAGGAAACACGATTAAAATATTTCTACAYAGATCTGTCCATCACCCTTTTACTATCTCTGGTTAACACATTCTATTCACATGTGTTAGCAGTATAAAGGTGTCTAAATAGGTGCACAGATTTAACTTGGGATAGGGAAATGAAGCCAAACATTGTTATAGTAATTCCTATAGCACAGAATTTGTTGCCTAAAAAGCAGTTTATTGTTAAACTTCATAGTGATCCTGGTGTATACTCCAAAGAGTGCCTGACGAACTGCATTGTACCAGAAATTATGGGATGATTAACCTGTAAAAGGTGCACAACCACATCATTCCATAAGACCTGACAGATATCCATTGACAAGCACAGCAGACAGGTCCTTGCTAACCCAGGAGACATCAGAGCCTTCCAATTTTCTTTATTCAGTTTTATATTGATGCTGTTGTACTTGACCTTACAGTCATATCTCAAGTAACACAGGCTTCTAAAACCTTGGTAAATAGCCTCAGCTTTAAATTGTCTAGGCTTGCTTACTCTTTAGTCAACAGGAAGAGAGAAGCATCTCCCAAGGAGCAATTTGTTTTTTCATTGATTCTCACATTATTGTTGATGAAATATTTCTGAGAAGCAATTCTTTGTCTGACGATTCAAAGGGAAGCTTAGACAGGCTAATTTGAACCAACTGGCTAACTTKTAGAGAGTGAAAGGGATGTGCAATGAGTGATACCAAGAGTCACTGCAGGGAGCTGTGTGAACTGGTGCTGTGGGACTAAAATTTTGCTGACTTATTTCATTAAAACCGTGCAAAATGTTGCAAGATTTACCCTTGGCTGGGTGTTGGCTGGAGCTGTGTTAACAATGTGGGCACAATCAATGCCAGAAGTGAATGTGAGCAGATGATGACCCTGCAGAAGTGCTGCTGAGTGCTGAGCAGTCAGCCGACACCTGCACCCAAGCTCACGGCTGAAGATCCCTTCTGTATTCAAGTGTCAGCCTCTTCAGTCACAGCTAAAAAGTCTATCACTGATGGAGACAGAGTCACTGAAACTCATCTGCAGTCTTCTGATCAGCAGAGTGCTCTTATTCATATCAGTTTTATTCTGATGTGGTACTTTGTCACTTTGAAAGCTTAGCACCAATGGACAGTGATATTGCTTCTCGCCTGTAATGAAGCACTAAGTTGGGCTGGTGCTGCTGTGAGTGCCTTCTCAGTGCAGAATGGAATATTTGCATAGATTAGCCTGCTAGCTGATGGTCCTTGACTGCTTTAATTTCAAACATTGTACTTTCCATTGAAATGTCATACAGGTTTGCTTATTTATTTATTACTTTGCATCACTAGTAARTGCACAAATCCTTTGAACAGATTCCTGAGGCAATTTATTTCTTTACAGATGAAAACTTCTGTCCTTTTTGTTAGGAGGCAAGTATATGTTGAAGAATATACAGGTATCTGAAAGCAGTGGAAATTATGAAGCTAAGAACAAAAACTGGTTTTTTTGACACTGCTGCTGACTGACCTTGTGATACTGTTTTAGGGTTTTAGCTCATGTCTGGAAAAGTTCTCTCATAAGGATACTGCAAGATAACAAGCATAACATGTTCTTCATAAGATATCTGGTAAAATTATGAATGACTGGATACATGCAGACTCAAGGCCAACCTCTTGACCTCTACAATTCAGTAAGATAAACTGGAATAGGAAAGASCTTAACATTCAACTCTTAAAATGACAAAACTTTCCTAGGTGAAACAGAGGCACAGAGCTTCAATCTCAAAAAATTATTTGGAATTTAGTAGATGAAGTTAAAATACCTCCCAGCTTGCAGTTTGGGTGCATCTTTCTGATCACAGAGATTATAGACAGGAGTATTAAAAATATTTATATTTAAATATACAGGAATAATATACATAGTAAAATGATTACATGAAATAAACTTTGAGCCAGAATCATTATTAATCACTGTTTAATCTTTTCACTGTGAGTAGTTAAACCAATAGCAGTAAGTTTTTAAATTCTTTGAGAAATTTCCAGTACTCCTACTTTAATCTTTCAAGTCCTCTCAGATGAAAGATATTTTACCCAATCTGTCTYTGCCTATAAAGGATCAGAGAGTCACAAACTCTAAAATGAGGAATGATATACCATGTCATTAGTCTAAATTTTTGCCAGCACAGAATGCATCACCATATTACATTTACAATCTTGTCTCCACACTTGGCTTCAGTTTGACAAACCTATAAGATTAAATTATTTCATTATTTTATTGATTTGATAGGTAATTTTCAATAAGCCTTCTCCTTCTCTTTTTTATATGACCTTGCTTGTCATTGCTCCCTCAAATTTACATAGACTTGTCATTATAACACCTTGTAAACTTTATTTGGTGAAGATGATGTGCATTTAACTCTTTTAATTTTTTTTTTTTCCCCAGAACTTAGCACTTTAAGCTCTCCAATTGATGACCGTATTGTAAATCTCTCCTTCCTTTCCAACAGGCAAGAAATGTAGCCAGAAACTACCTGGAGTGAAAATGCCATTTCACATCTTTCCCTGTTGAAATTTGGTATTACACAGAACAGAATCTGTTTCCTCCAGGGTGAGGTGACAGAAACAAATAAAAAAAATGTTTTGTAAAACATCTGGAAGATGATATTTAAAATTATGTTCCTCACAAAAAGAAAGATACTTCACCTTACATAATTTACTGAGCTCTACTTTTGTTACCTTCTTCTGATATGTTCATGAAGATGTTTAAGGAGATTTGAATAGCACTGAGATTTGTAGATCATTAGTAACACTACTGTGACAAGTAAAAAAATGTAATCAGAGATTAATCTTAATGACAGATAATGCCATTATTTATTTTTTAGACTCTCATTCTACACACTGTTATATATACCACATTCCTTGTAATTTCTTGATAAATATTTAAAATTCACCCTTGATTTAATAGGTTAGATCTTTACTGAAATCAGAGGAATTAAACAGTGCCTATTATGCTCACTGCATTAACCCTACCTTCTGTAGGAAATTGTTGAATTTTCTTTGATAGCAAGTTAATTTAATATGATTTCTTGCTTATGAGCTCTTTCTGCCTACCTTGTTACTCCTCAAGGTGCTAAAGGATTTATTGAAGTATTTCTCYGATCTCATTCATAGTCTTCACTGAAGAGACTCATAAAAACAAGTCCTACGAATTACCCAATCTACTCCCTGAATTCTCAATGATGACATTTGATAGTTCTGTTTCTGATGTTGAATCTATTTATATAATTTGGCCATGTTGATTGCTTCATGTATATACCATTTAAAAATGTATTTTTTATGATGATTGCAGTTCTTACATATTTTTCTGTATGATCTGGATTTACTATCCTCTCCAAGAATTTTTGCCTTCCTTCTCCAAAAAAAAAAAAAAAAACCCAAAACCAAAAGCAAGATGTACAAAATACATTAAAAAAAAAAGTTTTATACTCAAAACTCTGTCTAGTGACAGTCCATCTGCCTGAAGCAGTTATAGACAATGGAACAAATCACGTAGCAGTCCAATGTCAAAGACTTTGTATTAAACTTCAATTTCCTGGAAACTAAAAAGAAGAAAAAAAAAATCAATGTTCAGTATTTAGAGACTAAGAAAATTCCAGGCATGTTCTCAGACCCAGCCAAAGGGAATAACTAGGTATGTTGATCATCCCTCCCAAGTCTTTCAGGCAAAAACAATTTTATTTGATAATTATATACAAGGGGAAAAAAGGATATAGAAATAAAGCAAAAACAATGTAATATGGTCTCAATTTTAACTGAAATTATAATGCACTTAACATCTGACWTAGTGTAATAAGGGAAGAACATTTTAGAGATTGTGTACTTAAGTTCATTTATAGTTTCAAATATGTTTTATACTGTTTCTGAGTTTTTCCTCCTTTTTGTGTGTCAGCTTGATAATACAGGAAAACAATTTGATCACAGCTGTCAACATACAAACATCAAAGTTAGATTCCACRCTTCAGAACAGTGTCATAAAATGCTGTGGAATTAAGATGATAGTAGGTAACAGTAACAGATATTGGTACAATTCTTTACAGTTTAAAATGTCTATCAGGAGACTATACAACTCTTCTCAGCATGATATTTCAACATCTCAGACATCTGGTGCTTTATCAGCTCCTGTAAAGTGTTCCTAAAGAAACCACCAAGAGAGAATGCCAGCAGTATGAAAATGCTTTGTAGACTCAGGTTTCTGGCCCCTGGCTCTCACTGTCATTAATAGCACCAATTTTTCACTGAATTGAGAAATGCAAATTGCAATTAATCTTTTTCCTCAAATTAAATTAATAGTTGAGGTGTGCACAGATTTCTTTTAAACTTTCAAGTCAGTTATCATGAGCAAATACAGTTGTATTTTTTTTAGGATTTGAGCCATACAAAAAAATGTAAAGGAGTTTGAAATCAAACAAAATCAAAATCCTTCATTCCATCCATGTCACCCTGTATTATTCCCTGACTCAGTATTTCAAATGCGAACCATATCCAGTTTGAAGAGTCATATTGTATTATGGTACTGGATGTAACACAATATGATGAATGCAATAGGCATGAAGCATCAAAGAAATAGAGCATCTGCTGAAAGATGTGCAGTTTTCATTTGACAATACATGCAATGAATTTTAACCTATTACTATGAGACTTATTGATACTTTCATATTATTAATACTCTGAAAAATGAATTACATTTTTATATGCATATGAGTGCAATTATAATGTGATTCAGTTCCAGTGGGAATGATGAAATTTCCTAAAAATAATCATGTAATTTCCTTTTCTTCCTGTGCTGTCCCTTCCCTGTCAGTGTGCCATTATGTTACAAGAACTTCAGGTGCTTGAGTTCAATATAAGCAGAAACAAATTAATGATACTCCACCACAGTGTGGGATTTGAACCTATTTATTATATGTCCACTGAATTATTAAGTAACTCATCTGTCTACTATCTGGGAAAGAACCTTTTGATTAAAATATGTATTGAAAGGTGGTTTTAGTTAACTTTAATTCATAAATGCTTATAAAATCATTTTGGTGATTTACAATTATGAATCATATATATGTTCATATATATGCCAGGTCTGCATCATCACAGTATTTAATTTAAATAAATTTGTTTCTAAGGATATGAGAGTATGTAACACACAAAATGTATAGGTTTGCATGTGTTTTTATAGGCACATGYAACACACACATATATGCATATATATTTATATRTGCAAAAAAAGAGAGGGAGCAAGATGAGATGACAATATGGCCATGATTTTATTAACATAATGTGGATGGGTATTACTAACTCAAATGGTATCTAACCCTTCAGCAAACTGCTAAGGAGGAACAAAAGGTCCTCTTTTCCATGAGTGAGGGCATGAATTCTGATGGATAGCTGCAAAGAAAATAATTAACTCCTGCATCTGTTTCCCATGTAKTCATTGAGCAACAGCAGTGAAAATGAAGTCTAAAGAATCTGTGTTGATGATCATATCTCCTTTAGGTGTTCCTGGCTACACCTAACTAGTTGAGGAGTCCAACTGTTATTTAWATATGTGGTTTTCAGAAGTGTAGATTTTAAACACTTAAAACCAAGTGATGATAAGGCTACTAAAAGGGGAAAAAAGTCTTTTGAGACTAACACATCAATTCATGTTTATTCATCAATTCATGCCTTGCCCACTGAAGTCCTGTTTAAGCAAGTTTGTACTCCTTTAAAATTTTATAGGCATCTTTATTTAGTAGACTATTAAGTTTCAATGCAATCTGGGAAATTTCTGTTAGTGTTAGATAAAGACAAATTTCATTAAAACGCTTTACTTGCTTCATCAATAAATATTACCAAAACCACTTTGGGCTTTGGTAATTTTTCTGCTGAGTTGGCAGGGATGATCTGGTAGATTTATTCCTTTGAATTTGCAGAATGACAAAGAGTCTCATTTTATTCTTCCTGTCCAAGAGTTCCATTAGCAAATTATTTTGCAGTTTTCCTCCCTCTTTCTTATTTTTCTTYGGTTATTTTTTGGTTTGGKTTGGGTTTCAGTAGTAAAACAAGAGTGCAGCAACATCTGTGTTTGTAGTGTCATCAATATTCAAAGTAATTTTGGTGTCTTGGCTAAAAGAGTATAAAAAGCAGAGCCATTTCACTCTAGCAAGGTAGGGATGGGATTTATGGGCTTTCCAGATAATTGACTTCCTTATAGAACAGAAATGATACTGATGATCAAAGACACAATCTGCACAACGTTGTTGGTGATGTATTTTTTACAGAGTAAATTTAACTGACCTCTGTCAATTTATTTTACTGTCACAGTTTTGTGAGACATATTTAGCCCTCAGAATGGCGTATAAGCCTTTCCTCTCTCACTCTCCCTGTCTTTCCCTGTACAGCTTGAGAGTTCTTGTCTGAGACTGAGCTGAAAGCAGTGACATAAACCCATGCAGCCCAAACACTACTGAAACAGGCTATCCTTCTATGTTAGAGAAACACCTGGCAAGGGAAATTTAATCTACTGCTAACTGGAGTAATTCACCTTTGGAGTCAACTGAGTCATTGTGAGGAACATATTTAATGATTGCTCTCTGCCCTGCAGCAGTTACATTTTTATTTCTGGGTACAATTCACTGTGTTGTTTATTCTGCATACAGCCTCAAGTCATCTAAAGCTCTCAGATCAGGAACAGAGCTAGTATTGAACTCTCTAGGACAGAAAACCTTTTTCAATACAAGGCTATGATTACTGTTTGACCTATTTCACTTTGTTTTGAGAGGTTGTATGAAATATGCTCATTAGAGGAACCTGAATTTGGCTTTTTTCGATAGCTCCACAGTCACCTTAAATCAAGCTAAACCAGGAAGCTATTAGAAAGGGTAATTCTGTCCATAATTACCTTCACCTTCGCACCAGGGCTTCCTTGYTATTCTCTGGCATTAACTTTACTTATTTTGATCTACAGTATGAATCACATATATAAAAAAACCCAAACAACTGGTGGGCTATATAACCACTCTAGCTGTCTGTCATGATTTRATCCCAAGCAGCAACCAAGCCACATGCAGTTGCTTGCTCAGACCCCCACCAGCAGGATCAAGGCAGGAATCAGAAGGGAAAGAGCCAGAAAATTCACGGGTTGAGATAAAGAGAGTTTAATAGGGAAAGTAAAAGCAGTGCACGCAAACAAAGTCAAACAAGAAATYAATTCAGTGTTTCCCATGGGCAGGCAGGTATTCAGCCATCCCCAGGAGAGCRGGGCCTCCTGACACATAATGGTGACTTGGGGAGACAAATGCCATCAYTCCAAATATCCCATCCTTCCTTCTTCTTCCCCCCACTTTATATACTGAGCATGATGTCACATGGTCTGGAATATCCCTTTGGTCAGTTTGTGTCACCTGGCTGTGTCTCCTYCCAACCTCCCATGTACCCACAAATTCCTTGTCAGCGTGGCAGTACAGAAAGCAGAAAAGACCGTGGCTTTGTGTAAGCCCTGCTCAACAATAACAAAACCATATGTATATTTTCAACCCTATGTTCAGCGCAAATCCAAACCAAGGTCCCATATCTGACACTGTGAAGAAAATTAACTCTACACCARCCAAAACCAGCATACTGTCAAAAAATGGAAATGGAACATACAAATAGGCATGAGAGGAAAAATTGACCTAAGTGTGCATCTTTCACTAAGCATAATCCAGTTGAAAAGTGAGCTGCTGTCATCTCCTACCCATAGCTTTTTCAGTGCCTGTTTACTATCAGCTACAATATGTAAGTAGCTGCAGAACAAGCTAGATCAGAAAGTTCAGCCATGCAAACAGACACAAAGATTTAAGAAGGTCAGGATCATAGGAAGAAGGGTAACAGGAAGGAGAGCAAAACCACCTGTGTTAGGTCCTCAATTATATTAGATTAAACATTACACAAAACTTCCCCCTTTGATCAGTCTAACATGATTGTGACGCCTCAAGGCTGAAAGTTTGATTATGTTTTGATTCAAAGCTGCTTTGAATTAAAGTCAGCTATGAAGACAGTAGTTCTAATGGATTTAATTTATTTCCTATTAACACAATTTGCAGTGAGCACCAACAGAAGGTGTCATTCAAGTCATCAGTGTTACACGTATTCTCAGGTGATAGCAAGTAACAGATACATTAGAGAAATGTGGTGTAGGTATAGGTGGAATAAATGCCTTCTGACCCTTTTTTTCCCAAGAGTCTTGATTTGGTCTCTGTTTTTAAATACAGCCTTAAACACTGGGGTATGAGATTTGTCCTAGCATTTTTATAGCCACTGAGAGGTCATGATGATGAGTTTTGAAGTCCATTTACTGCCTTCTAGGAAATGTCTCCTATTTCTGAAGCATAGGGCATGCAGAACAAAGGTCCCCAATCTCCTGTTTTTCCTACTTGAGCATTTTTTATTCTTTTATCATATAAACACCCTCATAAATGTAGAATTTTTTCCCCGTTCTATTAATAKGTGAGATTTCCCTTTTCATCACTCACAAATCATGAAATATTTTTTCTTGAAATGGAATGAACAGTGTTACACAGAGTATTCAGGATCAAAATATAGCACTGACGTTCTTGAAGAGATCACTTTATTTCCTTGTTTACTAATTCTTATGAATCATCAGGATTTAAAGCATTTTTAAATGTAAATGCAGATTCAGAGAAGTTTGTTTTTTGAGGCATCTACTTGAAAAACTCATCTAGTTCCAACAAGGCTCTCTACATAGACTTGTACTTTACAAGCACTACCTCAGATTTAGAATTGCATTTTATATTTGGATTTTGGTTGGCTAGCAAGCAGTTCATAATATCTGGTAAAATTCTATGGCAGTGGTGGCCAGCATTGAGAGTTTAACTCAGAAGTTAATGCCATTTTTTATAATAGAAACCACACTCAATATAGCTCAGGCTTCAAACAGGCTATTCAATGCAGCTAGAAAAAAAAAAATGTTTCAAATTATATAGCATATACACCAAGTAATACATGGAAATTATATGCATTCTTCCTGTGCTGGATGTAAAAATCAATCCTTTTGTCAAGTGCTTCCATTGTAGACTGCCATGTTGGAGACCTACATTCACACAAAGGACTCGGAGGGTTGGGCACTTAGCTTCCAGGGAGAGGAGCCTCCCGTCACTCAATAACTCCCCTCAGCCACAGAGACAAACGAGCTGCTGTAGATGAGGCACTTCAGACAGGCTTCTGAAAACCCTTTTTGATAAAGTCTCACATCTGAGGTTAATGACAATAGCTAAGGTGTGGGAGTCATGTAATAAGCGTGAATCTGACTTGGAAAATTAAAAACAAAGAGCATGAAACAAAGGAAAAAGTAGCACTAGTTTGAAGAGAATGGCATCATAGTCAGAAGGAGTAAATAATGAGGARCAATGCAGTATGATACATGAGAACTTAGATGATTTAAATACTAAAAGATGAAAGCTAGTTCAAAGCAGCTAAATAGAGAGCAATGACAGGTTCCTAGGGAAAAAAAGGATATCAAACAATTGGGTGTGTCATTAAATATAAGAAATCAAAAGGTAAAAAGAGTCTAAAAGATAATTCTGTGTGCAGCATTAAATATGAATGATAAGTAATAAGATGAGAAAAGAAAAATCTATGTCTAACATTAAAAACAAAGGAACATTACCAACTGTGTCTAAGTAGGGCAAAAAGGAGTCAGGTACAATTTTTTAATATAAACAAAATCTAGAAGAAACAGACTAACTAAGAAGTGAACAAWGGAAAAGGAATCCACTTTCAGTTAAAAAATCTAGAAGGTTATTCAATCCTAGAAAATAGGGGTGTTAAACACTTCTTGCTGTACAGTTAGAAGCTCTTCTAGGCTGTAGCTTTTGCTCACTGTGCCAGCAGCTCAGCTAAACAATCACCACTGTGAGCTCAAAAGCCATGCCTGGAGCTTGGCTAGCCCATGTACTTATTTACAGGAGACATTTGAGGCCCAGATGATGATTCTGTGAGAGAAAAAACACTTGAGGCACCCAAAGTTGTAGATTAGAAGCACCCCAAAATCTCATAATGAGATCTCACAAAGAGCTGTGAAACTCTGGACCCTAATTGATGCTAGCAGAAGTCTTAGTACTACGAATTCTTATGTGTGAAGTCCTCTAACAGTAAATCCCTTAGGAGTTAAATCCCACTACCCCTGTTAGTCCTAATTATGAGATAACATTAAGACATTGACATTTCATGTTTTTCCTTTTACATGGATAGGGTATTTTTWTTTCATTAAAAGAATGACCCTGTCATAGCTGGACATTCTTCCAAGTTTTTGAGCCTATGAAAGTTTGTCCATAATAAATGTTTCCTGGCAGATAAATTATTACCATACCAATTCACTCAGGACTTAATTTTTGTCATAAGTGATGAGTAATTAAGAAAAACAAGGTTGTTGCTGTGGTGGTTTTTTAATTAAAAAGTTGGTAATTTTTCTTGTTTTTCTCACTTTTTTTAAATTAGTCATACAGAACACATTGAAAATTTAAATTTAGAAAGTGGAGAAATTCTTGCTGGAATAACTGGTTTACTGACTGTGTTAACAGTAACTGGATGAAATGCTTCTAAAAGGACAATGTAGCTCAGGAATGGATTTGTTCCATTTTTGGAGGCAGGAGGATTCACTGCAGATTTGGTGGCACTTTAGCTCAGCACAGCAAACTCTGTGGCACTGCTGGTGCCCAGGTTTTACCCTTGTYGGTCCAGATTACTGTGCAAAGTTAAGGTGCTCTGTGCCTACATTGAAAATTCAGTCCAGCCTGGCTGCGCATTCGTGGGTGTAATCTGAGGCACACTGCAAACTGCTGGATTATATCTAGCCCCAGTCAAAAGTGTGGGAATAYTATAAATTCTAACTGAAAAGAATATATGAACTGCTTAAAAAAAAAAAAAAAGGTAGAACCATTTCTTTAAAGTTAAAAAGTGAATAAAATTCCCTCTACCTCCCCTCTTGTCCCAGAACAGCCTTTCAGGCTTCTTTAACTGCTAAACTGAAAAATCCAGTGCTAAAAAAAAATGAAGAATCTGAATTTTCAGGGTGGGTCTAGGGAGATCCCTTCTGGCATGTTTTTGGAGTTTTTTTTAATGTGAAAAACATATAAATCAATAAAAATAAATCTGCCATACAAAAATGTTTAGTAACCTCAACAAAGGTCAGTTCTATTCCAGTCCAAGCTTTCAAATTAGTGAAATACTTTTATAAGGTTGAATTAAATAGGCAAATTATATTGCAGAAACACAAGCAGAAGATAAAGAACAGCAAGCTGTTAGCATCTAGGAGTATTGTTCTTGATCACAGCTCCATCTTCCAATGCTGATGAAGGGGAACTGTGGTTGGTCACCAGTATAGTCTTGGATTAACTTCTCTCAYTTTACTACAGCTCCTTGACAATGGAGGTGTGTGGAAAGGAGACAGAAGCTCTAAGATACACKAAAAATAAGCTCTTTTAAATAAAAKATCATTTTAGCTACGTTCTGTAGTGAATGGGGAGCAGAAGATGGTAAAGAACAAAAAGCGAGTGTTCATAAAGTCTGATTCTCTAGGACAAAGAAGAGAGATGTAGATATCTGACATCTCTGCATTTTATGCAGTTTTAGTTCTTTTACAGATTTGTAATCTGTTAAGAGTTCAGTTAAGGCGGTCCAATAAACATACTGCATAACRAGCAACAGCACAATGGACAATTTAGGCTTGAGAATGAGGGCTTTGTGGGATGAAAGTAAAATAGATGGTATGATACCAGACTGAAAGAAGAGATAACACTTTTTTGATCAGATATGGAGCACAGCCAGACTTTTATCTCTGTCCTATTTGTACCTATGTGTATGTAGCACRGACCAGAATGCTTCAAAGTCAGGACATCTTTAGCTATCACCAGAACAGATGTCAGAGCCTATGCCTGTATCTGTTAGTAAACTGAACTGTGCAATGCTGTCTATTTGCTAGCATGGTGCCTGGCACAGATTTTTGTCTTACCCAWTTAACATATTCTATTGAATACATATGCTTCATTTATATTATCAAACCATGCTCACAAACCTGCAGTAGCTGTCAAGTTGTTGCAACCAGACTGACCTCATTATTTGCYACGAGACTACCTATGTCCATTATTACATGCCATACAGGCCTCACAGACCTGAATTCCCTTCACCTGATCATCTTACTGGTACAAAATGTCAGACAAAAYGTTGTCTTGTATCCCTGGATCCTTCTATTCTTTTAAGTCATAAAAAGGCATAACTGACTCACAGCATTAATCTGTAATAATTTATTTTAGCAAAAATCTTTTTAATGACCTGCTTCCTTTAGTATTCATGTCTCAAAAGCATAAAGGTGTTGAAGACAGATATCTGTGTGTGTTTCATTTCACACTTTATGAGAAAACCTTTGCTTTTTGAAATGTGAGTGAGMTTCCCATAAGTAGCAGTTGTAATTCTAGATCTCTACAGATCCCCTAGGTTCTATTTTTAAACCTCTTAAAAGGACAAAATTCACCTGCTTTGGGGGTTCAGTACATTTTAAATCATCTTTCTATTTACATGATAGCTTTATTGTTTCAGATGTTTCCAGTCTTTCTGCTATCTCTCAGCAAATATATACTGCTTGCACTCCTACTCCTTTTTAATTTTTGCTTAGTCTTTCTGARATGATGCAATTGTGCTACATCATAAGAAATGCTGTGCTAACTGATTTTTTATCAGAAGATGCCCCAAATTGTCTAATTTTCTACCAATAACTGTGAAATTTTGAGAGATGATCCTTTTTTTCCTTGACGGGTAAACAGAGCTGATAATGATACACAGTCCTGGCCAGGATCTGTTCCTGTTTCAAAGTTCATCATTATATTCTTTCTGCATGAACACCAATCCTCTCTCACTTCAAAGGAGGGAATTTTTAATCTGCTCAATCTACAGATTCTTATGTAATCACCCAGATGAAGGTTAATATTTTAGGAAAATCTGAAGAGTCCTAGACCTAGGATTTTCTCAGAGAAGAATACATAACACCTTGTTCATAGAATGATTCTGTATCTCACTGTTCTGAACTAAGTCCAGTTCATTGATTTGATGGAAATTTTTATAAAGTATACAGTGTATAACCTCTTCAGTATGATGCATCATAACATTTTGAGAGATCAGGTAGGAATGAGAATGAGCAAAAAGATATTCCAAGATGTTTTAATGAGTAAGAATCATGTGGAACTGATAAGGTTTCACACACTTTTCCAGATATAGGTAACAGGAGGCTGGAGAGCAGCRCTGCAGAAAGGGACATGGGCATCCTGGTCAACAGAAAGCTGAATCTGAGYCAGCAGTGCCCTGGCAGCCAGGAGGGCCARCCCTGTCCTGGGGGCATCAGGCACAGCATCGCCAGCCRGGCAGGGRAGGGGATTGTCCCACTCTGCTCTGGGCTGGGRCAGCCTCACCTTGAATATTGTGTGCAGTTTGGGGCACTGCAATATAAGAGAGAAATTAGTGAGCATCTAAAGGAGGGCAACAAAGGTGGTGAAGAGCTTTGAGGGGAAACCACGTGAGGAGTGGCTGAGGGCACTTGGCTTGCTCAGCCTGGAGGAGRCTGAGGGGACACCTCAGTGCTGTTACACCTTCCTTGTGAGGGGAAGAGGAGGGGCAGGCACTGATCTCTTCTCCGTGGTGACAGCTACAGGACCTGAGGGAATGGCCKGAATTTGTGTCATGGGAGGTTCAGACTGGATATCAGGAAAAGGTTCTTCACCCAGAGGGTGGTTGGCACTGGARCAGGATCCACAGGGAAGTGGTCACAGCACCAAGCCTCACAGAGTTCAAGAAGACACTCTGGGGTGTCCTACATAGGATCAGGAGTTGGACTCAATGATCTTTGCGGATCCCTTCAAGCTCAGCTTATTCTGTGAGTCTATGGTAAACGGTACAATTGCATGCTTGGAGAAGTGTKTACCTTACATTTTAAATTAATTCTGCTTGTGTCCTTAGAGAATTTTTTTGTTCTTCATGCCTTTTCCTCCTCAGCTAAAATATGGGAAGATTTTTACCACAAGATCACAGGATGGCTGAKGTGGGAAGGCACCTCTGGAAATCACCTAGTCCAGCTCCCAGATTAAGACACAGTTAGTTAGAGTGGGTTGATCRGATCTGGGTCCAGCTGGGTTTAAAGTATCTCAAACAATGGACAGTTCATAGCCTTTCTGGGTAACCTGTACCAGTATCTGACCCTGTCACAGTAAATGTGYTTTTCTGATGTCTAAATTAAATTGCCTGTATCTTAGTTTGTAATCGTTGCCTCTTGTCCTTTCTTTGGCTACWACTGAGAAAAATCTATCTCATATTTACACCATCCAAACAGGAATATAAACAYACTGATTTGCCCTCCTGGAGCATTCTCTTCTGGCAGAGCAGTCACAKCTCTCTCAGCCACTCCTCATGTAACACACTCCCATTCCTCTGTTGTATTTGTGACCCTTTGCTGGACCTGATCCACAATGTCCATCTCTCTCATACAAACAAGACAACACTTCAGAGTGTCTCAGCAGTGCTTATCAAAGGAGAAYGGTGACATCCTTTGAGCACAGGTAGCCCTCCTACTGTCGGCCTTCAGTGCTGCAAGGACACCCAGGTAAAGATATCTAAAGATATCTGCTGTCTGAATAACCAGTCTTACAGACAGGAGACTGAGCCTATCTCTTTTAAATATTCTTAGCTATGTATGACTAACTGATTTCAATGACAATTTGGCACTTAGACATTTCAGAGAATGTGAACCAGCAGAAGTTTGTTTATTGTCAGGCAGAAAGTTACAGCAAAGAAGAAAAAAGGGTCAGCTCTCCAAAAACCCCTATTCTTAGACTTTTGCTCCTACTTTACTAGATATATGTGACACTAATACAATAGATTTCAAGCCTCTGACATTATAATAGATATCTAAAGTTGACATTAATTCAGATGTACTTTTAATCTTGGTAAATCTGAGAGCAGAGGCATGATCAATTGCAAATGCAATAAAATACCAAGAAAAACAACACCACTGTTTTTCAAGCAAGTCATTTACATTGAGAGCTATGCAGCAGCAGGAGCTCTGACCGAGGAAACACAAAATACAAAAGCTGTCACCTCCTCAAATATTTTTCTTTCATCTTGATTTCACAGAAGAAACTACATATGATTAAGGTAATACCTTTTTTATTAACTCATAAGAATAACATTTTCAGAAACATTGCTTGTATGCAGAAGTTTGGACTAAAACTAAAAGGTGACACCACAAACTTATTGCAGAGAGAAAAATAATTAGCAAATTTTTATGCTGCTTAATCCAAGGGAAGGTACTATATAGTGGCAGGAAAAAAAAAAAGCAGTAGATTAAAACCTRTGTCTATTAACAATGCCTTCTCTGCATTAATCACTATGTTTACATATCAGTGAATTTTATATTTCCTTGTAGGAAAGATCATTATTAGCATAATTCACAAACCTCAGAAGAGTCATTAGGATGAAATGGCTACTCTAAGGAAGCATTCMTATGTCATTCAGAGCAAAATGAATTGCTACAGTGTTCATATGCTGTAGTGACTTTTGAGGAATGATTTATTTGTTTCTAGATCCTCACTGTCTATACAGGCAAGATATATATATATATATAGTATGTGTTTGTAAGATAATATATGTTTCGCAAGAACTACAGACAATTTATACCATCACAATTTTTGTCCAAGGAATTGAACCACTGAGGATATATATATATATATATAGTATGTGTTTGTAAGATAATATATGTTTCGCAAGAACTACAGACAATTTATACCATCACAATTTTTGTCCAAGGAATTGAACCACTGAGGATTTGATCTTCAACTCCCAGGAGAGAAGAAGACATTTTTCCCAGTGGAGAACACTGTGTTGAGAAAACGAGAAGATGCAAGGTCACATACAATTCTTATGTTTGAAGGAAAACACATTCAGAAGTCACAAGCTGGAGGACTAAATAACTAATTAAAATTTCATGTTTTCATGACTGACTTTAATTCAAGTAAGGAAATTCAAGATTCAGCAGCTTTGTAAACCTCCATCCTGTCCAGGGGTCTCACTCAGTGACTTGGGTGTGCTGTTGAAAGTGCATAAGTATAAAATAAACATTATAACCTGTTCCTGGGATTATACATGCAGTACAATAAAGGGAGAATAATTTGGAGGGGAAATGTGAGAAGCAATGTGCAGTAATAGTCAGGAGACCAATGAGTTTTGTAACCTGAACAGCAGTAAAAKAGGGAAAGTAATGCAGGTCCCGTTTATGTTATTTGCTACATTTTTYATCTTTCCCTCCCTCCTGGAGGCAGCACTATCCACCTCACCTCTTCAGTCTCTGGAAATGGGTGGCAGTGCTGCAGTTCCATGGGAGATGGCAGGACAGTGTTTTCAGTCCTCTCTTCTTGCTCTTTTCTATTCCACCACTAATTCGGTCAGCATGCATACACCAGTTCTTCTGTAATTTTGTTTTAGGATCTGAGAGCTAATGAGATGGAAGAAGGAGCACTAGGAATACTCAGGTGAGAAGATTTCCAATACCTGCAGTGGMAAAGCTCAGCTGAAACTACTCAGGTTCATTTTCAAGTTGAATGTATTAGTCTTGCATGTCAATGATGAGCAGCTGCTTCCCTCGGAGAGACCGTACATTTAAGAGACTGCTAAAAATCTTAAAGCTGAATTCACTCCTAAGCTATTAATTAGTTTGGTCCAAAATATTAGTCTGTCTTAATTAAGCCAATTCCATATGGACCAAAATACGTTTGCTAACATAATTTCAGCCTAAATGGAAGCATTTATGTCTAGTAGTATGATATTAACGAGACCCATTTAATGAAGGTGGTGATTTTCTCAAAAGAAAAAGAAAGGGGGGGAAACCAAGTATCTAGAAATAGATCCTGCATCTTTCTCCTTTTTTTTTTTTAATTATGTCATTTTAGCAATAAAAGTGGGTGCTTTTTTAATTTTTACCAATATGAGCCACTAGCATTTATGTATTGTGCTATGATGGAAAATTGGGATTTTTCAATAACATGCTCACTCAATATTTCTCTCAAAATTATCCCTTTATGAAGCAAAGATGTATATATGTAGGATCAGATTGTCTGTATTTCCACAGTGGGAACTAGGGTTCCTGCTATGTTGCTACCACTAAAAAGTGATTGGCACTTTAACAAAAATCAGTACAAAATAACTATTTTCTCTACAGCAAAAATGGGGCAGCGAAATGTCACAGAATTTGCAGGGTGCTGAGTCTCCATCTTTCTGTGTATTTTCTGATTCATAATAGAAAGTTCAGGGATACCTTCACAGTACCCATCTAGGGCAGGAKCAGGGCCAAAATCCATTTCATTTGGGTGCAAATCTTCTGTACAGGATTTACAGTTCTTCTGACAGACTGAGGAGGCTGCGCTAACTCACAGTCTGAAATGATTCTCCATCTGCACATTTTTATTACCACTGAGAGAACACAATTGCATTCATGACTTACCAAGTTCTTGTTTTCTTAAGCAAAACTGCTCRTTTGAGGAAGAGGGAGAAGGAATTTTTTGTTTAAAAGAAATATTCTATCTTTGTTAAATTTTTGAAAATTCACCTTTGTTCAATTGAAAAATTAATCAAACAGCCCTTGAGATACTATTAAAATCCAGTACATTGGTGCTATACACCTAATTATTTTGATAAACCTACTGTTTTAGAAAGCTACTTCCCCTTTTCTTTTTATGTTTTGTTTAGCTGCAAAAATAAAATACACACATTTATAGTACCGGCATGAGTTCTAATTTAAGATAATCTTACAAGCACAAACTGTAAGCAAACAAGAAAAAAATTCTTTTTAAACAAAACCTCTGGACTTGCATGCAGAAATATATTCAAAATGAAAGTCGGAAACCACTGACAAGCAGGTTTAACATATCTTCTCTCTTCAGTCCTTGGGAAGAATATGAGTTATGATTTGGGACTGCCAGACCCAAACAATTTCCATAATTTTTCATCCTGGAAAAGATATTCTGATCCATTGCATTATCTGCTAAAATTGTTCACCTACATTGCAGACAACTCTGCATGACAGCATTGCAATAGCACAATTTTGTGTGATGATTCTGRTCATGTCAAATCTTTAAAGATTTTTTGTTTTTAATATAGCTGTATTACTTATTTATGTTTTAACTACAGAATATTTTTCATTCCCTAAAGCAAAAAGAAATAAAAGAATAATAATACTAAAAGGTAATCTAATTATGTCATTCACCAAATTTGCAATCAAAACTTTTTATCTTTGGAAAAAAAAAAGATTTTTTGATTCACAGTAAAGCAGAAAATCACTAGCTCTGCTAATATGAAGTATTTTTTGAAAGAATTGAAGAACAGAAAAGGCTATGTGTTTGGAATTTCCAGACAATATGAATGAAATGGAGAGAGAAATCACAGATGAAAGGGGAAAGAAAATAAATTAGCAATGATGACTAAAYAGACATCTGAAAAGTCATCTTTTCCTGTTATATATTAAATGGGAAGAGAATCTAAAAATCACACAAATAAGCAACTATCATAAAGGAAGCATTGCATTATATTAAGGTGATACAATATTGTCCATTTTCTCTACCTCTTTGACATGGTTTTGTCTTTTCCATGATAGATAAAAACAGACAAACAGATAACTTTTGCAATTGTGTCTTGCTGCTAACACTCAAGCGAGTGTTTTTCAAAAGAATGTAATTTTTTTCAGAGAGCACATGCCTATAGAAGCAAGATGTAAGAGAAAATCAAGCAAGTTTGTTAGAAGGGGATTCCTCTCCCCTTTCAGAAAATACTGATTCATATTCTGTGTATTGGRACACCTAGTTGTAGATGTCTATTAAGTAGTTAAGAAGAGACATTTTTATAGAAACCATAGAATGTGTTTTCTCTTGTAAATCATGGGTTCCTAGTTTTTGTGTCTATGGTCTGTGCTTTGTTGAGATTCAGTGATAGAGTTCTTATGTTGTTTGCTTTCACTAGGAAATGTCCAAATGTCCAGGGCAGTTTTTTCTTCTGTCTTTATTATTATTATTATTATTATTATTATTATTATTATTATTATTATTATTATTATTATTATTATTATCCTTTCCCTCAGTTTGTTAAAACCTATGTTATACTATTTATTTTTGGACTGTGACTGGTTCCAGGACTGTGATCTCTATATGAAGCTTGTCACGTACCTAGAAGAGTGGGAAGCTAGTAAGATTCCAAATACAATAAGTAAAAAAATTAAAGAAAAACCCATTTCAGAATAAAAATATATGTAGACACCCTGCAGCTAGTCAAATCTAAGTTTCCCAGTGTCTTAGGGTTACTTTTGAAAATAGGAATTTACCACTCCTTAAAATAAAATGGTTTTGAATTGAAGATTACAATAAAGAATACCATTGACTGTGATTAAGCAACATCTGCAATAATTCACATCCAACGTATTTATGTATTTAGCTTTTCAGACTATTTCCTAACAAGAAACTGTTTATTGCTAAGGATTGTACACAAGCACTGGAAAGCCATCACCTACACTGATGATAAGAAGGTTGAGGATTCAGTTTTGTTCTTGTCACCTGAAAACATTAGTGTGATACATAAGCACAGGATTTTGGTGGCTGGGAGCTTAATGACAAGGATGTAGCAACAGATCTTTGACATTGGCCAAAAATCCACATTCTATTGCTAGTTAGTTCACTAGTGCAGGAGTGGCCTTTTGCTTTGTGTCCAGCTAATATCTCTCTTGCATCTATGTTAATAGATATTATCCTTTTGGAGTATTTTTTTCCTTTTTTTTCTTAATGTTTTCTTCTTAAATTTCATGCTTTATTTGTATAGATTTCTCCACAAGTATGCAGCCTTCACAAGGGCTACATACTTAATGTTTCAGTTACAGCTCTTAATTGTGACTGATGCAACAGAATGCATGGCTTTATTCCTTGACTTGATAAATGTTTGCAAATTTCAGATAAGAATATTCACTGCATATATTTAAGACAATAGTTCTTACCTGTATGGAGTGAAACATATTTTCTGATGAAAATTCATGAGATGAAATGTCACCTTCAGAARGCTTGCGAGAAACGACCTGTAGTGTGAATCTTTCTGTCAGGATTCAAGTTTACACAGTTCCACTGGTGTACCCAGCCCATTTCCAGTGACAGGGAATGCACAGTGATATGTGTACCTTTCCTGAACCTATTACATGCTGCATCTCTGCACCGGCTTTTTTGCTGCTGGGAATAAGGGCTTGAAGCACAGAAAACAGTGAAGTGCCTGGCTACTGTACTTGTTATTTTAAAAATATGTATTTGTAGTTTCTGTATGATAYCTGAGTTCATGATATTAAGTGCTTCTTTTAAGAAATCTGAAATCCCTGAGGTGCTGCTCTGTGGCAATGTCTAGAAATAATTTTTATTTTAAAGTGCAGTGACTCTTAAAATGGAGATTAGGTTTTTATTCTAATGGCAGCTATCAATGTGCTTGGTTTCGTTTACAATTGGCAAAAAAACTGGCGTTGCAGGAGAGCAGACAGTAAAACACAATGGACACATCACCTTGCTAGGTCTGACTGAATTCTAGATGCAGAAGTGCTCTGGAATTKGCTAGACCTTTTGTTTCTGATGGCCTTTGAATTGCATTGTTCATGCCAGATCATTAAAGGACATGAATGCTGGAATTTTGAATGTTTCCTTTGCTTTTCTACTTCTTTAATGAAGATAAAAGTGCTTCTTGTCCACACAGATAACAACACAAAGAGATGTATTTCTTCTTTATCTCCCTCTTATATAAGAAAGCATTGATTACCTTATAGTGGTATTTCTTTTCAGAACAAAATGGTATTTCTTATAGAAGAGCAAAGCTTATTCTGTTATTCCATCATTCTTGGAACTGCTGTTTGTATTTTACATTTGCCTGCAATATTTCAGTCAAACAGCTAGCACTGCTCTTACTCACTTCAAAGCTATGAGTTGAGCAGTTGCCATTACATCAGGGCTTTATATTTCACAGGGCTTTACCTACAATAGTCACTTATTTTATTGTCTTATTATTAGGCCAAATTCAGATATTTTATTCAAGTTTTCTGACTAAAATAGTGGACTAAAGACTCTATCAGGTGGCCAGCTCTTATTATTAAAAACAGTTTTCTTTTAATATTGTAGGGAGACCATTCTGGATGGAATGTTATCCTTAATTGCTTCTGTACCCAATTTTTTCTTTCTGAAGACAGATGCACACAGAYACACGCATGCACACATACAACTAAGACAAAAAAATTCAAAACAGTCTTGACTAATGAACTGTTCCAAGAAAGATGGATCTCCTAGCTGTGACTCAGAAGAGCCTTTTAATTTGAACATGTCTAATTTTAACACATATGGTAGGAAATTGAAAATGGAACTGCAAGTTGCAAAAACTCCAGTGTTTATCACTGTGTTTGTGATGGAAGGATGCAAAGATCCCATGCAGTGCTTCAGCCTGACTATACTGTGCACAGCCAGGTCCATGGAAAAAAAAAAAGAAAGAACTTGTTATAAAATAGAAGCACTATGAGGGAACAGAAAACACTGTGAGGGAACAGAAATAATATGGTAGCAGTAAGAAAACCAAGCAATAGCATGTGCAATGGCATAACAGGGTCATTATGAGTCACCATTATTCTTCTTGWCTCTAGGTATGCAAATTAACAATCATTTAGGGGAAAAGATGAATGCAAACAAAAGAGAGACAGATTCCCTAGGGACTGAAGATTTTCCTGTTCAGACTGGTGGAGTCTGGCCATTTCATCAGCTCTCCTCTTAAAGTAGGGTTGTTTCACATGGTGAGACCATGTCCACTGGCTGYACTTCAGCTGCACACCAGGTGATTAGATTGGGGTGGGAAACAGTCTGTAGGGCAGAGGAGTCCGAGCAGGGAATACAAATGCATTTGAAAACATGTGAGGTGATTCGTCTGTGCCTCCTTCCACCTTCAATGAAGAATAMAAAGTAAACTTTGGGAATCCTTGCACCTTCACTGCTTTCTCAGTGCTCCTTTCTTGAAGTCTAGGAAAGTACACAATAGGACTGTGAGCCAGGAAAGAGAARTAGTGATGTTCTACCTTGAAATCTTTTTGTTTTGGGTTTTTCAATGACATACAACTATTTTTTAATTTTTACAATGTTGCTTTATTTTGCAGACGAGCACAGCAGAAATAAAAAAAAGCCAGGAAATAAAATAATTGGCGCTGATTGTATTGGCGCTGGAGTCTTACTCCACTTGAAGCCTGCTAGGTTCCTTCCTTCCCCAATAAAATAATATCTTTTTTATTCAATAAAAGCCCTTATTTCTGCATTCCTGTATCAGTAAACTCCAGCATTCTTTAGAGCATAYATTAGGAAGATTTCTCAACAGAAAAGGAAAGTCTGTCTCTAACATATTCTGTATGTGTGTATTTCAGCGTAATTGTATTCATACAGACTCATGTGATGGATTCTTTTATTTTATTTGAAACCTTTTCCTTAAAGCAAGCATTTGTATTTTTAACTTTAGGTAAGGTTCTAAACATTAGCATTTGTGTGCATTTCATTCAGCCTACCTCATCATTTTCTTGTTTCATGCCCAGGGCTTAGCAGTTGGAGTTTAAAAACAGCCAGCTTTAATGTCTATGACTGACATGTAATTTCTGCTTACTTTAAAGCTTTTTTTTTGCCAACTTTGCCTTTTTTAAAATTCTTTCCTGTCCATAATCACAAAGCTACATAAGCTCTTTTGTGGCTTAATAAATATTGTCAGGTTTTTTAAAGCTCAATGTGGTGTGTATTCTTCTTCAAAGATAGTTATTAAGCATATAAAAAGAAGCTTGTTAAATTTGTAGATTCTTTTTTTTTTGTATTATTATTCCTACTGCTTGTATTTRAATGAGGAAAGATAATCCATTAAAGAGCTTGAACTGTCAAAAACACTGCCATATCTAAAATTAAGTATAACCTTTCTGGGTTTAAATAACATTATCAACAAAAGCCTCTAAATTTGAAATTAAATGCTCTACCTTCCATTAAGATTATTGTTTTTCTGGGAAACCTCAGACATGTGAATACAAAGGAGGTATTTAGCTCATAGCAATGACACATCCCCCATTTTTAAAAGTAAACAATAACACGAGGCATGCCTTTTTGTAACATATATGCCTTAGAGTCCATGTTTAATGACAATTCAGTTCTGCAGAAGTGTTACTGAGAATAGGAGTTAAAGCACCCAGCAACTCTTCTATGTGCTCACCTTTGCTTCTCATTTTGTGATCAAGTAAACAATTCTGAAAGATACAGTGGCTGCAGGTTTCCATGTCATAGTTCTTAAAAAGAAACTTATCATTACAGCTGGAGAGATTTTCCTCACCCCCAAAAGTTTGTTCCTTTTTTAAGAAAAATGTTTCTCATAGCACTTTAAAAGTTTCTGTAAAATAGGAGACACATATAACTGAATTATTTATTGCATAGATTTTGCCATTATTCATTTGGAGTTGCTGGCAGAGCTCATTCATTATTTGCAACATATCTGAGTTTTAGATTAATATGAACATGATTTTAATGAATCTGTTCGAATTTTTCCTGCCATGACCCTTAGCACCTCACTGCATGGCAGAATGTGTGTGAATAGCTACCTGCTGGGACATACACATCGSAAGGCAAACAAAATCCAAAAGCCAGCATCTGTGAGCTTTCATAACTCATCCTTCCCACACTGCAGATGGCTAATAATGGATCTTCCTGGGGTAAACTGAAACTATTTGATTTGAAGACAGCATAAATCCTTTCTTCTTTTCCCCCTTTTTCCTACAAAATCCATTTGCTTAGTATATGTTTATGACTTTTTTTCTATTTGTAAATTATTTCACATAAAATAAAAATCACTAATATTGACTTGTATTATGACTGATAAGGGAGCATTTAATCTGAAAATTTGTGACAAAATATTTCAAATAAGAAAGTGATGGAGGACAAAAAGTAAATGAGTGGCAAAGTGCTCCAACTGAAGCTGGAAAAGAAAATTATAAGAAATTATTCAATTTCTATCAACAGTTTCCTCAAAGCCAATCCTGCCCTCACTGAGTATTTAAATGAGATTGTTCAGGTCAGAGAAATAGTTATGCAAGTTCCTGCTAATATGGTAAATTGCCCCTTCCAATTTGAATTTCTCTTACTGTATGAGGAGTTCCATCTCCTTTCTGATTTATCTACTMTCTTAAAAGAAAGAGTGGAAATGAACCTTCAGAAATTTAACTCTCATTTTTATGTTTGTCTAGTTAAAATGCATTAGTGCATTTCATGAATACTGCCATGCACTAATCAAACTAGACATCCTACAAAATTAATTATCTGGGTTGTGTTGTGCTTTGCTTTTCTTTTAAAGTAGCTGTAGGGCTTATAATGGTGTATATTGGGCCTGGCAGAGGCGATTTGATCAACACATCCAAGTTAATGCATCCAGACAAAAATCCCCACGGTGACAAACTGCAGGAAAGGAAGAAATTGTCCATACATATATCACCCCAAATTATAGGAACTGTGACCACCCCACAGATACCAGAACATGGGCTGTAGGAAGGTGGCACCCTCAGAAGAATGGCTCTGACACTCCACCTCTGAGAAGCCCAGGATAAAGAAGGATGCTGCTGGATCCCCTGGAGTTCTTCGGCTTGATCTCTCTCTCTCCCCATTCCCCTTTTCTATTTCTTTCTATCTCTCTACCTCACATTCRTTGTTAAACAAAATCCATATTATTGACTTTGGCATAGGGTCTGTTTGCACCTTAGTTTTGGGYGGAGGCATCTCTCACTAAGAAGATTGTAACACAACCTAAAAGAAAAATACATTTGAAAATCCAGGAAAAACCTTCAAATTCACACTTCAGAGCAAACCTTTATACTACAAACTGAAAAAGTACAGAAAGAGCTTTTTCCTTACTACACTGATTCATCACTTCTAAGGCCAGAGAAAATATCACTGCCACTGTGTTTTTTTATCTAGCTAGAGAATTTGAGCTGCTTCTATAGTTTTAATAATCTGTTTAACTGGCATTTGGCARGCACAATGCTGCTCTCTTCATCCTGCAAAGGTGAATAGCATGGTTGATCTTTAGGCAAATGCATAATAATACTTACTCTGGGTTGTTCAAGCATATCAAGATGGGATCTTYTACAATTTTTTATACATTTGTTTTGCTCAAACATAAAGAAAATTTTCCTATGTGAAGTACAATGCTCTGATATAAGAAAAAAAAATAGATTGGGATGTTATTGCTGTGCAAAACATTTCACAAGCACACAGCTGGGTGAGTGCACATGGACATGTCTTTCAGACGAAGGTCAGCTCACCAAAGCACCTTGCTCTCAAGGATCTTCTGAAGCCCATCYAGCAGTCAGGCTTATCTAGTACATCTGACTTGACTCTGAAGTTTTGATAATGATCTCTAAAGTCCTGAATAATTAGTCTTGATCATTTGAGATAATGACCCTTTTTCTTTTAAGGTTACGGTGAAAATATATTGAGACTCTTTTGCTTCTGTTCTTAAGTGACTTTTCCTGAACTGATAGCATTCTAGCTAAATAAATGAACTTATTCCTTGCTACAAGTTTTGAAACTCCACTGATAAGGGGCTTGCAAGTGTTTTGAAAAGTCAAGGTAAGCTGGAAAACAAAAATAAAAATATAGACGTGGCAATGTTCATAAAAGGTCATGAAAACAGCTTGTGTCAGTTCCTAGTCTGTAGGAGAATGGCTGTATTGCCAATCCCATAGCATGACCTACAGCATGTGGCATGAAAATCCCAACRCATCAAAATTAATAACTCCAAATAYAATAAGAAGCTCKGATTTTGTACAGTGAAGTGATTTATGGAGAAGTCAAACATATTGTAGCGAGATTTTTTATGCAATGCATACATAATAATTGTACACTTCTTATGTTTCAAAAAAATAGAAAAGTATTCTCAGATTGGTCTTTGACGACAAAAATAACTTTTAAAAAATGAATGGTGGGTGAAGACACAAAAGTATAAAAACACGGTGCAGCCTTGAATAGGGAGAAGGCTGCACCTTTTTCTCATTTCCTTGTTGGAAAATATGCAATGCCYGTATTTCAGCCTGTTCTAAAACATCTCCTTGGAAAAAAAACCAAGGTAAAATACTTCATTTATTACATTGTATTGCTAATGTAAAGCTAGATCTTTTCCCTTCCACTAAATTGCAAGGGTTAACTACAACTTCCTTATGTAATGAAGCTGAAATCAAGTAAATAATGCCTGTTATTGCTCTCCCAAAAAATAAAACAGTTTTAATATCTGGTGTTRGAGTTCCTGCTGTGTTTCTCTGAGGCTTTTTCATACCAGAAATTGAACAAAACTCTATTATGGAATCAAAGTAAATAACATCCCAGATATTATTTGTTGTTCCCCCAAAACAAGAAGTTATTATAGCACAAAAATAATGCAATTTAGTTTAAATAACAGAAGCTATAAGTGAAGGGGAAGTGGAATAAAGTTCACTGACCTTTTTCCAGAATTTTCATTATTCTTCTGATTTATGTTAAAGATCAATGGTAAACCACATGTGATTTAGTCACAGCCTCTGGAATTGTTTGAATCTGCAGGAGATAAATAAAAAATACCAAGCTCAGAAYTATGAAATGTTCACTTTGTCTAAAGATCATTTCCATATTTAATCATAATGCAGGGATGATTTTTAAAATGTCATGGATTTTTCAGACTGACAAGTTTCTTCACATTAGAATGTCTTCTCTTTTAGAGTGAAAAATCTGTTGTTTTCCTTTCATTCWGTTTATCTTCTATAAACTTGATTTATTATTCAGCATTAGCTGCCAAAGTGATATGAGGGCTTTTCTTGGAAGGAAACTGAGTATGGAAGTGACAAGTTTGTTGTTCCCTTTGTTTTGCCTGAATAAGTCCCAAAAAGTTCCAATTTTCTCTCTGTGTGTTGGCTCTCAAGGCATTAAAACCACACACATGGATGGGAAGAAAGCCCTTGTACCTACTGAGAACATAGAAATGAAACACCCTTRGAAAAAAAAATTTCCACTGACAGGATGCACCCTACAGGTTATTCCAAGTGTGGAAGTGCAAAACACTGAGGAAGTGTTTCTCTTGCCCTCTGTTTTCCAATACGTAAGGGAAACTTTCCCAGTAAGTTACTGGAAAATGTCTGAAAGCCAAATGCAATGGTGGATTTCTCAAATTTTGACTTTCAGAAAGTGAGGAAAGGGGTAAACAGCTATTACTTTCCTGAGTCCCTGTAAATTAATTACAATAAAAATCATATAGACTTTGTTCAAATGATACCTTAAGTAATTTCAATCTGAGCATTAGTGCCTTTAAAAACTAACTCTTTATGTCCTCTATGGTATTCTAATGAAGTTTATGGTTTCCAAAAGTATGTAACAGGAGGAGGGAAGATGAGAGTAGCAAGTCACACAAATACATAAACAAAAGCATGACATTTTTGCCCTCATCAATAATGGGCATCAGCTAATATTTTAAGCAATGATTTAATTGCTGAAATGAAGCATTTGAAACATAAGAAAAAGTCACTGTTAATGAACATGCTAACAAACGGRTTCAGGAAATTTCGTGTTTAGATTCATATTTGCCCTTGTGTTCATGTATYGTCAAACTGAAATTATCTAAGGGTTTCAGCTTTCAAGCTCTTCATTTTCTCTCCAGTTTTAAAAAACGTCCAAAATTTTGTTGTATCTGGAACCTGAAAAGGCTGGGGTCTTTTTCCCCATAAGATGTCTGCATTTAAACGTTTAATGGAATTTATCAACCGCTCTCTCCTATAAAACCCAAGTGTGTGTTCTTTTATTAGAGAATCATAAATGTTGATACCATTCACCTACAGAATAATATGAAAGCAATAAGCTCCAGCTATTCCTTCCCCTTTCAGCTATTTCCAGGAGACCATAATAAACAGAAAACCACTATGACTAAATTTTAATACCCTGTTTTATTTTTTATTCAAATCAAATTTATCTTAATAGAGAAATATTTTATTTACCTTTTTATTCCCAGCTACTTTGTGYAAAGAAACATTTTTAGAAGTAGACCTCTCACGAGTTCTCCAAAATTAGTTTAAGAAATCTGAAGGTGGATAAAAGTGAGGGTTTCTCCCATTCACTGTATTTTTAATATGCAATTCTTCTCAAACTGTCTGAAGAATGATCTATCAAATTGAGTASCTGATGCACTTTGAACACTTAGCTCCAAAAGATAGATGACATTTTTTTCATTAGTTTAAAATTTATATGCTACAGTATCTGTCACAATAATAATAGAATCTGACAGTGCAGATCATATGGGTATTTCGCACAGCAGAGGTAATGTGTTCTTTGGAAGATAAAATGACAATTTGTTCAAATCATAGATTTTTAAATTTTAGACAAACAAGGTAGCTCTCACTCTATGTAACTCCTTCTTTTGGAATAATTTCTTTGCTAACAATACTATGGCAGGATGCAGACCACCCACATTCTGTCTGTGGGAATTTAATCGTCTGTAGATGTCCAAGAATATGATCCAGAAAGCTGGCTCTGCAGTGCTGTTTACCTCACAGACACAGAGGCCTCTCCAGGTGCCACTCTGAGCAGTTCTCTGGTTCCCATGGTTTCTAAACAGCTTTAGCTATGCCCAAAATCACCCTCAGCCAGCAAAGGAAGGACCCTRGCTCCTGCATCCTTATCCAGGGGGTCCAGCATAATACAAATGCTAAACATATGTAATCTTTTTCACAGGGACAGGGTGTTGCTCAATGCAAAGATCAGCTCAACAATTATAACTACTTTTATTAAAAAACAAACAAAACAAAAAAAAAAAAACACCCCAACAAATTAGCATGTTATTGCTGAATAATGATGTCCTCTGTTAGCTTATGGTCCATAAGGAAATTTTTTTTTTTTTTTAAAGGAGAAGAAAATAAACGTGAAAATCCCTCACTCTGACACACATTTTCCTTTGGAGAACAACAAGTAAATCTCACAAACATCTTAAACTTCTAGTTCTAGATAGAATCTCTGAAGYTTAATGATATAGAAAATAATATAGTATTAAATAACTTCAATATTCTGTCACACTGTTCTCATCCTATCACAGCTCTATAAAGATTTGCCTTGCTTTGGGACTGTAGT
>NW_026623279.1:588102-589326 GCF_030028575.1 Malurus melanocephalus
ACAGGGTGTTGCTCAATGCAAAGATCAGCTCAACAATTATAAAAAAAAAAAAAAAAAAACAAACAAAACAAAAAAAAAAAAACACCCCAACATATTGATGGAAGAAGAGCAAGGTGGTTTTCCTTTGAATAACAAGCAAAAAGAAGGTCAGGCTGCCAGGAACTATAAGATCTATTATCTCTGCCTGAGGGACCTTAACTATAACTCCAGATTCCACTTGCTGCCTCACCAAATTATTATTATTGCGTAGCCAGGAACACAAAAATCGCTGGGACAATACTAAAACAAAAATAAAAACTCTCTGTCTTGAATTTAAGGCATTTGCTTATCATTAAATTCTGACAGGCTGATTAGCTCTACTGCTTCMCCTTAATGCAGCRTATTCCCTCTGCAACCTGAGCTGAAATGTGTGCATAACATTTGCATCCATTTACAAAAGCTGTCTTGTTTGGACACACCTGAACATCATCATTTCCTCATTTCCTGTTCTCCCAAAATTACGTGTGTTCCCCATTCTCCATCCAAATGTCTTTAGCAACAAAATGGAACAATGCACTAAACTTCTGTTCTTAAAATTGCTGAAGGAGAGAAAAATAAAGGTTTTTACAGAATAAACTCAAATCTCTGTTCCTGTTATTTTCTTTCATAGGACTTAAACTGTTTGTGTCAGTATGCACTGTACACAGTGACACAAATGTTTAAGGACAAACCCTCAGGTAAGGAACCATTTTCCAAGCATGAACAGAGCTAATCACAGGTCAGTCAAACACTAACTAATAGTATTTATGACACCATTTATATTTTATAAAAGAGACAAAAACCCAGGAACTTTTGGAAAGGAAATACAACCAGCTGAATCATGTTTGCATTAGCAAAAACCTCTGAGGTCATCTATTAAAGCCTTTAAATTCAGCACAACCACCATCTTTTTGTGCAAGAACTAGGTGGGTGTTTGTGATCATTCTTATTTCTATTTCAACCTCCATAAAGGCCACTGTAACAAACTATTTTCATTTCACAATCTATGTCTTCTATCCATACTTTTAGAGTAAGGAACTAAAATTCAAACACAGTAGGAACCTTGAATATCAGAATGGTAATTTCTTTAAACTCTTAACCTATTTCTTTATTCCAAATTACTTGGATGAAATATAAACCTTCACCCATGTTTCCTCTTTAGTTTCAAAGAGTTACCAAAATAATTACAGGTGATGATTCAATACT
>NW_026623279.1:589548-633218 GCF_030028575.1 Malurus melanocephalus
AGACAATATCTTTGGATGTTTTCAAGCAAGTTGACTATTAAAGGAAAGATATTATAAGGTTTATGAGAAACAGGCTTTCCCCTTACATTGGCAGTTTATAAGTCAGCAGTTACTGTAGAATATCTGTTAGGGTTTCTACACTCTATATTCCCTTATCTAAAATCTCCCTGTCTGCAAAGTAATATTATTCTAATAATTTTAAAGTAAAATCTCATTTGCTAGTTCTTCTTCCTGCTGCACGTGTCACATCTACCCCCAGCTCGATATCTTGGGCTTGATAAGAACCAGACATGACTGGGAAAGATTCTTCTCTGAAGGCCTGGGCCATTTTCATCCACATAAGAGATGGTACCCATGGCAACTCTTAATGYAAATATATAAAGGCAACTTCTGGTTCAATAGTGGTTAAAATTAAAGAAAACTTTACATTTCAACAGAGGATTTCCCTAGTTACCGGAGAGTTTTGAAGAACTGYACTATGTTGCATCATAGTCTCTGTCTGCTATTAATTTTATCCGGACTTGCGCTATTTCAAATTTCCAGAAAGGACAATCGCTCTACTTGAATCAAAAAAACCTTCCCCAACTGGTCAATTTACCCTGAGGTTTTGCTAAATGTATTTCTGATAAATTTGTAATCATGACCCAAATGATTGATTAAAAAAAAAAAAAACAGGCATGATCGTTAGGCAATAATATTAACTTCGCAGCAGGATATTTTATGGATATGAAATAAGCCCCTGCTGTGCTCTAAAATTCACAGGGTGAGAGTCTCAGCTTCTGTAAGCCCAGATGTACTTTTGAAAATGATGGATCTGTACTATCTTAAATTACTTACAGATCTATCCCAATACAACAAAGACAGAGAAATCTTCAAGGAAGCTGCACTTGCCAACTCTGTTTGAAAGACTTTTCCAAATATTTATAAATACCTCTTTTTCTTTGCTTTCCAGCTAAGACTGGCATGTGACTTTAATCAATTGGACTTCAGTAAACTTCACACCTCTGTTCTGTAGTGGTCTGTTAAGCTGTTAAGGCTTGTGAAGCTTTGTAAAGTTTCAGATATGCTGTTTTTGCTGACAGTGGCAATTTCCAGTGTGCAGCAGCTCCATACATAGSAATAACTCAGGCCTGAGGGAATTAAGTAGAAAAGTAGGTTTTAATAATGCTGTGCACAGTCTTAAAGAGAATTCAATTGTCAAAATATGAACACAGCTTTCATATTTARCAAAGGGTCCAGATATTCCCATGACTACTCTTCTATAGCACCTTCAGGAGGTTTTCATGATCTAAATTTCCATGTAAATCCCTGAATCACATGAATGGGAAGAACTGTCCATTTTTAGACCATCTAAACAACCATATAGTTCAGAGGACTTCTAAGCCAGGCCTCATTACATGCAGAACAAAAGGGAATGGGTCATATCCTCCCTTGCTTGGGCTTAAAACTGAATGAAACTGAGATTCACAGTCCAATATTACTCCATTATTTACAAACTCATTCTGATGGCAGAAAGAACCCTTTAAAAAAAAAAAAAATCACTTATTACATTGTACCTTTAAGTGTTCCTCCAGGATAGAAATAATGTCTATTCTAGACCCTTCTCAATTTCAGAGGTGTCTAAAAATATARACTGAGATGCCTCAGGAAATATGCTCTGTGCACAAAATCATGGCCTATTTGAACAGCAGCAACTCACATGACAGAGAGAGATCTTTCTGCATCTGTGTAGCTGARACTGCACCACCAGGTGGAAAGGATGTAAAAGGATATCTAAAGGAGAAAGGCTCTATGAGGATATATAAGCCAAGCAGTCAGCAGATGTGCAAGAGAAAATTTGGTATTCCCAGACATTAAGCTGTTGTCAGAYAGCAAGGGGGAACAAGGTTCTGCTGGTTTTTTGGGAATAGCTTATTTATATTCGGCGTTAAGAATCAGTAAATAAAATGCACAAATGGTCCAGAACTCAGGATTCTCTGTCACCCAGGAATATCAGATACTCAGAGTAGGAGGTTTCTAATCCTGCAACTACATTTTATGTCCAAAATATGGGTCACAGGAGATTTCTTAAAACTACAGTTGCATTAGCAAACGATCAGGACTTGGACCCTTGGCTGTAGGGTTTTACATACTGTATGGATGGGCAAATAACAASCTTCCAAAAAATGCCAGGGAATTGTTCAGGGAATAGCATGGACTTAGGACATCAGAATGGACTCAGAAGTATGCATGATGGCAACCCTGTTTTGGAGAATGATTTGGACAGCATTTAATAACAGAAATTATTATAACCTGCATCATATAAGTTTTAAGGAGGGAAAGGAGTCCTGTGTCATCATTTTCTATGTCAAAGTGCATAAAGCAAGGTTGTGGAGGTAGTGGTAWTGCACATAGTTATCTAATTTTCATAAAAATTGTCCTTTAATTACATAAGTGTTCATGTCTCAAAAGTACCTAGCATTGTGTCTCAAATGTGCATTTATAAGCCAAMAATTAATAAAAATTCCTCAGTAGGAATGAGAAGAATTTTGCACACCATATTATAAAGTGTCTGTGGCTTGAAAGTCCTCACGAATTATGATCTTATTCTCAAAATATTTTAAAATAGTATGTCCAGTAGGTTTTTCTAGTATGCACATTTTTATACACATTTTACAGATAATAAGTTCAGCTTGAATTTTTCTGCTACTGTTTTGAAAATACAAGTAATCACATAGGTCATGATCCCTGGGTTTAATTAGGTGACCATATTGAAAACATTTTCTGAAAAGTCCCAGATAAATAAAACAAGGTCAAAACACTAACTCATTTTCCTGAGGAGAAATGTCCKCTATATGTAATTTCTGTTAGCAAGGCACTAAGGTTGCAATAACTTTTACCAAAAGGAGTAACTACAGAAGACTAGGAAGTGGGAGAACGATCTTACAAATGTGATATACAATTCTAAAGGAGAAAAATCTAAGTTGCTTGTAATTTGGGTATCTGGAAATGTTTGTATACGATTTATCTTTTTGTTGCAGCTGGAATCAACTGTGAAGGTAAATTGCTGAAGAAGCARTTTACTAACCTAGTTTATTCCCATTAGACAACACTGCCTTATAATGAGTAATGGGAAAACAAGTCTCATTTTTTATGCATGATGTATCCATTTATGTAGCCTTTACAGACCCGAATATATATAACTGCGTCTGAGAAAACTGTACAGCCAATTCTGTTCTATTTTTTATGAAACTAAGCTCYTATATTTAAAATAAGTGTCATTGTAGTTTTTATAGTAAATCCTTGAAATATGATCTAAACTTACTAAACATCACATTAAAATACCCTTTTTAAAAATTAAATTTCATTCTTTGTAGGACAAATCTTAAGTAAGCATTTCATCATGCAAAATATTGCACAGTTTTCTATTAAGCTATCAACTGAATAAAGAAACAGCAGAAAGCTCAGAATGAACTGTCCCTTGAAACAACTTGGCTTTTGCAATTGTTAAAATGTTCGAGGACTTTCTAAACCAGAACCTGTGCCTCTGCCTTGTTTACTAGCTGCTTGTGTACTCATCCTCCCTAAATCTGYCTAATCTTTTTTCTAATCTAATTTCTTTTTGACATTCACAATATCCCAGCATAACGAGTTCCACGATTTCAACACTAGAGACAAAAACTGTACAGAAATGTTCACAACTTGTTAAATACAAAGACTTTTTTTTTATTTTTTTTTTTTATTTTTTTTTATTTAGGAGTACAAGAACTGTCCAGAAGGTCAACACAAGGCTTGATGCACATGTTCACTTGCAGTGATGCAGGACAGGATGTTCAGACAAGGCCTGGGAAGGAAAGCAGAACAGAGAGACCAGCAACAAATATTTAAATATAGAGGGAAAACCTTGTAGGATGATTCGAAAGCTTTACTTACATTTAAAGAAACTTGTTGAACCAGTCTGTCAAGCAGGCTGTCTAAATGTCCTTGTCATAATTCCAGCCTGGAGGCTGGAATATCGCCCACAGGGCATGTGTTTGCACCTCTTACCTCCCCCCAGGCTCTTACACAAGTCAGTTATGTAAAGATTCAAGGGAAAGTCTGTTTATGCTCCTTTTCATTCCATTTTTTTTCACAACTGAGGATATTTTGTTGCACAAGATAGAGTTACAGAGCTGGGTGATAGCAGGATGAGGAATGTAGCAGCAAAATATGGGCAGTTGAAAATGGTTCAGCTGAGATCCAGTAAATGTAGGAAATGAAGGGAGTGTATGTCAGAAGGCTGCCAAAAATGGCAGAATCTTASAGAGGAAAGGTCTGTCTCACACAATCTGCCTTGGGGACATGTCASGCAGCAAAAGAATTGTGAAGGAAGGGGCAGTGTGATAAGTTCACGTGGCTTGTTCTGTTCTAAAATAGAACGGTGTTCCCTGAGAGATAAATGCATTATTCAGAAGGCATTTCAGGTCTTGGCCAAGGCTGGACTTGAGGATGCATCTAGAAGTCTGCACATAGAAGTAACCATTTCATTGTGAGCTGCTTGCCGTTCTAGACTGAATTAATGGCAGTTAGGGATTAGCACTGCTAATTTCAGTGGTATTTTTTTGAAAAGGAGATGTGGGAGCTATCATTTACCTCAGCCTTTTTAGGGAGGGTATGGGAAGATGTTGAAGAAAAAAGGAGAAAAACCACTTTTGCTTCCCTTCATGCAGAGAAAGGAAAAGAAAACTGAGAATGGAGACTGAATCAGAAAATACTAAAGCACTGTGCTACCACTTCCTTTGGTTTTCAGCCCAAAAATAAACTGAAATGCAGAGCCTGAGATGCAACTGGAATAGAAAAGTATTGTAGCTTACAGTGGTAAGTTTAATTGCAGACAATAGAATATCTAAGGTGAAGATGTAAAGCAGATGGTGAGCTGTGTTCAGTGGGGAGGTCAAATTTTTGCGGATACTAACATTTTAGGATTGTTAGTATTTAGTATACATGTTAAGAAAATAGCTGAGTGGTAGAACTTGCATACATTATAAGGAAAATATTTTGCACACTGTGTAAAATCCATGATGTTGAAAGTTTAGTTCTCTCTTCTGAACTCTACAGCTCTTATTTCTTCTGGATATTTTGCACCTTATCTCAAGTTTTCTTCAGCTTGTTTACTGAATTTTCAGTCTGCTTGCTCAGGAGATTCGTAAACCAGAGCAAGCAGACTAAAAATTCTGTAAATAAACTGAAGAAAATGCAAGATAAGGGCTAGTGAGTTCAGAAAGAAAGAAAGAAGTGCTGCAAATTCTTTGGCAAGGAATTAACTCTTCACAATATCTACACACATGCACATATGCTAAATGCATGTGTGTTTTCATCATGTGCATTAAGCAGATTTTATTCACAGTGGCAGGTGTGGTTTGGTTTGTCCTACATACCATGCACAACAGTGCATCAGCCACTCACTGTTTCCCATTTAATTAAACAGGAAAGCCATAAGTAAACTGCTGACAAAGACATAATATYACAGACAGGCTAAGTGTCTGCCACTGTATTTAATTAATTTAAAAATAATACAACTAGCTGAGAAGGCAAAGCAGAATCTACGTATTTTTGAAACCATTTGTTCTCATATATGTATAGATGTAATAATATCCTCATAAAATCAGATTAACAGACTACAAATAGAGTTATAGAGGAATACATTTTAAATGTTATGTTACTTTTCTTTTAGAAGGTTCATTCCACTGAAATTGGCTTTTGTGAGGTCTTAAGGAATAAAAAGCTCCCTCATGCACTGCTTTCAATTCTCTCTTYGTCTGTAAAAACAAGCCAAGGAGTGGTTTAATTTACTGTTGATCACTGGGGAAAAAAAAAAAAGGAATCCAAAATTTAAATGACATTACACACAAAGTTAATAGCTTTTATCACTCTCAGAAGGCAAGGGTAGAGGAAGTATTACTTCATATAGCATACAACCTGCTTTCAGCTTTATTGTCCTTAATAGTTAAGGACTGCTGCAAATGTGAGTGGACTTMAGACACATCGTTGTCTTAGCAAAGCGATAGCAGGGGCTTACAGCATTTAACTGTTACCTAAGAGGTATTTAGTACTTTGCATTCATAGATTTCCAATTCCTGAACTGAGTAACTTAGAAACATAACAGCCAGCAAGGGCAAAAGGAAGGCTGGGAGTGAGGCTGGGAGTSAAGAGTCTTGGACACTGAAATTCTCACAAAAGCTGGGGGACAGATCTCCAGAGCCCAGTCTAGTGCACCTACTTACACACTGCTTCCTTCAAGGGAAAAGAAAAACAAAAACAAAAAAAAAAAGCAAGCTGAAGTAATACACAAAGGTGACATAAAATGAAACCTTCACATTCCTATCACAATCTGACTGATAACACAAAAAAGAGGTTGTTTTTTGTTTTTGGTTTTTTTTTTTTTTTTTACATTTCAATTCCTATCAAGGTAAAACCTTGGCAATTGCTTGTCAGAGTTCATGAAAAATGCAAGAAGTTGCACAGGTGAAAGACCTGTGCTAGAGTACAGTTTATCTCCCTAATTAGAGCACTCTTTTCTGCATGTTAAGAGGACCTAAAATCCTTCTGATTAATTGGTCAAGAGTCTGGCCTTAGTCAGTTCTAGAAAGAAGATAAGGAAAAAGATACTTGTAAAATCTAGCTTTTACCTGTTACTTATAATAGGTCTTAGTCAGAAAAGATATTTAATTTTTGATCTAACAAAGAAATGAAGTCTAACAGAGTCATGTCACTCAGATGATCAATGTCAGCTGTTTAAATTTCTTATTTGGAATAACCCCATGATAAAAAAAACAATAACAGCCGTGACAATCCTTAATGTTTTTTGAAACTCTTGTGCAGTAACTTCTTATGTTCACAATTTTTATTTGGAAAATGAACGATCTAGGATCTRCCATCATAATTTCTATATAGGTATTCATAATTACTCCTGCATATGTTAATGCCTTTTTTACTTCTGTTTTGTGTTCTATGAGGCAGTTTTTGCCTTTAGATTGAACATTTCACTCAGTTTCACTGAGCTGTAAATATAAGTCTGCAGCCAAAGTAACTTGATTTCAAGGAGGTTTTTCCCCTCGTCATCATCTGAGGAYGGAAGATGCAATTAATACGATGGGACCATAGCAGATATCCAGTAATGCTATTACCAACTGGCTAACTCAGCAGTATGTTTTCAGCATTTTTATGGCACRGCAAACATGGGAGAGATCCCTTTCTGTCAGACCAAATCAGCTGCATAATCCAAAGAACAGCAGTAAGCACACACAAAGCACCAGCAGAGTTAATGCTGCTATCAATATGCTTTTCAGCTTTCTCATCAAACTACACAGTGTTCCCTCTGTATCAAAAAAAGCAATCTTTCCCTGTTTCCATTTATTACTGTAGGTAATAACAATAATTTTCCCACTGATGCCTTCCTCTATTAAAAAAATTATCTCTTAGGGAAGGATGAGTAGTAGGACATCCTCATTAATACCAGCTGAATCAGTTAAAATCCAGTGAATATCAACTGTGTATTAATGACAATAATAGAGTTGATTGTTACTTACACCAAACAGTGCTTATTTATATATGTTTCTATAAAACAACCTCATCAGAGTATGACCCAAAAGAATGAATTTATGCCTTCCAGCCCATCAGCACCATCTRCTGTGACTTGACATAACAACAGTCCTTACCACAATAGCCATGAGACTTTTTTTTTCTTTTTTCTTTAATTTTGTCTTTCTTGGGATTTTCTTTTTTTTTTTCTGCTTCTTGCTCCTGAACAGCCTATCAAAAAAAAGTTTTTCATTTGACATTTCTGAAAAAGTTTCTGAAAATGTGACTATTTCTTCCTCAGAAGAAATCATCCTGCAGACTTCAACTGGTTGAATAATTGCAAAGTTTTGAAGACGCTTAAGGTGAAAACATATGTTCGGTTTTCATTGCTTTTAACTGTCAGAGTAGAGGAAAATAAGAGAAAGAATAAAGTTTTAAAAAGTTTTAAATTCAGCATAAACTAGTCCCTAGAATTCAACCCTGAAAATGAAACTATAGTCCTCTCTTGCCTGGTCAGTATTGAATAGGACAGATCTGGCAGAATTTCTCAAAGTTGTCAAGTAGATGCTGGACTGCCAACATAATCCTCCCACACAAAGTATTCATAATTTTGCTCCTAAAGCAGAGAGCTCTCTTTATAGCCTAAATACCATCAGGAAAGAGGTTTAAACCATTTGATAAAGGCTAGAGATTTGCTATCTGTCATCATATCTAATTTTAGCTGTAGAACYTTCTCTTTTGTCTGCTTCCTTTCTTCCTTTAATTCAAAGACAGATGAAACTGCAAATCTCTCTGCAGATTTTTGTTAGAYTAATGGACTCACTGCCTTAAAAAGCCTTCAGTTAAATCTCATCAGTTTATTCAGATTCATTCTGACACAATACCAATGGTTGCAGTGGCTGTTCTGACTCCAGAATAATGTTTGAGCAAATGAAAAGAAACAATCTTTCTGACATGTTTCAATRGGGCCTGTCCCATTGTTGGTTACACAGTGGTTACACRTTGATGAACTCATGTTAAGGAAAAYRGTCACTGTGACGAAACTAAACAAAAATTATTTATGAGAAAAAAGAGATCTAAATTTTTCTCATAGAAACTGATGTGAATCTTAAATTTCCCCCTTTAGTTCTCTCCAGAATGAATGCTGTAGCGCAAGTRACACTGGTCCCTCAGACAACCTTGTCAACTGGCTAATTTGTGCCATTTTCAAAAGATATGCCTACATGTGCTTGTTTTCATGGGTGTAATAAATTTAATATGCTTCATTTTTACACATTAAATAATTTAAAACTGGTTTGCAATACCTGATATGTGAGACATAGATTTTAAAAAACAAAAGATATGCTAAGTAATGAGGTATAGAAAGAAATTACATCCTTAGCATGCTGTACATGAGAGATCAGCAACTGTCCACAAAGAAGAGGGTGAAAAAACCCTCAATTGTAAATTGACCATATTCTCTCCATTTCCCTCTCATTCAGGCATAATGTTTCTAAAACTCTTTCCATACTTTCTTTTAGTGATTTGAAATGACAAATTTCTAGCATTATGTGACTCGTTGTGTGCCACTCTGGCTTATAGAATGGTTATTTCTTCTTCAGACAGGCAGGCAAATCTAGGAGAACCTAGAAAATAGAAATATATTATTGCATCCTTCAAATATATTAGCAAAACAAACTAATATTTTATATGACCTCTTCACTCTTAAAAGCCAGATATTTACTTTTGTTACAATCATAAAGTATTGGTGCAGGAACATTTTCTTTTCAGTATGTCCTTCACATTCTCCCCTGCAGTCTCTTGATACTTAATATATTCTTTTCTTTTAGCTTCCAACTCCTCTTTTACCTGTCCATCAACTCTCCATTCCATAGATCCAAGCATGCTTTTCAGTCTTTTTTTCTTTTTTTCCTAGACAAAAGGAGGTTGTGTTTTTTATTCTTTTCACTGCAGTAAGAGGAGATGGAACTGTAATGGCTTTAATAAAACTTTTCTCCTGTATTCCAATGTTAAGCTCCCCTTTCCTCTTTCTGTATTTTGCTGTATAAAAATTATTCTCTACTAAAGGGAAAGTTTTCCTACATCAGTAACTGATTACATTTTTAATATTCATTAATTTATTTATATTGGATATTTTCAGTGTAGCACAGACATTAAATTRCGATTATGAGGCAGGAGTTTAAATGAGCTAGTCATAATCTTGAGATTAAGGACATTCACATAATAAAAACTCAGAACACAACAGTGCAATGCTTTCTCAAGCGCTGACTGTTTTACATAGCTACAAATGTTGAACATAAATGTATTAATATTACAACATTTATACTGTATCTTTTAAAATATTGCTTAATTAGTAATGGATAATATTTTAAGAAGAGTACAGTTGGTGAGGTGGGCAAAATCTGAAGCAGGTGAAAACATTAGCCTTTAGAAAACTGTCAGAGGGTTGGATTTTCATTCACGTAGTCTCTGATGAGTTTAAAGAATAAATTCCAAAAATGTTGTCATGTGATCTCATGAAGGAAGAGTCCTTCAATATTTGAAAGAATCACTCAGTCAGCACTGGCTGAGCAATAAAGAAAAAAAAAAGATTTGTCAGCATTAGTTCATGGATTAAAATACCTCAGATACAATTGACAAAGGCATTTGAAGTGACAGCTGATATGTAAAAGGTTCAGACAAGAAAGCTCAAAGATATCATTCAGCTTCTGTGCAAGAAATTACTAAGCAGACTAAGAACTCTTCAATGTGAAAAAGAGGTTAATTATGGTGCAGAGTGAAGAGAATATAGAGTAGAGTATATGGGATCTGACTTTCATGAGCTGACTCGATAGGTTGTTCCTCATCTTTTACAATTAAAGAACTATGAAGAATCAAAAAAAGACAGCAGATTCAACAATAACAAAAATAACAATTAAAACTAAAACTAAWAAGTCACCCAGCAGGAAGCCTGGGAGAGTTTTTGCCGAAGGTTCTTATTTGTGCTGGCAGTCTATATGAGGTCCAGGGAAAATAATCACAGGAAAAAAATCTTCTCAGAAATAATAAATATGTCAAAGTCCCTTGTGTTGCAAAGTGGAGACTGAAAAATAGAAGGAAGATACTCTTTTCCAGCAATCCTCTTACAGACATTCTTGGAAAGGGTAAGGATTAAAGATAACTATCAGAAATGAGAAACTTGACATTGTGCTGAAAATTTTAATGTGCACTCTATGTAATAACTCTATGTAATAATGCAATGTATTGCATTAATCTTGGGTGTGATGCATCCCTGGTGTTCTTMTGCTCAAAATCTGAGTCCTTTATTTCTCCCTGATGTTTTGGGGTTTTTTTTGTCTATTTTATCACTGTCTTTTATCTGATGTCAAGAGATCCTTCAGGTGCAGCCAAGTTCATTTAAGCTCTCACTGCAGGTAGAATTGACCAATGAGAATTACTCACAGCCAAGCACATACCTTTATACCCCAGTCAGATTCTACATGAATGATTACCTATCTTGTAACACATGCTTTAGTTCAAAGTATTAAAGTGATTTAGTATTAATGAAAAGTGATAACTTTTTAGTAATTGATCATGGACATACAACCATAGGCCACTTAATACCTTATTACTGGTATTCATAAGTCAATATTGTGAACTTCATGCTTTGAAATGGGGCCAGTTACAATTAAATGAGCTTAATTTCAAATTGGTAAAAATTTCAGGTGTCTTTTTAATTTTTTTATTTATCTAGTGGAGGAGAATGGCTTCTTGTAGGATATCTTTATATAAACACATAAGCCTATTTTGACGAAACAAAATTATTTAAAACTATTTAAACTATTTAAAGTAAGTGATGTTGAAATATGCCTTGCTTTTCCCAGATTCACCGTGCTGGGTTTGTGACTATGAACTTGCATGAACTTGCACAGATGTCCAKAAGTGAACACAAAGGCATAACCCAAGATATTTGCAGTTGTGCTATAGGGCACTCTCACTTCAGAAATCAAAATGCACAAAAAGCCTAAARATTTTTCTCCTTTTCTTCTTCGTTATTATGGTCAGATATATTTCACGGGATAAGCCAGGTATATCAGTCATGCCAAATTCATCTTGATCTGTTTTCTCCATCAGTTCATCAGCAGTCTGAGAGCATTCAGCATATCAGGTATCTATTTATATGAAGCCCTTTTCTGATGCCTAGATTCACACTGGCAGAAACAGACAATCCTCTGATCAAAAGCCCTTGTTATGTGCAGGTACCAAACCCTTCTATAACAGCCCACATGAGACATTGATTCAAACACAACCCAATGAGCTAACAACTGGCTTTACATGTCTGAGTTTTGCTAGAGCTGCCCAGGTTGGAAGTGAACTCAAAGGATCATCTGGTTCAACATTTTGTGGGGAAGGGACCCTAATCRAGATTACTGAGCACCCTGTTCTATCACATTTGGAAAATCTCTTGTGACAGAGATTCTATCATGTCCCTGGGAAGGTTGTACCAGTGAATGGTTGTTCTAACTGCAAAAAAAATCTTACRTCAAAAGGAAATCTCTCCAGTGTAAGTTGTATCTGTTGTCCCTTGTCATGTATTTGTTGTCCCTTGTCATGCCCATGCAGCTCTTCCAAAGAGAGAGCTCTGGTGTGGGGCTCCTCCATGGGCTACAGATGGATCACTGAATCCTTYGTGGATCTCCATGTGCTTCACTAAGGGCTACAGGGCAATCTTGACTCTGGCACATGGAGCACCTCCTCTCCCTCCTTCTGTACTCACCTTGATGTCTGCAGAATTGTTTACCTCACATGTTTTCACTCTGCTCTTCTCTGGCTGAAATTAAAACTGCATAATAACTTTTTGTTTCGATTTMTTCTTAAATATGTTATTACAGAGCTGTTATCACCACTTCTAATTGACCTGCTACACATCCATCTTTTGGAGTCACAAAGGATTGGCTCTGCCGGACATGGTGGAACCTTCCAGCAGCTTCTCATGGAAGTCACCCCTGTAGCTCCCCCACTACCAAAACCAGACCATGCAAAACCARTACAAACATCCACCTTACCATTCAGTGTGGTATTATCAGCAGACTTGGTGAGGGTTCTTCCAATCCCATCATCCAGATCATTTATGAAGRTGATGAATATCMTGGGGCCCTGAGGGAYCCCACTTGTAACAGGCTGCCAGTCTCAGTAAAACTCCTCTCTGAGCACATCCTGACAGTGAGTTTTCTACCCATCTTGCAKATTACCCATCTGGTATCATCTCTGTTGCACCAGGAGAAGGTTGTAGGAAACAAAGGCAAATGCTTTACTGAAGTCCAAGTAAACAACCACAGCTCTTCCCATGCTGACAGAATTTTTTTTTTTTTTTTTCATATTTGCCCTTGGTAGATCCATCCTGGCTTTTCCCAGTCTTATTCATTTGTTTTGTAACAATTTCCAGGAGGAATCACTCGATTACTTTTCCAGGGTCTTAGATAGGACTGATGGGTTCATATATTCCTCAGTACTCTTCTTGTAAGTGGGTATGACTTTCYCTTCTTCCACTCATCASTGATATCCCCTGGATAGGGAGTTTRGAACTAGATATKGAAGGTCCCTTCCAAACCATTCTGTGATGTGTAATTCTATGAAATGGCCTGTGCTACAACAGAGTTAYGGCTGTTTGTACAATGTAAAGAGCATGTATCACTAAATTATAGAGTAGGAAGGAATATGATATCCATCAGCTTTCATCTGACAAGCTCATTGCACATTAGACTGCAGATTTTTGCAAGCAATAGGCAATGAGGGATAGTGGAGAGGTTCAAAGAACAACCCTATAAAATTAGAGAGTAATTCCAGAAACTTTCAAACCTTAAAACCTTCACAACAGGAAAGTGATCAAAATATATATGTCCCCTGCAAGCCTGATCCACAGACACTCAGCTGGTGTATAATATTCCACTTTACCAAAAAAAATGTCAAGGTTTTAAGAGCCATAATTAAATAGATCATTATAAGTATTGTGTAACCAGAAGAAACATGGGATCTTGTGGACATGCCAAAAAGTTCTAGTGGAAGCTGACTTAGCTGTATTTCTGCAAAATTATTGTTTACACATTTGCAATATGTAACTACTTACTGTTACATATAGTGATAAATAACTTCAGAAGTTACAGGTGGGTGGCAATTCTACTGGGTTCATGCCCAGTCAATAATGACAAAAAAATAACTTCAGTAAGCATTTGAGCAGATATTTTGGTTTACTTTCATTCACTGTCCYCTTAGAATTTACTGCTATCTTTTAGAAAGCAAAATAAAGAGCTGCAGAGAGTAATGTATTTGTGGCACAAAGAGTAAAACAGCATGATGCACACTTGGAAGCACTTCTAATATAATACCACATATTACATATTGTCTTTTTGCATTTTACATTATATTCTACCATTATTCTATTCAAGCAATGATGGAGAACATTTCTAGTGTAATAAAATAGAAAACTCTTTAAAAAAATAAAACAAATGTCATAAAGTCTATTTCAGATACTCTTCCACCATGAAAGAGTTTGGTTKGTTTCTAAGGAACTACAAGACAACATTTGATAAATCTTACTATGTTTCAACYAGGAAAACTTTATTCCCCCTCATCTTTCACAAAGCATTTCTGTACCAAATTGATTCAGCTACATCTTGAAAAAAATTTGAAAGCCTTAAAAAATGTGAGACTTACCRAAAAGTTCAATTTATAATGGATATTTGGAAAAAAAAAGATCCTGATATTAAAAGCAAAGTTGCGAGTGACATTTTCTTCAGAAATACTAAAGTTTTGCAGGAAAACTCTGCAGGAAGTTTCTGCTCAGGAAAAAACACCTAGAACCAGTCAAATAACTGTAATTCCTAGTTACATCGCAGAAGTCTTTCATGCTGTTCTACTTAGGCCTAATGGAACTCATTTAGCTGTAGTTTCAACCTTCATTCTCTAGCAAAGTTAGTTTGTACCCATTAATTATGACTATGATGGAAGAAACGCATCCATTAACAATGCCAAAATCCCACTACATGCATATGCACAGGTTTGGGATGTGACACTAATTGTTATGAAAGCTTTAACACAATCCTCTCCTGAACTCATGAAAATTATTAGCTCCAAATATTGTTACTGGAAAAAGACTTTATAGCTACTTTCACCAAGTGAGCAGTAGGAGACCAAATGATTTCAAAACAGGTTAACGAGTTATAATAATTACTGAACAACTATTATCTCACAAGCTGGAAGAAACTTTCCCCAGGGTAATTTCATTCTTACACTATGAACTTTGAAATTGTCGTTGGGCTTGAAAAAATTGGATAAAACTAATGTAGCTGATATAAGCACCAGAGTTTAGTGCATTWGATCTAGATTTAAAAGAGAAATACAGAACAGTTTACAATGGCCTACATATTTATTTTTCATTACATAAATGCAAAATAGCTGCAAGCATGCCTAACCTAAGATGGTGACAGGCAGTATTTGATAGTGAAAATGAAGATGAAAGGGCAAAAAGAAACCCTGTGGCAGACTGTGCATTTTTATTCAGATGTATTGGCATAAGAAACAGATGTTAAAAGAGGTTAATTCAATATTTATACCAACCTCCAGGAGCAGTAAAACTTGATAGTCGCTAAAAGGAGAAGTGCTTTAAATCCAGCTAAAGCAAGACTACAAATTTTTACTTTTGTCATGACAGCATCTAGTGGTCAGATACSTAGCACCAAAATGTCAGCCTAGGCTTCCTACAGTAGATGTGAGATGTAAGAGGGAAAAAAGCAACAAACATCTAGASACAGCACATATCATGTGAAAAGCCACTGTATTCAATCCAGTAGGAGAGAACATCAAGTAAGAAGCAAGAAATTCTGCAAAGTAATAGCTGTTTATCTTGGGAATAGCTTCTACTCTTGTTCAGGGAAACAAATTACCAAGGAAGGGGCTCATTTTGTATTGCAGCAAATAGAAGTCCCTCCATGTCCACAGACAGGATGTAGGCCTCTAGTTCAGATAGAGCAACCATAAAATCATGGAATTTTTTATGTTGAAAAGACCTTTTAGATCATTGAGTCCAATCATTACCTCAGCACCAAATCATGTCCATAAGTGTCACATCCATACATCTCTTAGACACCACCAGGCGTGGTGAGCCCATGACTTCCCTGGGCAGCCTGGTCCAATGCATGACAACTCTTTTCATAAAGAATTTTATTTTTAATATCCAATCTAAACCACCTCTGCCTCAACTTGAGGCCATTTCATCTTGTCTTATTCCTTGTTAGCTGGGAGAAGAAACTGAGACCCACCTGACTACACCCTCCTTTCAGGTAGTTGTACKGAGCAGTAAGGTCTTCCTTCAGCCTCCTTTTCTCCAGATGCCATAATGGAAATGACAACATAAGCCAAAAAGATATAAATATCCTCATTATTCAAGCCATGTGAAGGTATTAGAAGGTTAGTGCTCAGTGATTTAGGAATCAAAAATGAGACCCTCCCTGTCAAATATTCAGGTTAACACTCAGTCTTATTGAGTGGTGAATGAAAACCTCTCAGGTTGAAGCAGTGATTAGGAATCAGAATCTACTTCCTAGGTTAGCAACCTACTTAAAAAAGATATTATGTAAAATATAGGTGGTTTTGTACTGACATTGCTATCTATACTTCTGTGGATGGACTGAAACTTTTGAATATCATTATGGCATTATTTCTCATTTTACTATCACAACCATTCCCAAGTTTGATCATTCTTAATTTACAAGCAGTGGGAAAGCATTTCTGTGCTTTCAAGTTACCAGTGAAATAACTGGTGAACACAGGTTTCTCAGGAGTTAGGAAATTATGAATACGAGGCTGTTTATATAACTCTACAAGGGCCTGGTCTAGGCTCCATTAAAATTAATGGAAAGCTGTCCACAGATTTCAGAAGTGCAATGAATCACTGAGAAGTGCTGTCCTGCCTAATAAGTATTTTCATCTTCACAGTCAACATCCATTTATGTAGGTTTTAAGATGTAATTGATACTAGTGCATATATAGTCATTTTAGCTTGTCTAGTTAATTCTAAATGGAAAAAAATACAATTAAATTGTATGTCTAACTTGAAATAAAAATGTTTCATTATATTATTTAAATCCTATTAGCTTTAATTACTTCAGCATACTAACTTCCAACTTACACTATAGAAYTTTTTAAAAATACTTTTTCAAAGGGAATACCAGCTATCACAAAAGTACCAGGTATGAACCCTTAACTTTTGGTAAATAATTCATGGCAACAGTCTGAAATGCTTCATTAGCCAGAACAATTTTTACCCCACATATCTCTCTCTAGTTCACACCTYATGATCATGAGGGCCAGTTTAAGTCCCTAAGGAAGACACTAAAGCTACTAAGAAAGTAATAGATTTAGTGACATTCAAACAAAAATTGCACTTTCAAATTAATAGATGCTTTGAGCAAATTATATTTTATTGTGTGTTAACTGACAGCTGTTCAAGAATTTTATTAGTTATATAGAATAGCTTTGTTCCATCTTATCTTTTTTCACTTGACCTCACCTGCCTAGATCTATGGTACTAAGCTAGTTCTGTGGGCCAGCTCATGAGATACTCAGAATCAGAAAACAGTTCCATTCACCTTTTCTTGGTGGTGGAGCTGATTTAAGAAGCAATGCCACCATCCCACTCATCAGTTACAGTCTGCCACCAGTCCAATTGTCCAAGTACTGCTGCTTATTGCCTCAGTGAATATATATACATAAATATACATTATGTATATATTGTAATTAAATTTCTATATGTTATTTATGTAACTTTTACGTAAGAATGTGTGTGTATGTTTGTGCACATATGTTAAAAAAATTAATTGTATCCCAAGAGAAAGCTATGATCTTGGTTTAAGAAAAAAACAGCAGGAAAGGGAGGGAGAGGGATGTGAATTGCCAAAATGGAGAATGTCTCAWGATGTCTGTCAGAAAGATGAGGTATGTGAAACCTTGCACACTTATATATTTCCTAGCTGTTTATAAACTTAACTTGACAACTAAGCAATATGTAKGAGGAAATTTAGGGCCCAGTCCTGGGAAAGAATATGCTATAGCAGGAGCAGTCACTCTCTGTCCTTTTTTAATCTTTCCCCAGTGCTTTCTCTCTTTTCYACAATGTTTCCCTATATAAATTCCATTCTTGCTTAACTACTTCCCATACTTTTTCCTTAGATTTAACAACTCATTTTTAGGGATTTTGAGCCATTATAGCTAGAATGTGTTGGCATTTCAGAATTCAAAGTGGCTGAAAAATATTTTAACTCTTAGTAGCCCTGTAGTGCCTTTACAGGGCTAATCTAGCCTGTGCTACCATGGCCAAACCACACCAGGTAGCTGAGTTAACTCACTGGCAATACCAAGTTGAGTCAGACAAACAGCAAAGTTGTTTCTTGATCTAATGGTCAGAGTAGCACATATTATTAAAACACTCAGTCAATCCTGCTATCATTTCTTTGGAATAACACCCATATGATAACCTAATTTGCCTCATGGATATCTATTCATACAATTAAATCTCTTTATGGAAACTCTCTACAGATAGATCAGAACACAGATTCTTTAGTTTCAGAGTGAATGAATAGATCAGAACACAGATTCTCTAGTTTCAAAGTGAATGAATGGCCATTGCCTTATGGATGGGAGAATATTTCTGATGGATAAATCAAGAACATTTTGACAGAAATGATTTGCTTGTTGTGTGCAGCTGTTCCATGTAAGTTTCCGGATGAATAAACTTGGGTGTTATTTTTGTAGACTCGGTATGATCTGTAAGGTGACAGGAAACAATATGCGTATCTTTAATATGCAACAACAGATGAAATCCCTGTGAGCTTTCAGAAAACATTATTGGGGCTAATGTGTTATTGTTAATGATCCTATGGCTTACCATATGTCCAGACAGTAAAGTTAGCTAATGCATTCTTGGTTTTTTTCAACTTCAATTCCTTCACAAAACAAGCTGATAATGGTATTAACATAAAAGAATGAAACTACAGAGGAGAAGACACTTGGTTTTGTTCCAGGGTATCCGTATTCAGACTGTATTACATTCATTAGTATTTACAAAGTTTACTTCCTGACAGTAGTTGTTTGTATAAATTCTGATCTCGATTACATATATGACCTACATGAATATGCTAGAAGGCAACATTAGAGATTGCTCATTTCCTATAACAGGACATGGGATTAATAAATTGTCAAATATTGTATAATATATTCAATTAAATTTTCACAAGTATTAAGGAAAATAAAAAAAAACCACAAAAACATGCTGAATGCAAGAAAATGTAGAAGAGAAACACAAATGAATAATTATGAATATGCCCAGTAGCTACTTCACAGTAATTTCTGAGCAGTAGCAAATGTCACACAATTGTTGTTCTAGAAATAAAACTTCTGAGAAAAATTATTATTAGTACAAAGACAGAAGAACACCAGGGTCAGTGGATTTATCCTAGAACTGCCTTGGATACAACTGGGCTTGATAGTTTGACTTCAGAAAACCAAAAGTGCACAAAACTTCTTTCAGAAAATGGCTGGATTACTTATTTGGTTTTGGACTTGTGTGTTCTGCATTTTGAGATCTTTTTTTTTTTCTCATTTCACCTTACTTCATAATTCAAAAAGGGAATATATGTACATGTGAGCATGCCCACTACCAGTCACATACATGGAAAATTCGTTGCAAATATTCCAAAATAAAAATGGCAACTTCACAAAAGCAATCACCATTTTCTACCTTGGAAGTCACAATTAGAAATTCCTCACAGCTGTTTTGGAAAAACATATTAAATTTAAAATGTTGAATGTTTCTGTTAAAGTTAATTAAAGTAACTATTAAAAGTTAAATTTTTACTTTTGCCTGATTATTCTATTGATAAAAACAAAATAAAAAAATAATTCTTTCTGGCCTGAGTAAACTGAAACCTCTTCTCGGTTACAGAAAACCCCAACAACTTATAGGTATTCGAGTAATGGCACCATGCAGTTAAGTTTATAATTAATTATTCCTCTCAKGGTCTAATTTCCCACTTTACCTTTCTGACAATCCAAAACAACGAGATGTCCCATAAAWGCATTAAATTAAAATGGTTTTCACTGGGGTGGAGCAGTTAAGGATGTCATGTAAACAGGTATCCAGCTCTCCTGACAGCCTTAGGTAGTTGTCTCATGCTCTTTTCAGCTGTTGGTCAGCATCTCAATACTGAGACTGGCACTGAACTGGAGAGTTACTCCTCTGCTTCATTCTACTGTAAAGATGAATAGTTTCATTTAGACCTTTCATAGCTTTTGCTGGAAGCAAATGCTTTTCAGGCATCTTTATTAGAGAAGGGGACAATTTAAAAGCTAAGCAAGAAAGTGTGCTTAGATAAAACTCTGCACAGCTCCATTCAGAGCAAACAGCTGGAAGCCTAGGCTTCAATGTTGCACTGACATAAAGTCAAGAAGCTTTCTCTCAGTCAGGCATTCCTCTGACAAGGRGGACATCTCACAGTGGTTTCACAGCTGTTGGTGCCTGCTTTCCAGCTGAGATCACTGCTTAAGGTGTGAGTATTTTTTTCTTCTGTTCCCTACCACAGCAAAGTWGAAATTGGATAGCTAGTACAAGCAACAGCCTGCACAAAACGGTTGCTACTGTTTTTCAGTTCAAATACATCAAATGTGGATGAATTTTGCATGTTAGTAGGCGTGCTTTGAGATTGAGATGAGAAGGCTGTTCCTAACCATCAAGACCTACACAAAATTTTTCACAAGAAGATAGACTGATCTTGAATACCAAACTCCACATTGCTTTCTCAAGATTTTTCTCTCTKGTACTTTAAACATCATCTTTTATAAAAAGGGGAAGATAGTGTTATAGGAATGAGGTAGTATTCATTTCTGTAGTATCCATCCACACATGGGTAAGTTCATCTTCATTCAACTACTTGTTAGCCAAGGAAAACATTCCTGTTTTTACATATTACCCAGCAAGTGATCATACCTATTTCAGATATTATGCTGAAAAACTTTTTGTTTCATATGAAACTTTGCTTAGACTTTTTTGAAACTTTCAAAAGTTTAAAGAGATACTACAATACAATTGTCTTAAATTGCAATTTTTTAAGAAAAGTATCCCCAATCACAAATTCAATTACAATGTTAATATACTTTTAGAACTCTGTAATAATTAGGAGGATCTCACCACACAATAAAGGGCCATCTGCTTTGTCCAATAACATTAATTACAGCCTGGGAATGCTTMTGTCATCTAAATTTATGCAAAATACCATTATGGCTAATACAGAATCTTCAAGAGATGCAAAAAAATATATATAGATCAAGTAGTCAAAAAGTCTCTGTAATGAACTAAAATCCTACAAGAAATATACTGCTCCATACTTGTCAATAAGCAGTAATGCATTCCTGCACATTCAGATAACTAAAGTAGAAAGATCATTCCTCATATTGTAATTAGTTATAGATTTACTTCTTTTATTTTCTCCCCCTATGATTAGTTTTTATTCACAAGCCTGGAGTCTACATTTGTTCCTTTCATTCACTGTGTCATGTTCTGGTGTCAGTGTACACTATTTTTAGTTCCCACACATTTTAAATTATATATTTTGTTCTGACTCAGAGGTGATTTATGGCCATATCTTCTTTTTCCACACCTTATCAGACAATATGGATAATACAGTTATGTCAGTTTGTTTGAATTTATGCCCAACTCTCTCTTCTAMAGCTTCTTGTTTTAATACCATATACCAGTGGCTAAAGTAGGAGTATGCCTAATTCAAATGAATGTGGAAGAGACACTTGTCAYTCTCAGCAGCTTTTCTCCTGCTGTTCATGCAGACTTCTTACTCAGTTCAAAACTTTATCACACATTTCTTCCATCAATGACAACAAATCACCCTGTTGATAATTCAGATATTTAAAAAAAGTGAGCACAACTTGAGGACTGAGCATTCAGGTTTAATGTACTTCCATTGCTTATCTGGTACTTGGTTAGATTGCAGAATATTCAGAATGAAAGGCAGGGTGTAGAAAACATATTTTTCTCTCTCTTGGTACAGCTCTGGCATAGTCTAATTTATGATAGCTGGAGATAAATTCAGAACATTTAAGTCTTTTTATATAGGTCTCTAGCGTTAGCTCACAATCTGGTTGCAACTTTTCACTCACAGTGAACATAATTTTGATTTATTTTTATTTCTCCACTTCTCAGCTTTTGCAGTATGCTGATGTATGCATTTACTTACAAATACCACCTTGAGATTGACAAAGTTCTCTTTTAAAGAACTTTTAAATAAATATTTCCATGGTTATTTTCTTTTAAACATCTTCATAATCATTAATCATGTTGAATATCAGACTTAAATTCTTCATTGGATTTGGCAATGTGTTTGCAGTGTTATAGTATTTTTAAGCTGTTTAATTTATAATGTTTATATTGTATATTTGTGTACATGTTATAAATCTACATATATCACTTTTGGAACAAAATTTAGGATTTGCTGACAGTATCAATGACCTGGAAATCTATAATATACCTTCTCCAGTTTCTTGATAGAGGCTGCAAGACCATGTATATAAACATGTCTTTTTCAGTAGATTTCATTGATATATCTACCACAATCTCATGTCATAATGGATGAACCAGGTTTCTTCCTGTATTCATAGAMTGTCCAAGAAAAGGAAAAGTTTTGCTATAAAATCAGAAGTTTGAAATTTTTGCATTAAAATGAAAGTGCAACACCCATTTCAAMACTTTATTAAATATATCAAAAACAAACAGAACCATGAAAAGCTGAAAAATTAGTTATAGCAAAGCTTGGTTCAAGAGCAGTAAAAAGTTACTTTCATAATTTATCTTTTATTTTCACAAAAAGAAATATTTCAATGTTTTCTAAAAGTTAACTTTGATATTTCCACATTTAGTTATTCTGGAATTTTAAACAACAAAAATCCTTTTTTCATTAGTGTAAGAATTAAGACACACCTTTAACTATCCGACCTTTCAAATAAAGAAAAGTATTATTTTATACTGAGTTCTAGGAWATACCAGAATTATCTAAAGAAATTYATTTCAGTGATTTCTCTTCCTATATTTTTAAGAAACTCTTTGTGGTATAAAATCAAGAGGTATAAGATGTCATATTTTGTAACTACAATGCTGTTYTATCTTACAAGAATATTTATGTTTATTCTAAGGGAATATGGGTCTGAAATGTTACAAAATATGATTTGAAAAATCAATTTTCTATTTCTCATGCTGCATTTATTCAGTTASTTTTACAGCTTTGCCTGAGAGAATGCTTTTCTTTACTTTTAAAATCTGATTGTTTTGTTTACACTAAATACATCAACTATCATCTGTGCTCAGCTGTTGATGGTGTTAAATATTTAATTTTTTTCCTTAGAGCAATTATTAGTTTCTCATTAATCAATGCTTTTAAATATCTGTCTTCATCATAACACTTAAGAACTTTACAGCATGAGCTGCTTCTTCCCTGTCTTACAAATCTGCATCTCAATTAGCTCATGTTGACAACATTCTCTGTTCCCTTTGAGTTCTACAGAAATTAGAAATACTCAGAAGCTCAGAAAAGGTACAKAGAAAACTGTAATATCGAGCCCAGCTCCATATTGCTCTTGAGATACTCATGTATAAATCCGTCAGTACACCCTGTTCATAAGTACTAATTTCATTTGGTTCTCTCTTCTGGTGATTAAAGATGGGACAGGAAAACTAACTGAAAAAGGTTAGTGTCGTGAATAGAGAAATTTGCTTGTCAAGGGTCTTCTCATGGTAGGATACATGTGCATTAACAATCAATATGATGCAACTCTATTTTTCCACTCTGACTCCTATCATGTTTCAATTTAAATTCAGGAGCTGTAYTGGTCTAAAAATAGAAAATGTAAATCCTTCTTACTTCAAAAATKAATTTTTTCTTCCTAATTTAAATATACACAGATACGTTTTAAAGCCTCTGGCATTTCCTGAAAGACACACACTAAAAATATTTCGGGGCAAATGTAGGGAATTTTATATTAYGACATAAAAAYATTAATTTCTCTGCATCTCTCTATCTTTTTTATGCAATCATATCATRTTTCTTCTGATTTTCTTTCTGAATGCATTTCTATTCTTTCAGGCTTTTCCCCTCATCCATAACTGCATGTCTTGAAGCTTCTCAACCTCGCAATTCAGGRAGAAATTATTGGTTCCATTTAATACATAGGAAACAAAAATTTAAAAATATGCTTACCTGAAGCCACTGGAGARTGGTTCCAGTCCATGAAAATACATCTCTTGACTTGAAGTCTAACCTTCTGCCTAAAAGATGATTTCTCAGCTGGTTCCTGATTGGAACACATTCAAAGCACAACAGGTGATTCCAGTATCTAAAGGAGCTCTGAGTGTGTCTGTGTTTTATCTTGGCAAGGGTGCAGACCTTCAAACCACACCGTCCATAAAGGTTGGTGACAAGTCCTCCTTGGGTTACACATTTCCCACTCACAACACTGGATTTACAAAAGGATGTTTGTTACTGCTCAAACAGATATTCACCTCACAGTGCCATGAGTGTTTCAAGACCAAGAGATTCAAATTCTCTTCTGGTAAAGACTTTTGAGTGCTTTTTATTTATTGCTGATCACATTCAGAGTAGGTAGAGTTCCGATGGACATAGTTAGTGTATATTCCTCAGCTGATTCCCTTTCTGCTAAGTCCAGCTGTTAGAATCAGTTAATACACATTTCAAAAAGGCATCCCCTCCKGATTTAAATGACAGATCACCTACAATGCTGTCAGATCTGGTTTTTAGAAAAGTATAAGATTTTTGGCCTATGTTTATATATATATATATAAAGGTATCATACCTTTACCATCAGAAGTCTCTTACTATGTTTCTTTACACATCATTTTCAACTGGTCACTCTATTTGAAAGTTAAATTGATTAAGTTTATAACCTCAAAATAAATTTCTAAAAATTTTAAGTATTCTTTAATTTCTTTTTGGCTCTTTTTCCAAAATTTTAGCTATCACTTTTGGACCCTAACGTTGGCAAAATATGTTGTTATTGGTCTCAGAAATCCTGTGTGAAAAATAACATTATTCTTTTAAATTTATTGGCTACTCTTTTTCTTATTTCAGTTTAGTTTTTAGATCAAAGAAACAAAATTTATRAAATTATATTCTTTCTGATGTGTTCTTGAAGGGTTAAAATTAGAGGTATGTTTGAAGAAAGAGAGATACTTCTACAAACTCAGCATGAATAATTRTGCCTTTGCAGTAGTATAATACAACACATATTTGTCTACAATATTAGAAGAAACTATCTGCATTTAGATATTTATCACTCTGAATTACTCCACATCACATAGGCCATTTCTAAGAATGATGGTACATAAATGACCATAATTTGCTATATCATTTTGRAATAGAGTACACTTACTTGCATGAGAAAAAAAAAAACACACCTACAGCTAAACATCTTTTGGAGATTTRTTCTCAAATGTCCCTTCAAATATAATTATTAAGTAGAGCAAATATCTCCAAATGGGTAATCCATATAACAAGAYCTGCAGTCTAGCTGAGAAGCTGACAGTGAGTTCTGAAATGCATTACTGCAATGTGTTGGCTTTCTTGTCTTTGCTGTAGTTGCAGTTTTGCAGCCACACTCAATGTAAATTGATGAGTTTCATATAAGATAAGATTGTAAATGTAAGATTGTAAAAATACCCATTTCGATGTTTGGACTGCTGGCCAAGCGATTCCTTCCAGATCAGCATCACTAGTGTAATGTTCTTTCTCTTATGAATTTATATTTTTATGAGTTTTTGAAGGAAACTTGCCTGGAAAATGCAATGTGTGGCTGCTCAGACAAGTCTAATAACACTGTGTGTTTAGATTTGATCAGACGTGTTCATGCTAATACAAAAAGAAATTGTCATGATCTCCTAAGAACAACCCTCCACCAGCAACAAGATTTGCTTTTGTTGTGTAGGCAGAAAAACTATGAAAAAAAAAATGTGAGTTTTCAAGATAGTAGATGCTTCTTTCACTCACCTGACAAGAAAAGCTTTGAATGAAAGAATCCCTGTAAAAAATACCCACTTGCCTAACAACCAAAACACAAATAAAAATATAATAGAAAGGTTTAATCAACAGTTCGCATCCTCCTTATAAATGCATGATTTCTATGTGATTATCTTCACATACAGATGGCTTAAAATTATAATTAAGGTTGAGAAATGAAAATAATATAGCAGAATAAAATTCTGCAAGCCTGCAGGCAAACTACTTGCCAGTTTTAAGCATCCCTGATCAAAGAATAGCATACAATACAAAATGATAAAGGGAGGACATGAGAAATACCCTGAAAAGTAGGATTTCATTCTGTTAGGCACTGACTGCAGACATAACCTCTAATCAAACCCTTTGGAGAAGTGCCAGCAACAGGGTGAGAGAAAGCAGAAAATTCCTCCACAGAAGGCTGTATGTCTGAAATCACCAAGAAATAAATTCMCATAGTACTGATGGAAAGTAGTTTTTATGTTACACACCTCCCTCATTTCCATAAAATTCACTGGTCCATTTTAAAGATAAAGTTTAAAGGTATTTCATGTCACACAGAAATGGCTTAGTKGTTGATACCATGGGCTATCTGACCCAGTGATCGAGTTCGATGGTGGCCAGAGTGGAGGCACATGGAAACCTAAGAACAGGGCAAGCACAGAAGCCATTTTGTCCAAATATCCTGACAGTATCCAGCTAAGTTGCTTTTGTCTACTCCTTTTTGACCCTGGGTTAAGAGCTAACAAGTGAAATACCTAGGTGTTATCTGTTGCTCTTCAGGGCAGTAAGGGCAGTGGCTTTCTGCCACACTGGGAACAGATTTTGTCCCTAACACGGAATTTTGAAGGCATAAAAAGAGAAACAATGGTTCAAATAGTAATAAAAATGAAGAGCAGTCAAGAGGCCATTCAGAGGCGAAGCAGGACAACAAAGGTGTCAGAGCAGGTGTGGATAAGAGAACTAGAAACACAGCTGGAAAAAGCCCAGCAGCTCCTGTGAAAAGAAATGCCCTCACTAAGGCAAGGCATTGAAGGAATTCAGCTCACAACATGCCTTGTGTGACCTGAGTGAACCATGTGCTGGAGGAGACAAAAAGCACGTTCTTTGCAATATTCACCAGAGAAAGATCGTATCAGCTTCTGCTCAATTACAGCCTTTGAAGAATCCTGACAAATTCTGAATGTTTTGTTCCCAAACTCTGATAAAATATTATACAATGGTGTTTGAATGGTTTTCTAATTTCAAATGCAGTGTTCGGTTTGTCAGTAAGATTAATTTAAAAAGTAACAAATGCAAAAAGGTCAGATGTATGGGGAGGGAGAATGAAATGGCCATTGTCATGAAGGGCTGGCAAGACAGTAAAACTATTTATTTATTTAAYAGACAGTAAGAAACCGTGGAACTATTCATTTGAATCTGTGGTGACTTCAAAGGTGGAATTCATACCTCCACCATTCTAGACTCTAAAATTCCTGATTTTTTTTAATTGTTATTTTATTATCCCCAGAATAGTTTCTGAATTGAGTATTATTCTTTAAAAGCAAAAAAAGAAAAAAGTAAAAAATCAGGATCTGACTAGRAGCCAAAATATTAGACTGTGGGAAATTTCCCTCTTATTTTAATCACCTTCAGATGATCCCTTTGTTGTTTAAATACTTTAAAATCCAAAYGTTTTAACACATTTGAAAAATTATTATATACCTATGAAATAATAAATATATATTATATACCTAAAATGAAAGCACACCCAAGGTAAAACAGAGTGGAAGTTAAGTGGAAAGCCATTACACAGCAACACATTCCTAAATACATGGAAAAGAAAATTTATTTGCAGAAAGCTGAAATATCTTCCAAATTTTATTCCTTCTCTTTTTTTTATTCTCTCGTCAACAAGAAAATGGAAACGGACAGCAATGTCTTAATTCTCAATATTTCTCAGAATGACAATACAAAACCACAAAGAGACTGAGCTTATTGGAAGTAGAAGTGTAAACTTCAGAAAAAGAATCAATCAAATCAACAATGTGTGAATCCGAGCTTCCAAGAATCTTGAGAGCTTAGACCTGATAATTATATCCCAAGCCATCTCTTTTATAGGTTTTCAAATGCTATTTTAAAATACTGAGACATTGTTTCACTGTAGCAGTGCTAGACAGCAGCAATCCCTCTTTTCAAGTAGGTAAGAGGAAAAAAAAAAACCCATGAAATTACAGGGTTTGTATAGATGGAAAACAATAGATTTGAACAAATTGACACTTATAAACTAAACACCAGCACACTCCCAGAGGCAGAATGCTGCAGATTCTTCTGACGTGTTTCTCTGCTTTAAAAAACTACAATGCTTAATGTTTTGGAAAGCTAGACCTAGTCAATATTTATTACACATTTCAGATTTAAAACACATTAAAAAAAAAAAAAAAAAAAAAAAAAAAAAAGCTTTAATTTACCAGTGCCAAGAAAACAAATGAACTCTGTTTCTACCATCATAATATCAGCAGCAAACATTTGGACTGAACTTACCACCCCACCACCACCACCTACACAAAAGGTAGATTTAGAGTAAAAGAATCAATAAACACGTATTTTGGYAAATTTTTCTCTTACAGAAAGCAAAATAACTGAAAGCCAGTAAAACCCAAAAAATGAGAAAATTCTCATTTTTCATGGTACTTTATTTCCATATGCTTCATATATTAATTTTTTWAAAAATAAATGAGAGAAATATTTTAAGTAAACAGAAGATTAGATCAAAAATATTTTTAACTTTTTTTTTTGTCTTCTCTTCTCCCCGCCGCCTTTAAGACAGACCCAAAATGAAATTTATATACACATTTTTCCTCTGAGAAACCAAATAGTTTTTTATTTTTGTTGCCTAAGATTCAGTCTGATAATGTTAGTTTACCAGGTATGTGGAAAAAAAGGAATTCACAAGCAGAACAAAGTTCTTTGCTGCAAAACTGTCTCATAACAGAGAAAAAGATCATGTCAAAAACATACTTACTTTTCTTACTTTTCACATATTCAACCACAGCTGATCTCATAGCTCCTTTGCTGTCAAATACATTTCATGAAAACCTTACAAGCATGGTAATGAATTAATGTTRAGGTGAGCATTGTGGGATCCTGAGSGATACTTGCCAGTCCTGCAGCAGCAGGGTATGGATGTCTGGATGAAAACAGGTTGGGAGTCAGAAAGCCAAGACTTCCTTCTTTCACTGAATTCCCCAAAATGAAAGTTGAAAGATGAAGGCTGAGATGTCCTTATTCTTTCACAAAACTTTCAATGTAATCTGACCTATGCCTGATCATACATACAACAGTGAACGAAAAAGAAATAATTTTTTTTTTAATTTCTATTAGTAACTCTAGTTTACTTAAGATTTCAGATTATTTAATGTTTTGTYTCTTTAGGAAGCTATTAATTTTAATTACAGTTTCTGCCAAGGAAATTTAGAAAGCTTGCAGGCAAGATACTTTCCTACATTTTCAAGCACTCTATTCCCATCTATTTCCACAGATGGGAATTCCAGTAGGCAAACCAGTCAGGGAAAAATGGAAACATAGCAAAAAATTCATTAAGGTTTATACTTTAAACAGTTGATTTTATTTTTTAAATTTAATACAATTTTAGAGTGTTTTGAAATACCATAGTGCAAAATAGTGTCTTAAATTATTCAATTTACTTGTTGTTGCCCAAGTTGCTGTTATTTTCTACACTTTTTTCCAAAATTTTGTATTCTTACCTGCTTATTTCTTAGATTACCCTTCAAGAAAATCTTCAAGTGGCATGTAATTATAATGTAGTATAAAAACATCTACATAATCACATGTTTAAAKAAACATATCCAAAATAAAAAAGCAGGCATAAAGAAAGAGAAAAGTGTCTGAGGTTTATGTATTCCAGTGTATCACTGTACACCCTGGAAATGCTTACAATCAATGTATGTCAAACTAAATTTGACATCTAAGCCAGTGTCTGGGGTTTTGTGTTCAGATGTAGACAGTTCAATGACAAAGGCCATTTTTAAAAATAAACATTACATAAATAAGAGGCTGTTTAAGCACAACACTTAAAAGTTCCCAAGTGTGTCTGAGGATTAACTGGGCTATTTGGATCATTTTAACAAAGTGAAGCCTCAGGGGAAAAAGAAGATATATTAATTATGTATCAAAAATAGTGGCTATTCCTTCCTATATTTTGTGCATTTTAATTGAGAATGCCTATTAAAAATAAAGATCAACATCTGCGATGTCATTTCATACACAACAAGAATATCAAAGGTAGCAGGATCTGTTGCAATGTCCCTATTGTGCTGCAAAGTAGAAAACATCTATTTTGAAGCATTTGGAAGTGGGATCTTTGCTTCTTAAAAATTAAATGTATAAGAATAAAATATTCTGATACTCATTAAAGATACATGGAAAACAGTTTTGGTAGGTGCTGTTAATATGTGCTGCTTCCCTTTAGTTTGAAAGTTAATCAAAACACCTTAAAAAGACATAATTATTTTTTAAAAATTCATTTTTCTTGTTTTATCCTCAACAAGCATGTAGGTCTTAACACATGGCTGATTTATGGAGACTGTTTCACAGAAGGAATTGTCACTTGCTTCTGTTTAAATTGGGGTCTGGAAGGCTATGTGTTACAACATTCCTGATAATTGGTTCTATTATGAAGCACTGTCATGGCAAATTTTCTGAACACAAAACAGACTGCATAACACTACCTCCCAGGAAAAAAACCCACAACACTATCCTGCCTCAGCAACACAAATTTATATTCTAATTACATAGAGTAAACGCAATTATACCTCAAATAATGCAGATGCCAAACCTGAAGTTTAGAGTATGTATTTTAAACAATGCAGAGTTGCCACAGAGTTTAAAACAAAGACATGGAACACTATGGTTTCAATTCTTCTCAAAGAAAAAGAAGAAAAGAATTCTTCTGTCTTTTCAAAGTATACTACACTGCTATATTTTTCTTTTTAACTCACTCTCTAGCAGACCTTTGCTACTTCATTAAAACATTTTTCAACATGTCATATATATTTGTGGTGCAGCAAACCCTAGTTTATTCATGCTGAGTGGCTAACCTTTCTCAAAGCAATTTAGCAATATTTCTCCTTTCTTCCTTTTGCAAAATCTCATCTGAATGGCTCTGAAGCAGAACTGGGCAAGAATTGACCTAAACATAAACCTTTTAAAGATTAGAAAAGGAAAACTTGGGGATTTATTTATTTGTCTTGGTTCTGGTACATCAGCTTTGCTTTGATTCTAATTTTCATGCTTTTTTTCTGTCATCCAGGTCCAGCTAGCACTAGAAAAACATTGTTCATTGTAAAATTGATCTCATATTATTTCAAGTGAGAATGAAACCAAGAAGTTTCCCAAAGGCTATCACATAACATGATCTTMGAATATAACCATCTTAATTTATAGTTGTTTTCACACATATTGAGATTCTCCTCCAAACCATCAACTAAAGTAACAACTCTTATTTAGGATATGAAACTTCATTTTGAGGAATGCATGATGGTTTGGATGGATATGAAAAGTAAGCTAAAAATATTCTGGATGAAATTAAACAAAAATCAATTCAAACATTAGTCACAAAAAGCAATATTTCAATTTGCATAATTTATTTGGACAAATTACCTATTTCTTTTTCAACATTTAATCACTTCATTTCCTYATTGCAGACAACATCTCATCATATTCAGTCAAAATTCTCAAGGTCTCAGGAGAATCCTTACTCACAAAATTACATGCCAAATATCCTTGATTATATATTAGTCATCATTCATATAAATAATGAAAAATCCTCAGATCTTTCTTTTAAGGGTAGTCTATAGTCACAGAGGTTTATACAGAATTACACTAAGGTTGTTCAGTGTAAAATTCCCATTTTTCACTTTTATCTTGGAGTTGAAACTGTGGTGATTTAAATTGTAGATCAGAGAGTAATAAAAGGAACTCACAGGARTACTTGGGCAAAGTACTGGTTGGGCAGCAGAACAATGTTTTCCCCTCTGGGATTCCCAGCTGTGCTCCATACCRGTCAGCTCTAGGGTAAGTTTAACAATACAGGCACCTAATTTTCTCAGCTAAATAGGAAGAGGTTATCTGTCTGGCAGCCAGGACATGCATTGGATTAAAACAGGGGATGACAAAGCTCATTTGACCACTGCATCACCCACAGCGATGTTGAAAATTCAATGCTTAGCAAAAAATTCAGAACACTTAAGCCTTGAAATGTGAAAGTAGTTCAGATAACACAAAACTTAGGCCCACTGAAACTATGACATAATGTATAACTTAGTATAGGAATAAAGAACTACACARTCTATTCCATTAAAGCAGTGCTGCTGCCTAAAGATAGGACACACTTACTTTCAAATCCACTTTCTTTGTAAAACCAGAAGTGTTATTAAGTGATCATAACTTTTACTTTTCTCTGTTATCTGAGGAAAATCCTTTGTGTTTGCAAATTTTTATTTCCTAGGGATTGTTTCATGAGCTAGTACAGTATACAAAGCTCTCAAAAACTGTTTAACCAGTACTTAATTCACTTTTTGCAGYAGCAAAAGACCCCAAATCAGTTAAGCTCAAATCACTTCAACTTCACCTAACTGGAGGATTCTGCCATTTTGCTCTACAGTCTGCTTTTAATCCTATCCAGTATTCCCCAGACACCACATTTTTTACTTACATCACAGTATTGCCAAGCACAAGTGTAATGGGCTGGCTGGGCTCCTTCCCATGCTTTCCAGGTGGATTAAAATCCTCTGACTAACCCTTGTTCTTTTCCTTAACTATTGCCAGTTTCAAAAGAGTACATAGCCTTTAGGCAGGCTAAATCCTCTGCAATTCTGTACATTGTCTTTCCCACTCATCTACAGYGTCTCTCAGTGACCTAGAGATTTAAGTAACTCTTTCCACTTTAGAGTCCCAAACACTTGCCTCAAAGGATCCCTCACAAAAACACACACCCCTCAAGCCTACTCAGAGGCCTAAATTAATTATGATAATCAGACTACCTCGACTAACCCAATTAAGTTTAATTAGCTGATGCCTTTCTTCCTGAAACACCTTGCCTTAGGGACATTTTACCTCTGTTTTTAAGCTGGCTGCAGAAGTCAATCTCGTCTTGCAAACTTGCCCCTTAGCAACAGACATTCAGCAGGGAGAGACACRTGGCAATAACCCCCTCGAAAATCTTAGTGAAGCTTCTTGTTTCTTGAATGCTTAAAACTGGACCGCCTTCACATTGGAATTTGGGCTGTGAACAAAAGGAGCTTATTCAGAAAGTCTAGTTTCCATATGAAGCTGATATTGCTGGTAAAAATTGTTCTTTCTTGTTTTTTSTATGTCATTTGAGAGATGTTGTAGCTTTCTTGTCACAGTCAAGAGCACCTACTTGATCCACTTTCGACCTGATCCCGGAGCTATGCATGATTTCACCTATGATTCCTTTGAATTCACTGCAGGGAGCCTTATTGGCTTATATTTACTATAGACCTGCATGCAGAAAAACGCCTCTGTGGCAGATCCCAGTTAATCTCTATCCTGTATGAAGTAAAACTAACTTCCCTCACGCCTCTGTGAACTGAACAAAAACTTTTGACCTTCTGGTTCATCAAAAATTGAGTTATTTCCAAAATTTCCCCCAAAGTCTAAACAAAAAAACCAAAGTGAAAAGTTTCTACCAGTTGGAATTCCAAACGAGTGTTGCCTCAGAAATACTGAAAAATGGCATTTTTAGAAAAATGCATGCTTCTGAAGTTCTTCAGATAGATAATAAAAGCTATTTTCCTATTATCTGTAGAAAGTTCTCTATTGTTTCTAGAAATAAACTAGAGAAACCTTTATTTCACATTGCAGGAAATTTAAAAGAAGCTAGAAGATATCCTTCTTAAAGTGYTTTTTTCTCATGCGAATGGAATTGTGAAGGTCAAAGGAGGAAGAGAAACAAAATGGTGGTACATGCACATCAAATYATTTTCCTCCTGAATGAAAATCCCYAAAGAAGAAGGAATCAAAATTGCAAAATAAGTTCAAATTGTGAAGCCTTTTTTTTCTTCTTTTAATTTTAAAACTTGTCATTATTTTATCCTGGCTATCAAAATTTTTATATTGTAAATAAAGTTAATAATAACTGAAAAAAATTTGATTGGTTCAATAGAAACTTTCAGTATAACTCAAAGATTTCTGCCTAACTAAATGAACTAAACTCACTTTTACTCAATAAATAGGGAAAAATGCTTTACTTAGTGATAATAAAACCTTAGTATTACATTTATTTGGTTTATCTTCAAATCTAAAAGTAATTTTTGTGCTGAAAAAATTCTTACTTCCAAGTGCTAAATGAAACATGATTTTGGATAAAGACCTACAGTTAAAAGAAATGCTACAGCAGCCAGTATCATCTGATAAATTATGGCCTAGGAACATTTAGTAAGTTATATATAGAACTAGGAACATCATTGATCAAATATTTTATATCATTCAAAACTCTGTATTCTAAAGAGCATTTTAAAGAYGAGAAGGGATTCCTGTAATTATTCTAAAGAACATAATGCTCTGCAAAGTGCAATAATACAACTTACCTTCCTACTAAGGCATAACTTTGCCTCACATTACTGTCTGCTTAGATTTTCACTGTAAAATCAAAGTAATGACAGGTATATATAGACATTCTAAATAATTGTAAGTTTCTATGAGTTACAGGTTTTTATTTGTCTACGGGTTTTTTTGGAGGGTGTTTTGTTTTGAGGTTTTTGGGKTTTTTTTTTACTRTGCAAATGTACAAAACACCAATATTTTAGAAAATGTTTCTACTCATTTCAGTAAGACTTTTGACTTTGTGAGGATTGCAAGATTACCTCCTTGATTTTACATTCCAACCACATGAATATGCTTTGCAAGTATGGGCTCTATATAAGCATGGTTCTTAACAGGCTTAAAATCCAGAATAATTTGTAGTAGTTCTGTGCTTTGCAGAATGCCAACTTTTCATATTTCTCCAATTAAACACATTAGTAGAATGCTCTAGAAATAGGAGTCTCTGACTGAAATAAGAGGACCCTTATCAAGCTAAATGTTACATTTCCAATTATAACCCTTTGGAAACGGTGATAGGAAAAAATGCTGGCTGTTACATACCAGAAGAAACAAGTCAAAACTTACTTTCTTGAAGGTCTTCTTTTTTCCCTTATCTCAGCTCTACACGAAGGCACCTTCTGACCTATCATGTTGAACATGTTCAGGCTATTCAGCTGTTAGAATAACTCCAGCAGCAAGTATGAAATGAATTTTCTATTGAAAGCATGTTGATAAAATGTTGACAGGTAGAAGTAGTGGCCCATGATGGAGAGAAAATTACTTTGAAAATACCCAATCTAATGTTCACGTTTGGAATTAAACAAGTAGTTGCCTGAAGCTTCTCCTGTATTCAGGAAACTGCATATCTTGCAAATTGTAGTAGGAGATGGATTCCTCAAGCCAAATAAGTCCTGCAGTGCATATGAAGTACAGATAGCATGTTTCCAAAACTGTTTATTTGGAATACAACCATTATGATAAACAAATTCTGCTGTGAATTAAGTCCCTTAGCTCCACAGAGCTCAAGTTGTCTGTAGCTTACATTTAGTTCTTAAAAATTAGTGTAACACTGAAAAATAAAAGATTGAAATGCTGGCATTAACGCAAAAAAGTAAATTCACCAAACATGTAACCTACTCAATATTTTGTTGCTATTTKAAGATTTAGACTGCTTAGCTCAGTACTGGATCTACTTGAGAAAAGCAATCAAATGTACAGTACATAGAATTTACATGCTCTATACTCATGCATGAAAAATAYGTTCAAGTGGTAGGAGAGTTTGCTATGAAGTGTATATATTTATTGTTCCAAGGAGYTGGGGTGAATCTCTAAAAATCCTTCTTGAAACTGCCATTAATGAGAGTCTCTTACAGAGCCTTAGACAAGTATCCTAAAGATAGTGATATAGCTTTCTAGATAATCTCCAAATCCTCTCCTTCTAAAGGCTTTATATGTACTCCAAAATGAAAAGACACTGTGAATCRTGCAATAAATCAAGGAATTATTATAGCATGATAGGGACTCAAAAAGATCAGATGGTACATATTTCTCTTGAAGGCAAAGGACACTAATGGAGAGGAATAAAACAAAAGAATGAAGTTTAGAGGAGCCATTCTTTTTCAAGTCTTCTCACTCTTCACCTCATAGTTCCTCTTAATCCCTCATGGATGCTTCTGTGATCTCATGTCACAGTCAAACAACAGTGAGTTAGAGAATGCAATTTAGAAGGATGGCATGCTATAGCAACAAAAGATGTGGCAGGGGAGCTGCAAATGAGAAGCATTGGTCTCTCTTCACTCAGTGTTGACTTCTGAAGATTTGTTGGAAGAAAGAATAGCCCTCAAGACCTTGAAAGATCTGCAGGCATGTATTTTGAGACAGACAAAACCTTCTCTCCCATTGACAAGCTTCCTGAAACTGGATTTATTTTCTGATGTCTTAACTTTGCAAGCAAGAGGCTGAGATAATTTTTCAAGCTCACTGAAGACAAAAATCTGCTGTGATGTTTAAGTTTTGAAATTTGGTATGCTACTGTGTTCATCTGTCTTTAGCCATTATTTCTAGTCAGTAGTGGGATTTTYAATGTTAGTCTTTACCTGCTCTTATCTCTAATCATCTACTAGAGAGGAAGAAAAATAATTTATCTTGGTGAATATTTCTATTTCTCTGCTCTCACAACTYAGTAAGTTCTTTAGCAATCTCTAGAACTTTCATAGAGAAATCCTGCCTTGATTTTAGAATCTTAACATCAAAAAATAATAATTTAAGGTGATTTTAATAACAGAATGGGGCTAGATGTCTTGAGTAGTTAGATGTCAGACATGGCATGRACTAACTAAATTTATTTCAAAATACATAAAAATTGCTGGGAAAACCRCACTACATTGTGACTTCTCAAACAGACTACTCCCTGTTTATTTCTATTCCACTAAAAACTGAGTCATAGTGTATTTTTTTTTATTTTTGCCTTGAAACCTTAAGTTACATGATACACCTGGTCTAAATGCTTCTAACAAACAATACCACCCTCTTTCTTCATCACATAGTTCTTAAGACCCCACAGCAAATAGCATCCACATTTTCACTCCTTCAGGATATTTTTAAAATAAATTATTGAAACACTTTTAATTARCATGATCAATACAAACTAAAAACCAATAACATTTGAGGATTAGTTGGTTTAATAACAGTGACAGTTGTACAAAACRGCAAGCCAACACTGTGGAGCTTTATATGTGGAATAATATGATTATCTTAGGTTGTGCTTGCATTGGCAAACAATTCAGTATGATAGGAATGKATCAGGAGTGAAAAAATAGTCACTGAGGCCCCTAAATCTACATTGTASAGTTCATTGCAGCAGCTGCTGGCCCTTTTCCAATCAGAGGTTCTGACTCAGACAGGTTTAGCYTGGGAACAGATTGTCTGAGATCTGGGGCCTTGCCCAAAGTTTTCAGGTTTCCATGAGCTGGTGCTCATAATCAGATACAATTCCGAGAGCCTTAGCTACGTTCAAGAAAACACCATCACTGTTTTCCTAACATGCTTCTCCATAGAGAGAAACAGCCCCTTTCAGAAGGAAATTCACACCCCTGTGAAACACCTTCCAGAGGTACAGGCTGGAATCTACATCTCTCTTCATAAACTACGGGAGTTCAATCACCTGGCCTCGTTATCTGATACCTTGAACATCAAATTTGGGAAGCATACATCCAAATAGCTCCTCCTTCATTACTGTATCATTTTTATGTTTTAATTAATGTTAAACCAGTTGCAAAATAATAGTGACAGTGTTCATACAAACTAGTAAACAGAATTTATTTTAAAAAATAATTTTCTTTACGAAAAGAATTAAAAATATGGAATGATCAATCACTTATAAAAAGGAGGGGAGGGAAGGATAGTAATTTGAAGGGAAAGAGGAAAACAGTGCAATGAAATGTCCAGAACACTGGGTGAAAATGAAAAAGAAATTGTGTTAACCCAAAATGTTTCATTCAAACTCACAATCTAATTTCATAAATCATACAAATKTTTAGCTTTTTCATTTTACTTTTTAGCTTAGGCAGTTAAACATACCTAATTAAATTCAAGCTTCACATTTTTACATTTTCAATATATGTTTCCTTTTTCTGTGAATTTTCAGTTGCATATGATTCTTCATTTTACTTGATTAAATTTTCAGATCATTTAAYACCTGTAAAACTTATCTTTATTATTTATTGGAAAATTTTATCCCACTTCTTTCAAAGCATCAATTGTAAATTGTATATATACATAAAGAGAGAATTTGCCTAGTAGTTATAGAGACAATTTTATCTTCAGTCTTTATATAAAACTTAGTACTAGAGTGGTGTTCATACCCATTCCAACATTAAAAAAAAATTGTACTTTGGTGAAAAATGGTATACCATACACATCTGAGACCTGTTATTTTCAATAATAATGTGATAGAAGTATTTTTTATAGACTAGAAACAACTTACTCTGACAGTTTGCCATGGTAGAGTTCATGCTGAGTGTTGAGATACTGAGAACAAACAAAAAAGCAAATACCACTGGCTCATTTCTAGTAGATGGCATTCATTAAAATAGTATATTTCCAAGACCCAGTACTATTTCTCCTCAATCTGCAAGTTCAAGGCAGCATCTTAACACAAAACAGAGTCAAACAAATACTTSTCTTAGCTGGGAGCACTGTTCATTGCCCACGTCTGCAATAAATCTAATCTATTTTAAGAACACTTCTTCAATTTTCACATCATACTTAAGTTTTAGATGTCATCCACGGGTTAGGAGAAAAGTGCAAAGCTACCTGAACTTGAGTTAAACACCTTTTCTAAAGAAACATGGTTTTGGCAGCCAGACAAATGTTGTCTCTCATTTATTTTTTCAGATTACAGCCYTGTGTTTTGATAATACATATGGGTCAGATATTTGATGACTGTAAATCAGAAGATGCCTTCCAATTCCTATCTAGTTTTACTCCCAGCTAAGGGAGTGATTTACACTATMTTGGGACTTTTAAATTATGCTGTGTATTTTATTGTTCCCTTCTCAGGTAATAGTCAAGTAATGTTTCTTATATTTTTAATACTGGAATGAAATCATAAAATGAAAAATTCTAGTGAATTAGACAGGCATAAATAATTTGAAAGGTTTTGGAATAATTGGAAGATTCTGCAAGAATACCATTTTTGAAGGAAAATGGGGATTTTCAAAATTATGGAAAGTATATATTTTACACTACATCTGTAGAAACTGAGCTACACAAAACATTTAACTGCTTGGAAAGCAGTAACTTGTGCCCACATCCATACCAGGGCAGCACTCCAGCTGACCTCTTGCTCTGGGGCTGGGTCTGCCTAAGCAGTCCTCCTCAAGGACTGATAGTTTTATTTGCACATTTAGTCTAGTACAAATGCTGGAAGACATAGGTAGCAGGCATAACANAAAAAAGAAAAGCTTTGCATATTCTTGAAAAAATGCCTGATAACTTTTTAATCACTTACAAACTCAATTGTCTTTTCACAAATCCAGTCTCACCCAGCGTATTTTGGCTCAGAGATGCAGTCCATGTGATGGAGACTACAATTGCCACTGCTGACTACTGTCTACGTGCTGCCAATKTTACTGCTGTGCTATCTTAGAAACAAGACAGCCACCTCAGCTGGTGGCATGCTTTGTGTGAGGCACAGAGTAGCACTAATATAACTTCTATGCTTTTTAGTCTGATTTATTATTGGTGTTGTTTCACATGGAACAGCCATGTTTGGTGCATATATTGGTTCAGATCAGCAAAAATTAATGCGTCCCTGATGTCCAATCTGCCACATGAAAAATATTCTTGTGGGTTCATCTTGTAAAATTATTTTATCTCATTACTATTTGTATCTTTCCAATTGATTTCTATTTCTTGAACTTTAATGGTGAAGGTCTAGAAGATATTCCATAAGGAATTTGTATGGGGATATTTGTCATTTCATTTTGCTTTTCAGAAATATTAAACTTGATGTATCGAAGGAACCATATTTGCATTTCCTGAAAAACTGCTGTTAATGCATTTTTAGTTTCCAGCTGAAGGACAACAAGCTTATAGCAAGCATTTGCTTTAAGTCTGAAGCTGGAATTCATRGGGATCTAGGATAAGCAGACATCAAGTTTTCCTCCAAAAAGAAATGTAGTTAGAAAAGCATCTCTAAAAGCCAGCACAACCTTCCTGTCTTAAATAACTAATTTAGCATAGAAGTGTCCTTGAAGAGGCATTTCTCTATGATTATTTAAACGAGCCCAGGTGAACAACTTAAAGTAGGCCTCTATGTTTTAGACAGGTAATGATGGGTAAGATGAAAAGGCCGAATTCTGTGACCTTTTATTTTGTACTATTAAATCTTATTACAATTCTATTACTCTGGTCCTCAAGGTCTCTWAACTCTACACAATATTCAAGTGAGGCTTTGTATTTATAGCTCCTCTCACCTTTATGCCATCTGCAAATTTCATTAAAACATTTTTGCTTTTTGTGCCAGGATCATAAATGAATATATTAAATGACATCAATTCTGAGCCAAGCTTTGAGAAGCTTCACTAGTAACCTACTTACAGCCCAACTCTTTGCTTTTCAGCATAGGTATAGCATATTCTATTCTCCTCAGCCAAAGTCTTATACTGTGTATAAAACTTACATTACTGCTCATCTTTCTAGGCTAGAAGTATCAAAAATTTGTAAACATTCAGAATTAAATTCTGGAACACACGATTTCTGAAAATTAGTAAAAAGGATGTTTAAATTATCTGTTCAAGGATTTCAGGAGTGTAATTCAGTTGTCTGCACATAGGMATCTAGTGCTCTGACCCTCACCTGCACCGTATGTTTTGTCTCCATATGGACACAGAGGGTACCTTAAGATTTGTCAGATGACACAGCTGCTCAGGGTCCTGATTTGGGCCCCTTGTTGATGCATTGGGTGGAGGTGGCAAGGTTTTGGTACAAGGAGGGCTGCAAGTGTGGCAAAGAAGGAGAAACAAGAGGAAACACCAAATTCAAAGGAGGAGAAGTTACTCCACGGTGAAGCAAACACACACAGCCTCTCCCAAAGGACTGAGGCTCATGAAGGAGCAGTGCCCAAGCCCCTTGCAGGGATGACAGCTCACAGAAGTGCTGCTTCTAAGCAGGGGCTTCTCAGGAGGCTCTGTGAACAGCAGATGAGCCCACACTGCAGCYGGGATTACAGTAAGTTACAATTCAGGGACAATGTATTCACTACTAAATGGAAGGAAATCCTTTTCTGCACCCCAGGGACTTTGGTATATAAGATACACATTAAATAGGAAAGGAAACAAATCTATAYCATCATAACATAGAGCTGGAATGGTTTTATTGAAAAGTTAACATTTATAAGTCAGCCAGTTACCTATTCAATTTACAAGTCACCTACGATCACTGCGTAGGCTCCCTGCAGTCACTCCAAAGGCCTGGTGGAAGTCTGTGCTTTGGCTTTCACTGACTGCCGGGGAGCATAATGATTTGGCTAGACCTGATGCCTTTTTTTGGGTTTTTTGACTGCTAAATTTAGCAGGTTTTTGTGGACAATGACCATCAAAGTCCCACCTGAATAAATTTGTAATTTGATATGCCTACAATAAAGGATATGGCTAAGTGAATAGATTGCTGTACTCAGTATTACTTCAGTCTCTAAATAGTAATACATTACACCTGCTGGTTTTACACCTATCATTTTAGTGAAAATGAGTTATGATTTGCATCATTAACTGCGATTTCAGCTTCAAAAATAGAGCTATAATAGTGATATTCCCCATTTTCTGTTAGAAGGAGAGAATTCAAAGCTACATGTAACAAAGTAGATTATTTTAAGTTTTTCTTAGAGTACTACTACTCTACRGAATTGAATGGGGTATTCCAGGTTGTTGATCTCTATTTAGGCCAGCTGTGGCAGGAATACAAAATAGTGTTTCAGAGCACCTGTGCAATAAAAATACACTATTCAAAGATAGGTACAAGTCAAGAGGGATATATAAGAGAACCTAAATGAAGGTCACTTAGTCAGCTTGCAGAAGGGGTACAAGTACCTCTTTGGGATAATTCATCACTTTCCCATTGTCATGGTTTAGCCTCAGTTGGCAACCAGGTACCATACCAGACTTGCTCACACCCCACCCTTTATTTCCATGGGATAATAAAGAAAACCAAAACTAGAAGGTAAAACTCACCTTTTGGGACGAAAACAGCTTAATATTTGAAATACAAATAAAAATAAAAATAAAAATAAATAATAATGTAATGAAAAGATAGACAACAAAAAGAGAGTGGGAAATAAAACCCAGGAAAGGCAAGTGAGGCCTGATATAGTTGCTCACAACCCACTGATTGATTCCCAGCCTGTCCCTAAGCAGCAATGGGCAGCTCTTAGCAGTTTATATATTGGCCATGACATTCTGTGGTATGGAATATCCCTCTGGCCAGTTTGGGTCAGCTCTCCTAGCCATGCCACCTCCCATATYCTTGTGCACCTGCTCATCAGCAGAACATGAGACACAAGAAGTCCTTGGTTTAGAGCAAGTTACTTAGCAATAGTTAAAACATCAGTACGTTATTGGTATTATTCTCCTAGCAAATCCAAACCACAGAGCACTGTACCAGCCACAGTGAAGAAAACTAACTCTGTTSCAGCTGAAACCAGGRCACCCRAGATTAGTGAGGCACTGTCTAGAGAAATTAAAAAAATATGCATAAGGTTCAAATRTCTGGATGGGCACTTATCTCAGGACACATAGTTGAGTTATTGTCATCTTTTTAAGGCTCCACATAAAGTAAAGGAGAGCAAACAAATCCCATTTTTCACCATTGCTCACTCATTAATGCACAAGCCAAGAAATAGGATGTCTGGCAYTTTTTGAGTGCAGCTCCAATTCCACAAAGGAGTCGTTTCAGGATGGAGTTACTCCTTAGCAATGTTCGTCTCAAGCACCACTCACTTGATGAAGATAAGCCATGGTACAAGGAATGGGACAGATCTTTACTGATCCTAAATAGTGATGTTCAACATGTCAGCACCAAGATAGTATCACAGTTTTATGGTAAAAAATACTAACATACTTCTGTACTAACTATCTCACAATATCACTGTATTTGCAGTCTTTTATCTATTAACTCCTACCCTCATGGCCCAAACCTCCTGAGACTCTGCCACCACCCTTTCCACATCTCCATTCCAGATCTGTAGCATTCTGGAGCTATTATGTATGAGTCCTATGGATTAGGCAGGAAAAAGTTCCCTTTTGCCTTCACTGCAGATCTCCTTGTTATCTACAGCAAAATATCAAAGGTAAAAAAGGGTTGTATTCACGCAGCTTTATTACACAGACAGTGGACTCCAAGAAGCACTGGTTGAGGGAGACAAGTTGGTCAGTATGGTTATCCATGTGATATCCATACTATGTAAATTTCAGGGTGGGTGATCAAAAAGCTGTCCTAGAGCTTCCAGCAGCACAATCTACCAAAATAAAAATGTTTCCCTGTGAAACRAAATCAATCAAAAGTTGCCTTTAAGTATTCAGTGAGGCAAGATCAGTTATAAAGTGAGGAAATGCATCACTGAAGAGAAATAGACTATCTATTCTCCATAGCTTCCCAGATCTCCATTGCAGATTTTGTAAAATATTAAGTATCATGAAATGTACTTGATAATATGATTTTTCCCCCCTTTTCACTGCAACAATATACAAAATCTAAACTTTATAAWCCATTTCCAAATCTTCCTTTTCAGAGTATTTTCTCTATGACAATTGATTACTTTTGATTCTGGGAAGCCTTTGGATTCTTTTAATAGCTAGCAACCCAAGGAATAGCCTTTTAAGTATAGAAATTGATGCATTTCTTTTTTTTTAAAAAAAAAAAAAAAAA
>NW_026623279.1:633224-650704 GCF_030028575.1 Malurus melanocephalus
AAACCCTCAAAACCCGAACAAAGCATTTCCATTTTTTCACAGTTATTTTTCTAGTGATGGGTAATGGAGGAAGTTCTTAAATTCACTCTCATTCAAAATGAAAACTATCTTGAAACATCAAAATTTCTTCTAGAAGGGATATTCAGAGTGTCTGTCAGCTCTGCCGGAAAGTACCTCTGTGAATTCATTCAACCACAGAAGCAAGTCTGATTTTTTCCAAGGGTTCTGAAAAGTTGTATTGTATTTTCACTTTAAAATGCACATGAAAGCATTACATGTGCTCCAATGTGCATTCTCAGCAACAAAAATGCTTTTAACCCTCAATTTTTAAAAGCAGCTGCAGGGATTTGCTCCCCAGAGAAGAAAGTCTTAAAAAGGCCAATGGAATTTCTAGGTTCCTGAGGGACCATGCCAGGCTTGTTTGGATTGTCTCTGGGGTCTTTCATACAGTTCAGCTGAGGAAAGTGCAATTTGTTCGTTATGTTTGCTGATCATTCTTTTTTAACCAATTCAGCAAGTACAAATAGCAGAAAAAAAGGAGAATAACCAGCCAACATACGAAGCATTTAAAGTGTACCCATTTCCATTCCACAATTGCACCTCCAAAAACTGTATTAATCAGAATTTCCCCTGCATGTATAAAGAAATAAGGATTATAAAATTTTTCTTCCCCTCAGAAAYTAAATATTCGCTATTTTTCACCAGACTGAGTTAGATTTCTATATTCATTTCTCCTAGGAAACAGCCAGAAGGAATTGTGGCTAGCTTGAAGCTTTTGGTCACCCATGGCACCARGGTACCCCAGTCAATGGCAAACTTTCAGTTATGTTCTGTATAATCATGAGAAAAGATTTTAAAAATCTATAGGAAAGTACTTAAAAATCATTTTTTCCCCTCAGAATTTGGAATGATATATCGATTTCTTTAGCACATAATCAAAGTTGGTATGAACACCACTTTAGTTTTCATYTGTGAAATACAATACAAACTGCTCCACAGGAAGTTCTTGTGATTACTGATTTGGAGTGAGGGAGAGAAGCCTTAACTAAAACCGTAAACCTATTTAAAAACATTGAGCATACACATTATCAAACAGTCACTGCTACAATTATTTCTTACTTGAAATAAATAAAAGAGAAAAGAGCTGATGATTAAATTGGTTATGTGAGTTACAGTCAGACATTCAGAGGCAGGAATACAACATAGATTGTCAGGTCTTGGTCTAGCACCCAGATGTTGCTTGTGGAATACTTTTTTTTTCCCCCCCCCACTGCTCTAAAAAAGGCATTTATAAAAATCTTATCAGAAAACATTTCATTTTTACACTAAATTCTAATAGTTCTGGCATAGTTAGAGGGCAGCAATAMCTAAAGTTTAGCTTCACTTTTAGATAAGACAGGAAAGAAAGCCAGGAGATACTCTTTAGTTTATGCTTATCTCCAATATGGTCTATTCACTAGCATGCCATGACTTTCACCTTCAGCTCCCAGCACAGCCTTTGCATGTCCTAACATGAAAATGCAAGTATAAATGTAACTGGGTTCCTATCACAAAACATAGAATACTCTTCTACTTTAAAAATTAAAGCATTATTAAAAACAAAACATGGCATGGTTTTAAAATATTTTTCCTTATTACCAAAGGCAGAGATTTCAAATAAATCAATTTTAATGGAAAGTAATAGTTAAAATTCTGAATTGAGTAATTGCAATACATTGGAATGATAATAACTGTAGCTAGAATCAAAATTGTGCAGAGCCAATTCTCATTATAATTTGAAAAATATACTCTTGTCCCACTAATAAAACTAAAAATGTCGATGTCTGAATCAATTGCCTAGTGATATGTCTTACTTCAGCTTTGCAAATGCAACTGTAGTCATTCTGGAATGCACTATTTCACAATCAATAAATAAAAGATGAATCAAACTTTCTGYATCCTTCCTTCTCCCCCTGTTATGCATAAGTTTTCTGTAACAGATTYGTGAATAAAACAACCTCCTCAAACTGCATGATTTAGTTTTATGGCACGGTCACTATGTCAGACTAATACTAAATACACTTTCATATATTTATGCCTACCACCTTGGCCAAAAAATGAGAAAAAATGTTTAACAATGTGAAATAGGTCATCTTCAGAGGTATTTCTGTCAAAAGTAAAGAAAAATTACTAACTGTTCCTTATGAAATATTGTAATTTATTAGGGAAACATGAAAGAACACACTGTAACTGAAGAAAAGTCCTTGGGAACAGAAAACCTTTTCATTATATATTTACAATTACATAACAAGATTACAATCCACAAAACCAAATTACTAAGTATAAGCTACATGAAGTAATATAAAACCATTAAATTATGCTGCTGTCATAATATGAAGATAAGCATTGCTAGTTYTTAGGGCTGAGTTGAAGCCATATTCTCATTTTTTAATTCTGTTGGTGGGAAAAGATGAGAATAATGAAGTGACAGTAAAAAGATGCTGTGGTGTTAGCAAGGCTAGAAAACAGGCTTAGGAAATACAYCAAGAAATTTTGCACAAATGGAGATTTAGTTAACTATTGCTAGAAAACACTGAACTACTTTGCAAGYATGTAAACAGAAGAAAAAAAATAGCATGTAAACAGAAGATCAAGACAAGTCTAATCTGATTGTTGGGAAAATGCTCACCTTATTGTATAGAGCCAGAATTATAAACTTATACAGCAGAAACATGTTGGTTTTRTTCTTAAGAAGATAACAGCATATGATATTTTTGATAGAAACCAAAACTGAAATCTGAGTACCCTAAAAGTAGATGTCATTAGAGAGCACAGAATAGTATGTGTTGTAAGTACAGGCACAGATAGAAAAGTGTAGAAATGAGAAAAGGTGGCTTGGACATTGTTACAACTTGATTACCCATGGCTGTAGACAAATGGAGTCCCCAATTAAGCACATCCACAAGTGGAAAGGCACATAATCTGTTATATTATCTCAGGAAGCCACCAACCTCTTGATCAAAATACCAAAATGCTATCCTGTCTCCTTGGTGTGAAGACTGAAACTGTGATAAGGCAACATGGTGGTTTTTACTGCTAGTGCTACAACTTCTCAGAACAAATAGCAAAAAAAGGATGGGTTTGGAGCAATTTGTATTATTTTTACAGCTCAACGGGGCTTTAATATGTCACTAAAGCATGCATAAAGGATTTCTTACAAACACTTTGTCAGCTCAGAGGGAAGTGGGAAGAAGCCTTAAAATGTGTAAGAAAATATGAGTACACACTAAGTGGGGTTAGAACAGCTAGTGGGATAGGAGGTCTGCATAAATTTCATTTATAAAACCATGGCCAATTCAACTGTTGTTATGATTTCATAAACACCAAATTTAAAATAGTTCTTCTACCCAAAAAGAAATGTTCCACAGTTCATGGAATATGTAGACCATAGCAAATAGAGAATTAATTTTCAAAGCATTATTTATCTTTCACCTGTTGGAGCAGTGTGAGGAGGCACCAACTAGAGTATGAGAAGGTGCAAAGGATGGTGAGGAATTGTATAGAATGATCAAAGAGGATATAATGAAACTATCTGGAAACACTTTAAGAAAGTCAAAAAAAAAAAAAAAAAGAAAGAATCTTAAAAGGCTGTTGTCAGTGATTCAGAGTTCTAACAAGCAATAGAACAAAGAGAAAATAATAGAAGGTATAAATGTTGCCACTTGTGGCATTTAGAATGAGAAAAAAACCTTTAGCACAGGAAATATTTACTTGGGAAAATACGATTTACTGAAGACAGAGAGAACCTGGAAAGATAGAAAGCTGTATTCTGACCCAAATGTGAGTTGCTGTCATTTTGCAAGAATGCAGACAAGACGCTTTAATTATTCTTGCTCTGTTGGCTTGTATTAGGAATTTTATAGGGTTTAGACTACAAGCTCTTTTTTAACATGTGCTTATAGCACACACAATACAAGAGAGCTTTAACCTCATCTCAAGCCGTGCCTCTTTGTAGCATGGAAATAATAAATACACTTTTCAATTMTTTTACAATATTTACATATTTTTAATATATTCATACTCTTCAATATATTTGCAATTATTTTTTTTCCATTTTAATTTAAAAGCAGAAACTTGTTCTAGTGAGGTTTTGGGATTTTTAGGCTTTCTATCTTTTAACATGAGAAATCCGTTAAAATATTATCTTCAGCAAGCTGAACACGAGTCAGCCACATGCCCTTAGAGCAAAGCAGACCAGTAGCTTCTTGCACTGCTTTAGGAGCAGTGTTACCAAGAGGTCAAAGGATGTGATCCTTCCCCTCYATTCAGCACTGGTRAAGACACTCCTGAAGTGCTGTGTCACTGCTGGGCTCCCCCAGTACAAGGGAGATACGGCAATACTGGAGAGAGTCCAGTGAGAGGCTGCTAAGATGATTACCAGACTGGACTGCCCAGCTTGTGAGGAAAAGCAGAGGGAATTGTAACTGCTTAACCTGGAGAAAGTGCACTAATCCAATTAGTGTCTGCCAATAACAGAAAGGAGGAAGCAAAGAAAGGCTCTCATTCTTGCTACCCAGGGAGTGGTCAAGAGTAAATGGCCGCAAACTAAAACACAGGAAATTCTTTCTCATTGTAAGAAAAACATTTTTACTCTGAGGCTGATTGAACAACAGAACAGATTGCCCAGAAAGGCTGYTCAGTCTCCAGCCCCAGAGATACTAAAAAACTGTCTGGATATGGCCTTGGTCTAGCTGACTGCTTGGAGTAGGTGCATTGCACAAGAAAATCTCCAGAGGCCCCTTCCAACCTCAGCAATTCTCTGATTCTGCATTTTATGCAGCTATTACACTCTGAAGGGTAAGAAGCATAGAAAGACAGTTTTTCAGCTCCACTGCTTCCAATGATGTTAAGTAAATTTACATTTGATGAGGATCTGGCTAAGAGAGCTTAAGAGCGTTAGATGGAACAATTCTCATCTAAGCACAACTGGCAAACARCACAGGAAAATGAGACTGAGTCAAAGAGACTGCTGACATTCAAAGCATTCTTGTTGCAGCAAGGATTTAGGCTTAAGGAAGGAAAAGTGAACTAGCAATTACCATTAATGGGAATGGTGAGAGAACATAAAGGAGTGTTGGAGAAAGTGCATGCATGTGGAAAGATGTGAAGTAAAAATGTCCTGTATTCCCTWACTTAGCAAAAATACAAAATGTTTACAAAACAGATAGCATAATACATCCAGAGAAAAAGTCTGCTGAAAGTAAGAAGCCAAAAAACAGTGAGACTTCAATGATAAGGAGGGGGTCCAAGCCATCTCATCYAATAAGTTGGTTTTGGTTTTAATCTTTATTTCTAATTTGCTGTTCCTTTAACATTCATGGAAATAGCCAAATGCTGTACTTAAGGATCCTGAGATATCATAGAATTCCAGGACAAATTCAGGGAATAACGCTCACTGAACATAAATTTAGCTGCTSTATGTATTCAAAGGAGACAACTTCTTACTTCTTGTATTCTTGATGGCCTGTGGAAGTAGACTGTAAATCCCTCCTGTCATTCATTTCCAAAGTTAGTATTGATATAAGACACTATGCAGTGCAGCAAATCAGGAGATAAAAATAATTTAAAAGTTAAAGAGGTTCACTGACAATTCTCCATTATCTGTGTACTTCAAACAAGTGAATTACTTTATAAATTCTTTTAAAATCCTTCTCTTGAGAGTCAATCCTATTTCACTGTCAAATATATTAAAGTTTATTTCTAASTCTGAAACATATATATATAACATAAAGCAATTTAGAAAGTATCAGAACATCAATTTATTTWAATCCTTTTCCTTTATTTCTCTTGATGAGCTGAGAATTTCAAGAGAACCTAAAAACCTGACAAGGTAAGAGGTGATATCACTGGAGACAGCAGTTTCCTTCCTTCAAGTTACTGAACTATAAATAAAACGCCGTGATAATAATTTGGTTTTTTCTGTTCTTGATTTCATCTGCAGACAAGAAGAATGATGTGAGACTGTTGGAATTAACTCAAATTAAGTCYTCTTCTTGCTTAAAATAAGTTAGGTCTACATACTAAAGCATTGCCAACATAAAAATAAAAGCAATCTACCTTAATTTGACTTTCCACAAAACGTTGCTGACAGAAATAATGTTTGATAGATACTAGTTGATATTTCTCCCAGCATAAGTATCTCACTGAAATTTTCATAAATCTTGCTGGTTTTTTTACCTGTTAAAGTAATATGGTAGTCAAAGGTTCTCAGGAAGGTTGGATGCCATCTTTATAGCACAGCTAGAGAGAAAAATATGCGATCTGTGGGGTCCTTTAATATTTTTGCGTGCTTACACTCTAAAATTGCAGTAATAACTCTAAAACAGCTTATAGAAATAGGAGAAGTTTATGGAAATATACTCTTTWGCAGCTTTAGGAGAATCTCATGTTTCATTAGAATAATAGCTAAAATTTGACMTCTGAAGTTCTTTTCAATTTACAAGCAAAAATGTGCTTTCTTTCATGGACTTATACTTCATAAAGTAGACAAAACATCTGTTACTAATTATTATTTATTCAGATCACAGTAAAACTGAAAGGCCCTCACACAAATCAGAGGTTCCATTGTACTTTTTGCTGGAAAATGCATTCAAGGAGACAATCTCTGCTTCAAAGACTTTGCAGACAAGGCAGACACATTCTTTCCTCTGAAGATTAGAGATGAGGTATTGTATCACAGAACAATCATTTCCTCTGCAYTATGCAAAAAGTCTTTAATAGAGACAAGAATTAAATGTAGATATTCTACTGATAATCTTAATTCTTTGATTGTCCTTTCATTTTCAAGTACAAAATACTCCCCGGATAGTAGGCCTAATCATAAAGGCTACCAGGACACTTTCTGGGCATACWAGTAAATCTTTGTACCTGTTCAATCTATGATCAAAATAGGAAATCTCTTTCTAAATTAGAGAGAGATAAAATGCATTTTGGAATTTTGCTAATATATGTAAAAAATATATTTATTTATTATTAATTCACTCCATGCATGTTTGGATTTATACTTTGTTAGGAATTAATTTTTGTACTATTTCTTCTCTGATAAACCTTGTTTCATAAAATCTGTATTATTGATTTCTTGATAGGCTGGATATCATTGCAAAATACTGATATAGACTTTCCTTTCCTGTATGTAAGATGCCTTCAGTATGCATGCAGTAATGAATAGATTAAAAAGACCTTCCAAATTGCCTATTGATCCTGGTGCAGTACACAGCAGAGACGCAAAAATTGATGAAAACTTGAGTGAAACTAAAAGAAAGAAGATCCAGAGCTTGAATCTTTTTAAAACTCATAAAGTAAAATGAATGACAGCATGTTTTCCCCAAAATATCCCCAAAATGGCTGAATGGAAATATCTGATATCATTAATGTTGATTTGAGATCCTTTTTTACCATCCCTACTGCATTAACAGGAACTGGGAAACAAATCATGGAGGTAGAGGTAATCGATTATTACACTCATCCAAAATCAAATACATTGTTCCATATAACAGTGATTGAGGGCTATGTCCAGACAACTTTTAAGTATTGCCAAGGAGAGTGATTCCACATCCTCACTGGACAATCTGTTCAAGAGTTCTGTMACTTTCACAATCTCACAGTAAAAAATTTTCTTTCATGTTTAAGAGGACTTTGTGTTTTTCTGTTTGTGACATTTGTCTCTTGTAGTTTTGTGGGACAGAACTGAATGGAGCCTGGCTCAGTCTTCTTTACACCCTCCCTTCAGATATTCACATGCAAGGACAAGATTTGCCCTGCTGAAAATGCCAGTCCTTTTCTAAAAATTGAGGAAGAGGCAGTGTTCARTACCTCATCTTTTTTGTGTCCTGTGGCAGCAGATACCCTGCCCCATGCAGCAGCAGGCACACATTTACCCTAGGTAGGCTTCCTTTTGCTGATAATGTCACCTAAGGTGTGTGTGTCTTTCTTCTCATTAGGTGTTTCTCCTGATCCATTTTTTTCTCATATATGATGTTTACTCTGAGAATATTTCCTCAGCAGTGAAAATAAGCAGTTTCACCTATGATTTTTTTCCAATACAGCCACAGTATCTCATAGGAAAAAAAAAAMCCAACAAAAACCAGTATGCTACATTTTCAGTATTCATTTACAGCATTTTTATATTTTTACAAAATTCTAATTCTATGCTGATATTAAAAAGATTTCTCAAAACAAATCTCTTTAAGGCTGCTGGTTTTAAATCTCTGATTCATTCTGTGGGCCCAGACATGAAGTCATGTTAGTAAATTTTGTGAAAGATGCCATGTTAAATTATTTCTGCAGCTTTTTTGGCATGCCTTACTTTACTCAAAACTTTRCCTTCTTTATTAAACTTGTTCAGATAAAGTAAAGACATTTTGAAAACAGATTGCAGTTAGACAGCAAATAATCATAGGCACACTAGATTTTTTGACATGAAAATAGATTCATTTCACACTGTTATGTCAAAAAATGCCTCCATTCCTTTATTCAGTTGTAGTTTTTAGTGCCTAAAATGTGAATTTCACTTATTGTAAAGTCTGTTAGAAGAGATTACGGAGACAAATGTGTCACATATATATATATATATATATATATATATATGTTGGTATATATACCTGTATGTATGGTTTGAATTTAATGTTTTAAAAAATATTCAGTCACAAGAGAAGAGGTGTGTCAAAAAAACTGAAACTTTGAAGGAAGGTAAGAAGAGGATGGAGTGAAATCTATAGGACACATGAGTTTCATATGGACATAATTAGTAAGAAAAAGTAGAAACATTACAGAGRTCTCTCAGTTATYGATGTTAGAATAGGTGACACTTCASAAGACAGCTGCAGTTATCCTAACAAATCTGAATTTTTCCCTCAAAATTAACAGAAATATACCCTCCAGGCAAAAGATRAGTATAAATAAGAGGAATTTTCATTAAGACTATTTTTACCCCACCAATTAAATATGTAGCAAAATTATGTCATAATTAAACTGATCTGCTTCACATTATTTTCCTCTAATATGTAAATATTGGAGAATAGAATAGCTGAATTTGTACATCTTTATAACATAAATTCAACCTGTTTTGGGTTTTTTTTTGGTTTTTTTTTGTTTTTTTTTTTTAAATCCATCAAGATTTATATGGTCAGTTACCTCAACTTATTCTTCAATTATTACTCTTTGCTGATTATGGAGAAAAGGGTGATACAAGTTCCCATGATCCCTCATTATCTTTTCCCTGGATTCACCATATTAATCTTGGTGAGACACTGGTACCATCATCCTGTGGAAACTCACCAAATGTTAACAGAGCCCAGTATTTTCTCTCCTAAAGCAGGGGTTCCTATTTAGGGATCACACACAAGCCCTTCCACTATCTGCCATTGCACTGGCCTTATCKTCTCCCAACATTCACAGAAGGAATTGCAGGGAGTACATCCCTGATTTTGCTGTCCAATTATGAACACGCTGCCCAGGAACTTGATTCATCYATTTTTGAACCTGCTTGGTATTATTTATCTCCATAACCACCTGTGGCAAGACATGCCATACAGTGACTAACCACTCTGCAAAGCACTTCCTTTTACCTCTCTTAAGCTCTCTCCCGGTTTCAGGGAGTGTATTCAAGCACTGGGGATTTGATGAATAACAACTGCCTGAACTTCCAYCTTCATGACTTTGCCAGTATTTATTGCCTCTATCTATCCAGGCTTTTCTTTCCAAAATGGAAAGGCTCATCCAATTTGCCAATGACACCAGGCTGTGTGGCACAGTCAACACCCTGGAAACTTTGAAGGGATGGCACCCTGAGGGACCTTGGCAGGCTTGAGAGGYGGGTCTGTGCAAACCTGATGACCAGGCCAAGTGAAAATTCTGTACTTTCAGTGGGGTAATCCCAAGTAGAAATACAGAATGGAAAATGGATTGAGAGCAACACTGAAAAGAAAGAGAAAAATGTGGATGYCCCATCCCTGGAAGTGTTCAAGCCCAGCCTGGATGGGACCTGTCTAGTGGAAGGAGTCTCTTTTTTTTTCAAGAGGGTTGAAACAAAATTATCTTTGTGGATGCAAATCATTCTATGATTCCATGATAACTTTAATATTTTCTTATGAGACAATGTTTCAGTCCCATAATCATGAGGAGTTGATTTCTCTGCATCATTTTTGACAACCTTATAGCTGTTTTGAGATACAGGGAAAAGTACTATATCAAGTAATCAGTGCGTCAGCGTGTTTCAGAGAAAAAAATGTTTGTTTCTGGTTTAGTCTCAATATTTTTCCTGATGATACCAAATATTTCATTCATCCTTGAAAAGAAAGAGCACACTGAGTTGATGATTTGAGAAAATTGCCACTAAGCCCAAGCTATTCTTCCTGAATTTTACCTTCCGCTTTCAAGTTCATGGCTTTGTAAGCATTATTTAGGTTCCACTTCCTCCTATTTACTGACATAAATTATCATCTTGCATTTCTTTGCTCAGTACGTGAGTTTAGTGCTCTCTTTATGGGGTTTCTCATAATCAGTGTCACATTTTACTTCCTGAAWGACCTCAGTAACATCTCTAAACTTGAATATTTGATTCCACATTTCCTCTTTCAAGGTCATCTATGAAAATATTGACTAAAAATTGACAAATCACTAATCTATAGGGATCTGGACTCTTCTTCCCCCTGAAAAGAGACCTAAAAGTAAGCTAAATTTCTCTAATGGCCTTTAAATAGAAGCTTCTGAAGCATTTTAATTTCCAAATCCATGTATATTATGTCTTCYGCCTCTCCTTTACCCACTTGCTTACTCACATTCTCCTAGAACTCCATGTTTCCTAACACACTGAGTTTACACCTATTGATCATGCTTGATCATGCTATTCCGTTTTGTAGATCATAACATTGCAAGGGGTTCAAGTCAGACTCACCTCATAGTTCCAGGATTTCCTTTTAAGTCCTTTTTTGTCAGATAAAAGTTATGCTGGCAACCTGGCAGTCTTCTGACAGTGTGGACCTTTGTAGTTTACTAGTTTACTCAAGTTCACCAGAAATTCAGCAATTTCCCCCCTGAGTCGAAACTCGTGACTGCATGCAATCAGTCCTAGTGACTTACACACATTTATTTGACATAATGTCATCATTGCATAAAACATACAAATACTCTCTCCTTTGGAGAGCTGTATGGATTACAGCTTGTTTTATTTTTTTTCTCCTAGCTCCTTTCATTCAGGAATTCTTCACAGAGACACAAGTTTAGTATTTGTGGTTGAAAGCATTTTTGTTCACAAACATATGTGCTGAACTTCATAGAATCTCAAACAAGTTGGTAAGTCTAAAGAGATAAGTAGCATAAAGATTTTTTTTTTTTCAGGACAGGAGGAAATGAACCAGGATTCACACTGTCATATTAAAATAATGAAATCTCTAAGTGCAAAGGGAAATTTGTCCTCTAGGTATGCTTTAAAAGGAAGCAGCTGCTATCACTGCATGCTCAGTAACCTGTAAGTCTGAGGAAGCTYAGCAGCTCATACCCCTCAAAGGAGGAAGGCAGTAGGTGCCGAGTTCCTGGATCCCTGAGTTAGGGCTGGATTGCTCAACTACCAGGATTGAGATACTTCTGACAACTGCACTAACAGTGATTTAAGCATCTGGACAACTTTAAGGTCAAGAACTGAAGTGCTTACAGATTACAGACCTGTCAAATATAAGAAAGAACCCTGCGGGAGCTCTGGAYCTCTCAGGTTTAGACTAAGACTTCAAAATATGCTGCTCTTCCACTTCAAATACTTAAATTCTTTCTGAGATCCCGTCTTTGGCAACTGTCAAAATTTGCTTTGAATTTAYCCAGCAATTACACCTTTTTGCAGTAACCACACAAAAAAATAACAAATCCCAGAATCATTTATGCATTACTACCCTGTAAAAAGAAGTCTAAAACGCAGTGGGAATTACATTTGACATTTTATATATTGCTTAACTATGTTTTCAATACAAATGTATAGTATTGGCCTCCACTGATTCTAATGTCTGCTGCTCTGATAAGCTACATATGACTGTATCACACGCAGTCTCTGTCAAAGACCTTCCTACAGTTTAAAATCTGATTTTTTCCAATGTTAGCCTCTGCTTAAAGTCACTAACAACATATACCTACCAGWCAAACAGTAAATACTTGTGCAATTGTTGCAGAATGTCTCAATTTTAATGCTAGCAAACTTTAAAATAGGAAAAAATAAAAAATTATTTTYGTAGTTTACATAATCTGAATATTTTGGTTTCCATTTCTCACGAATGTAAGGTAAAAGTTTGTCTGTATACTTATCTTCTCCCTGTCTTTCAATTATTCCACAATACTTTGAAGTATTCAAATCTGTTGACTATTCTCTGAACTGTCCTTGGCTAAGAAATCTYCTGGGAGTTGTGGGAGTTTTTTTCTAACGTGTGCAAAGACATTTGTCGGTCGGTTCTTCCCATTTKTTTTGAATGTTTAGGAAATTTTCAATGGAATTATAAGGGCTCTTCTATGCTTCCTTAAAAAAACTTAAGTAGAAATTTTACAAATGGTATATTACATATGCATGACCAGTATGCATATGTTATATTTTATATGCACACATGCTGTTTGTATGAGTAAAGTATTTCCTTATATTTTTCCTTCCACACTCTTATTTGGCTGTTGCTCCTCTGTATGCAGTCTGATTTTAAAACCAGAATTGTCCAGTAACATAAATAGCTCAGAAATATTTTTGCCTTTTTATCACAATAAGAACCTAATCAAATTAGCCCATTTTAACCTGATTAACTTGGGTACTACTGCAAGTACTATTGCATAAATTATAACATTGTAATTCAAACACTTAATAATAGCAATTATTTTATTGCAAAAATTACTTATTAGCTCCTGAATTATAGCAAGACTTCTGACATTTGTCAAATTTGCTACTGACCTCAGAAGAACAAAACAAATAATCAGTTACAGCTTGTTCATTAATTCAAAGTATTATAGAAACTTCAGAAGAACCCACCAATTATTTGGTGTCACTTTGTTCATGAACTCAGAATAACAACYTGTCACTGCTTAACTTTGTTAATACAGAACATTTTCCTACAAAAGAACTTTAACTTGAAAGTAAGCATCTATCACTTTAAATCCTACTAAGAGAAAAAGTGATAAATTATTTTTTCTCCTCTTTTTCTTAGAACACAAACCTTGATTAAATTAATAGCAGACAAGCTGATAGCCTTTCAGTCCTAAGAACCATGACAGTCACCCAGTCTAGCCTCTGATATTCACACACCATAGAAATATCTCTATTATAATCCATATAAGCCCGTATCTCCCTTTTTAGCTAGACCATCTMTTTTGTAAGACACTGGATTTATTTAAAGTTTTCAGGCAGTGAAAATCCACAACTTCCCTAGATAAGATTTTGTAAAGATTAATTAGTTTTACTTTTAGAAATATGTACTTTCCTTTTCAACCTTGAATTTATCTCGCTTTACCTTGAAATAAGATCTCTGGATCTCATTATACCTTTGCAGCAAAATTAAAGAGCWGCATTCTGCAGTATGCCTCTTCCTTGTGAATGTGCTTATAGATAGTGTTCAATAGGTTAACTGTATGTCACATGTACCTGGCAATAGTTTCAAAATAGGTACTCTATCCTACATTTTAATATCCAAGAATAATTTTACGACAATCATTTAAAATGCTGTTAGATCAGCATGACCTTCMTATAACATTCAAAGAGAGCACTTCCACATTCTTAAGGGAAACAATAAATTAATATTCGCTTTTRGGCTTTGTTTGACACTGAATCCCAAAGTACTTGACCCTAAAATATTGACACAGTTGTTATCTACCTTTTGGTTGTATATAGTTTTCATTCAATATATACTGACTGYCATATGAAAGGCCTGCATGAGCACACGGTTGACAAGACATTGGCACTAATTGTTATCACACAGAGCTGGGGAATGGAGAATTGGATTGACTTTCTATCTCAGTRAGACAGGAACAAATTCATCAAAGATGGTCCGTTATCTCTGTAACTGTCAAAGGAGCTGCAGATTAGGTCAGCAAAGATCAAAGACACAGAGCTTTGCTTTCAGTATCTTCACAACTGTGTTCATATCCTGGGAGGAAAACAGCTTTTTGCAGTTTTTATGCAAACAGTTTAAAAGTAATATTTTAAAACGAGTATTGCTTTTTAGACAAATACAAAGTTTCTGCATATTTCCTTCTATATCTCTAATGGTATTTGTTGGTCTAGTTTATACTAGGAAGTGATTTAGCACAACAGAGGATAATAAGCACAACAGAAGACCAATAGATCAAAACCAGGTGGTGATGTGGCCCAGCATCAACACCCTGAATGGTCTGTGATTTCACTTCAGACTATCTTTAACYTAGTCCCTGGACCATCACCACATATATGCTATGAAGGATCAAACATTTGTTTGAACTTGCATTGTGATAAAGTGCACAGCTAGACCAGAGCTCCCAATTTATTATCTTCTAATAGATATCTGTTCTGTGTGTGACAAAACTTYCTTTTGAACCAAAACAACCTGTGACAGGTGAGATTGATTGCAGGATTAACCTCAGAACTGGGCTACTGCTTCAAGACAAAATGCTGGGGGTACGTCCATGGAATAACTCCTGTTTAAATAACAGGTCAAGGACTAAGTGTCTCTGAAACTGTGAATTAGAGAGCCAGTGACAAAGAGGAAACTACTCCCATCTTCATTATCCCACTCCCTGAAATAAAACATAACTCCATGTATCCCATTCATACAAAGATCTGGCCAAAAAAGTGATGTTTATTCTAGCCTGTAAAACTGACTGCTCAGACCACAGAAGACCAGGAAGAATCTGGAGGTATATATATGAATACATATGAATTTCTCAGCCTCATTTCAGCACTTGTCATTTAGAGATTTACATTGGTCTCTTAAATTTGTATGAGATGCTTAAGTCAGACCTCTTGTTTAAACCAGCAGTAAAGTGTATTCTACRCTCAACAAAACCCCTAAATATTCTAGCAACCCTAGATAAGGCATATCATGAGGCCTTAAATGAGATGATTTGGGAGTGTTTAAGTCATTGTTCTTTTATTAGCTGTTTTCAGTAACAATATAAAAGTATCATAAATAACTATTATTCCCCAAAAATGTGGAAGTACACTACTATTTAAAAACATTAGAGGTAGCCTTAAAATTTGATGACAGGATTGTGGTTACACTCACCGTAAGATCCAAAATTTACCTCAAATAATCTATGGTTCTTGTGAATCACCRCTGTCTTTGCCTCATACTAAACAGTCCTTTGGGGCCAAAAGRCCTAGTTTGAAAAGCACTGAGTATTTCTGCTTCTTTTTACTCCTTTTATGATATGGCATCATGCTTTTATTGCCACTCTTCAGAAAAATATCACCAAGTTTAAAGGTCTGAAGAGCAATCATTCCTATTTGTTCTTTCTCATAAATCCTCTAGCCAGATTTATACCAAAAGCAATTTGAAAACTTTTCAAAAGGGACTGCATAAAAGATGCAACTTATACAATTCTTTTATTCTCTCAGCTGATAATTTTATAATCTTGATTTTTTTTTTAACTATGTAGATAACAATGTTCCAAGTTGATCTATTTGTAGGCACCAAGGGGTTCTAGGTGTAAAGCTGAGCAGATACACAGCCTAAAATGTTTACTTTTTCCCAAATAGCTCTTTCAATTTCACCACAGATGATTTTAAGCAAGGACTGTGACTACACAGGTCTGTAATTTTAAGTAATGCATTCATACCTTTGAKCTGCAAACAGACTTTCAGCTTCCTACACAGAGAAATAGAGATGCTGAAATTATTACATAGAAGGGAATGCAACTGGCATTTTCCTGCACAGGGAATATGCAKTGCACAGTGTAGTGTCAGAGCAGATTATACCCCATGAACACTACCTGTGAATTGTAGTGGTATCCATTAGCACTGCTGTGGTCACAGGTCTGTCAGCTGCACCAAGGGAGCTGTTGCTGCTRAGAGGTGCAGGGAGGTGGGGGTGTTGCAGATCAACCACTGACTTGTATTGTTGCTGAAAATTTTGCTTAYAGTCTCCTCTGGCTTTTTTATTTGTCTCCCTCTGGTCTGCTGTTTGAAATAAGCTGTTGTCACATTCAAAGGCAACGTGATAAGGATGTGAGTTCACTTGTACACATCTGAAAGGTTATGAGAAAAAACAGCTCCTCTGCCCACTCATGGATGTGTGAGGCACAGGGWCAGGCAGGGGAACCTCAGTAACCTCATTACTTACACCTGCACCCCACCTGAACCTGGAGTGTTCCAGAGGAGCTTCACCCCAGAGAAGCTGGGGATGACACCCCTCAGACTGAGGGAGCAGGAGGATTTGTGATAGGATGAAGAGGAGGAATTTCTTGGCATTACATCAGACTTATAATGAAAAATTTAAGGGAGGAGCCAAAGGAGGGTAAAGGGAAGAATCAAAGTGTTTGATGAAGTAGGCATGGGAAAACAGATGAATGTGATAAGAGAGGATGATTACATGTAAATTGTCATATTCATAAATCCATATTCCATCTGCTCTGTTTGCCTCCCTGGCCATGCCAATACAATCCCATTTCTACGTCTTTACCTTAATGAGGGACCTGTGTGTGCTTGTGGTACTAAAGATCTGAGTACCAGCAATGGGAGGTACCAGAGGGTGTGTGTTTGTGGTGCCAGCAATCACAGACACCAGACTGTGTGTACACGGCGAGTGATCGTGTGTCCCCATGGAACCACCGGTGAAAATCAGACTGAGAGAGTCAGGGAGCAGCACACGCGGCTCGGCAGCCAATATGGAACTGGAGTCAAGTGTGGGGTGACCCTCAGTGTGCACCTCTGGCAGGGAGACAGCTACTGGATGGACCCAGAGGTCAAGACTGATTGCTGGAGATCACAGAATCCAGAGACAGACTGTGTGTTGGTTTTGCTTGGCCCAGTTTTTGGAAGTGGGGGGGCCAAAAACATGGCGCCTGTAAGAAACTTCTGGAGGCTTCCACCATGTCCAGCAGAGCCAATTGCTGTTGGCTCTGAGGATGATGGACATGCCACTGACCAAACCTGGGTCRAYTGGAGATGGTGGTTACGCCTCTGTGAAAACTTATTTCAGAAGAAATCAAAACAAAGGGAGGACACAGTAGTTTTGCCAGTGGAGGAGGCTGAGAATATGTGAGGGAATGCAGACACCAAGGTCAGTGCAGGAGGGGGAGGAGCTGCTCCAGGCGCCGGAGCTGGGATTCCTTTACAGGCCGTGGTGACCATGGTGGAGCAGGCTGTCCCTGTGCAGCCCACGGTGACCATGGTGGAGCAGGCTGTCCCTGTGCAGCCCACGGTGATCATGGTGGAGCAGGCTGTCCCCATGCAGTCCATGGTGACCATGGTGGAGCAGCTGTCCCCCTGCAGTCCATGGTGACCATGGTGA
>NW_026623279.1:651548-706440 GCF_030028575.1 Malurus melanocephalus
CTGACCAACCCTACACCCTGTTCCGTTCCTGCTGCTTTGCACTGTCGGTGGGAAGGGGGGAGGGAGTGGGGAGAAGATCGGTGTCTTTGAGGGTTGTATTTTATTTCTCATTCTCCTCCTCTGACTTTGTTAGTAATAAATTCACTTGATAATTTAAGTAGTACCTGTTTTGTCCATCAAGTGTTTCCTCCCCGCTCCTTATCTCAACTCATGAACCTTTTTGTTAGTTTTTTTCCCCTTTGCTCTTCTCTACCCAGTGTGGTGGTGGGGGAGAGCGAATGAGCAGGTGTTGTGGGTGCCTGGCTTTTGGCCAGCATTCCAAGCCACGACAGACTGAAAGTTCAAGTGTGTGTGAGTGTGTAAMAATCTGAGACCAGATGCACAAGCCACTCACTGGGGAGACTGCGTGTTTAACATTGGTTACTGAAGGGATCCACTGTGCAGCTGTCTGTGTGTCTGTGCAGAAGGAGGACCTGGGGACCTGTACCAGCCCTGGAAGCTCTGTGTGCCCAGGTGCCAGAAACTGGAGAGCCTGGGATCCAGAGGAAGCTATTGCACAGAGCGAGTGTCTAGCCTCTGTCAGAGGAACAGGCCTTGCATGTGTCTATTTATTCCATTGATGGATCTTCATCCTGATCAGGCACAGGGTGTAACAGGATGCAGCCACATGTGCAGAGTTTTTTKGGGTAAGAGCTAAATGTTCATTTTGATGCACAATCTAGACATGTCTAGGTATAAAAACATGAATACATGTGCTCTCTAGGAAGGTGTGCTCACCTCACAGGCTACTGGATTCAGCAACATTAATACCTGGCTTCAGTAGGTGGACAGAGAATAYGGTTAACAGGCATGCTGTCTGCATACATACTCCTCTCACAAATAATATAAAAATAAATATAAAAGATACATAAATAATTGCTACAAAATCATTAAATACTACACCAGTTGCATATTTTGTTCTGTGGTACTTTCARTGTATCATATTGGAAGTGCATATAAATCCAAGGCAAAAATTACTGGCTTTCAAATGAGAAGTCTACTCACAGAGTTATCCCCATTTAATTTGTGCAGCAAAGACCCTGTAGCTGGCATAGTCAATGGAATCAATTTCATGCATATTCGAAATACAACAGAGATAGATAAATAGAYGTATAGCATTGAAAAGCTCAAAGGTTTTAAAACTAGAAAGGTCCAAATCCTGTTACTTCCATAAAAGTTCTCTAGAACTGTATGCATGTCAGACAGGCAGGATTTGGCTTACAGTCAGCATTAATATTCAAGGCTGATGAAATCAATAAACCTGCTGCCTTAAGGTGTAAATGCATTGAAAAGAGCAACAAAGCCCTCCTCCATCCTGAAGATTATTGCTGTCAAAGCAGAAATATAGGAAGTGATCATGTAAGCAYTAAGTAACTTCATGCAAAGTATAACAGATAACTCTACATAGCTAAAGCTAGAGCTAGAATCTCAGAGGGAAAAAAAATAATTCCAGCTCACTTCTTTTTAGCTAAAACCTAAAGCAAATATTTTTAAAACTGTATTCAAATGTCCTTAATGCACATCTGAGTGTACTTACCACTGCATTAACAATTACAGAGGAAAAGAGTTGTAGCCTTTAGCTCTTTTCGGAACTGCACACACCAATGTTGAAAACTCTACAAAGACTTGMATTTTTTCTAAGCTTCAGTGGAACAACCAAGAAAGCAGACAGAACCTCATAGGATGAGCTGGTTGCATAACGCCTGTATAATATTGCATTGCATATGTTAAACCTTCTTGGACACTTCATACTCTGCTGTAAATTTTACTCCCACAGGTAGCTCTATTACAATCATTAGATTTTTTCACATGAATGCAAGTTCAGTGGATGCGGAAAATTAGTTTCTGCCTCAAGTTTTCTTGTTACCGTAAGCGTAAATCACACTATGTTAGCTGAATGTAGATTCCTGTCATTTAACAGGACAAAGGTTTTATAAAAAACATTTCTTTACTTTTATAGTTCTTTTTGTGTCTGTAGAAACTTTAATCAATAGCTACAGATTAATTTTCTCTTCTTTTTGATATAATATCTGTTTAACATGCCCCCAATTTCAAAGCTTAGAATAGAAATGACTACACCRGTTTTATCACTACCACAAGGTCTCCTGAAAACTACTTAAAGTCATCGAGCCCAGACTCATACCTTCCAACTACAGTGATTTAATGGAGTCCAAGTTAAATCCCTTCTCTGTAGCCAAAAGTGATTCAGCCCACCAGCATGTTGGCTCCATTCAGTGGATATCTTTTGCAGTCCTTGTGTTAAAGCTGTGACATGATGCAGAAGAGGATTCAAGATTTCTGCAAACACAGAGAAGAAAACCTTCAGAATAYGAGGGAACTACATTCCACATTCTGTGTCAGATCCTGTCTCTCCACTGTGCYTAGTGACTAATGCCCAAAACCACTCCAAGGTGGAGAGCCGATCCCCCACCTGACATCACCATAGGTTTATTCCTGCTGGCTCAGCCCTTTGTGAGGAGACAGCAGAGTGTGGACTCCTCCATTTGCGGAGGCTCTGGGTGCACACCACTTGTGCCCTCTGCCCTCACCAGCTGGTCTGTTCATAGCACAGACCCCAGCCTGCTGCTTTGCACCATTCATTAGAGGAAAAATGCCAAGTTTCTTGGCACCCATTAGATAATGTGCCTAAGTCCAATTTGAAGCTGTGAAACCAACTTCACACAGACAGCTAAATCTAGGAGAAAGTGAGATTTCAGGATATGTTGTTCCTACTCCTAAAGACATTTGCAGAATTTGCTCTTAATCCTCATTGAATTCACATCCTACTACAATTCTCCTGAAAACCCTGAGAAAGCTTTTTGTTCACTAATTGAGATCTATTTTAGCTCTAGYAGTTGTAAAAAATATCCATAGAGCTGAGGGCTCCTCTTATCTAGTTAGGGGTTATATTTAATATTCTGGKCAGTTGTCTTTTGCATATGGATTTGCTAGATAACAGAGCTGCCATATTACAGTAATCCAAAAATTAAGAATAATCATCCACTTTGTAACATTTTAACCATTTCACTTTTACAAATGAGAATCTTTTCACAAAGGATTACCTTCTTTCCTATTAAAGCAACTGATAAAGAATTCTGCACTGCACATAAGGTATGCGAAGCACTACTTATTCTTCCTACCATCCAAAATACTTCTGCAACTTACAAAATCATTTATAGCAGATTGTTACAGGTAAAATGGGACATTGCTTTTGGTCTTTCAGGTTTTGCATGCCCTCAAGCTAGTGATTTACTATATATCCACAATTTTCAGAAGCACTAAATTTGACATAGCTTAGTCCATAGATGTTCAGTTTCAAAAAAAAATCAGTTCATGTTCTTGGAAATAATTACCTGTCTTTCTATTTGCTATTGTTATTTCACACAAAGTATTAACCTTCATTCCAGAAAGGAAGACAATTTAAGCACTTCTGTATCAAAGAAAACAAGAAAGAAAAATGCATCTGAGCTACCAGTTAACATGTCGGTAGACACAAAGGATTTCAAAATTAACATTTTTTTTTCAGACTGAAGTTTCCTAAAATTAAGCAGCAGAAAACAGTAAATAGCTTGCTATGTGAATTAGGGCAGCACAAAGAAAAACTCCATACAGAAGGTGGTCTTTCCTTCCCAGAATGTTGTGTTTGTAATATTTTATTGCTTGGGAGGTTTGAAGATTCCAAACATGATGCTAGTTTGCTTGTAATTAATTGCCAAAGCATGAGCAGTAAGAATTTGGGTTAAAACTCAATTGTCTAGCCAATTATTTTGCCAAAATAATGTAGATTTTTAAAAGTCTGTTTTGCCAAATTCTATTTTTGTTCATGTTTCAATCTCTATTGACCTGTGGAACTCTCATTTTGAATTGATTTCGTGCATCARGCTTACTGAGCCTGGTAAGACAACCCTGGCTTGGGTTTAATTCATTTTTAAGTMAACTCTTATGACCAGCTATTTGGAATAATATTGGCTACACATCAAGTCCTGTTGTTTCATATGGAGTTGGTAGTTTAAACTAAAATAAGCAGTGAAATTTTCATAATTTTAATACAAATTTTATTGCTAGTCTTTTGACAAAATGCTTAGCTAGAATTTGGGGATTTTTGGRTTGTTTCTAGTAAGATAATGAAAGTCTATTTTTGTTTTAATCTTATTTATGCAAAGTCATTTCTACTAAAGAGTGCTGAAAACTGAGACAGCAATCTTTTTTCAAAAATTATGAATTTGACAACACAATATGTTGTGTGTGAAGTTCATMGATTATTTTTCTGGATGTGTGAAACAATACAAAAGCTTCACTGAGAACAGGGACTCTTCAGGTGTGCAGCTGGAAGACATGATTAAATCATCATTAAATTTCCTTTAATTTTTGGAACTGTGAGAATGACACAGCTTGTACCACATCTGGCTACTTGGAGTATGCAGCCTAAAGGACTCAATATCTATTGACATCCAGATCAGTGAGCATCTATGRAATTTTCATTTCTTACTTAAAGCTTTGAAAAGGATATCTGGCACTAAAAAGCAGACRTCCCAATACCATGTTCTGTGTGAGCCTCATTGCCATGGTTTCAGCATGCTCTGTACACACCTTGGTGGCTCCTAATTGGCCCTGAATATCACTTGGAGCTGGTGGTAAATAGATGTCTAAGTGTCTCAGACTGAGAAAGCTCTTGGCACATAAAGGGATCAAAACCTTTGCTCCTGACATGGCCACCACCACTATACCACATATTTTATTCCCAGTGCAAACTTGCCTCTTTCACAGCCTTGCAACAGTGGTAAGCTTTGAAATCTACAGCTCATATGTTACAGGGAAACTAAAAGGATCTTTTAGGTCATAATTTGGATGTGAGAACTTGACAAGAGAATTAGGATGTATAAACGCTTTCCTAGATAAAGCATTTTCTTATGTTTTTTGGTATTCTTACCATTAAATGGAAATGGTGAAGATTATAGAGACAAAAAATAGACTGATCAGCTAATTTTATTTATTTTCATGACTTTCTGTCTAAAATTGAATTGAAATGACACTATAAGAGAGCTTGTGAATGTATGTCATGCTAACATAGCCATTATCAGCACTACCACTAATCTTATCAGCAAGACTTCTCTGGCAACCTCCTTTCCTACAGTCACATCCCATAATTTCAGAATGGGAGTCTGAGTCACATATCTACATGCCYATTATGTTGCTGTCCTTCAGCATATCACTGTTGCAAAGGATTTGAAAGCTTGAAATGGAACCAGGCAACCCCAGCAGAACCCCGAGAACATACATGCACAATCTTTATGTGTATATAGCTACACATACAGAGATTAGAAAGGAAGGCAGTAAGAACATCAGGGAAATATCTKCTGCAAGAGGAGCCACCTGAGAACCCACAGCTACAAGCCAAAACCTCTGCTGTTCTTAAATGGACAAATAGTTTTTGTTCTTCTTAGGAGGAACAAAAACTAGAGTGCACAGACAAGATCATATCCCTTCTGAATTTCAGTGGTTCCTTTTTGCACAGAGTTAAAACAGCTCACTGAAAGCTTTACAGCTCTGCAGACAACAGTGCTAAGGCACTGCTTACACTGTGTTCCTTCTGTTGGTGTGGCAGCAATAGCAGTGCTCTGYGCAGCTCTGAGAGATGCAGGTGTCAAACAGCAGAATGTTATCAGCTCTGGCATCCAAGGCAGGCAGGAGGGACCATCAACCTACCAGAATAACTTGGAGCTGCAATTTTATGCCCATACTAAAAGAGACCAATCACAAAAAAGTAATGCAACTTAACCACATAGCCTGATATGAGATATATTGGTCTGTTATCAGAGGAAGGTTCCAATAAACAGCCTTTAGTATTTGTCTTGTGCACAACTGCTATAAACTTGAATATTTGCAGTTGCTCATTTCTGGTATTTAGATGCTCAAATTTCATTTCAGGGATAAAGATACAAGTCTTTATGTGTCAGTGGAGAATTTAGTTGCTAGCCATTTAAATATGAATAGTTTAGCTTTGTTTCTTTGCTAAAATTGTCATAAAAAATTTAAAGATGGTTATTTAAAAAAATTATAATGGCAATTTTGAAAATAAGTGATGGTAAWTAAAAACAAGTTTCTTTTAAAAGTACAAGGATTGAACAATTATAAATAATTTTATTAAAATATTAATTGTTTAACTGTTAAACTTTTCTTTGGTAGTCCACTGTTTCTGTAAAGATGCACTTTAAATGAAAAASCTGTTTATCAGTTCCACAAACATAAATTCATAAAGTTATGTTATAGTAACACAGAAAGTTAGAATTCTTCYAGATTCCTACAGAAGAACATTAAACTTTCTTTGAAAATTATTTTTCCTCATAATTTAACATTCCAGTCATCAGCTACAGTTTCATCAGAGAAATGAGCACTACAGAAAAGTYATGTAATAATCCTTTTAAAATAATGGTTCACTAACAGCTATACAATGCACTCAAAAAGAATTGCATGCTTCTTTTTCATTTTAATATGGATAATTAGATTCAGAAGTACTCATTTCTTTAATATGAGGCTGTTTTATTAAACTTTTTCTATCTTTATAATAGTAAAAAAGTGATTCTATAACTTATAAATCTCTTTGTACTTTTGATAAAAAGTTCTATCATAAATTTCAGTTTCAGTTTTCTGAAAAACTGTACTGCCTGGAGTTTCTATCTGAAAACTCTAACAACCTTTTCACATACTAACTCAAAACATTTGCCATTTATGACTCCTCAGTTTCCATTTCCTTAAGTAGGGTTGTTTCAACCTGGACTCTTTCATGAAATTGTAAAGAATTTTAACCCTTGGAAAAACTCAATTAGTTTTTACCCTGGACTAGTTGGAGGCATCTTCGTAATATATGCAAATYGGGTGTCAGTCATTTCAGAACTGTTTTAATATAATCCTTCTAGACATTCTGATCTGCTAAACAGTGTGTACCCACACTAGGCAAATCATGGGCCTTCCGATTCCACGAGTAAGACTCTTTCAAGTTTTCCTAATTTTTATAAGGCTGTTCTAAAGCTTTCCTATTTAAACTTTAAAGCATTTCCTGGTCTATACTGCATATAAACACCACTCAAAAAACAGATGATTTTCAACTATCGTCAAAGTGAAGGTTTTCCACCCAAACAGGAAAAGAAACCTCAAAGCCACATAAAGATAACACAAGAAAATGAGGAATCAGTCAGCTATAATAGGGGTCTCCTTCAAGTATTAATTTGCCAAGAGCCAGAAAAGGCTAAGACAAAAAGGACACATGACCTTCAGTTTCCCAGTGGCAACAGGTCTCTAATAAAGATGGTCTGTAAATTTCCTTTGAGGATGTTCAATGAAGTTCAAAAGGTGCAACAGTGATAAAATCTGTTGAAAAAAATCAGAAAACTTCTCTGAGTTGCAAAAATTTTAGCTGCAGAACAGAAACACAGAGGATGCACACACAGCAGATAAAGTGAAATTGTCACCTAGTGCATCAATGGCTGGTGATGTTGATAACAGGCAATCAAAAGTCTTCATGCCATGGATGCAGCTTTTGAATCCTCAGTGAACCTCATTCATGTGATTGAGTTATAAGTCTTTACAGACACTTTTYACAGGATGATGTAGGATTTCTAAAGCAGAAGGAAGGACTGAATTCACTTCTAAAATGCATAACTGGGAAAGTGGCCTCTTTATTCCTGCAGGGTTTTTTTCTAATATTACTAATAAATCAGTATTCTCTATGTGTAATAGACTGGGCAAAAGCTTTACAGAAGAGAGGACTCTGTCTCTTCCCTTAAAACAGTAGTGCTAGCATACTATTGATGGTGATAATAAGGAAACAAATTAACATTGTCTAGGCTTTAAAACCATATTCCCTTTCTTTTAATTTGTATGAATGCTTTAATGCATTTTGCTACACCTACCAGGAAGTTGTTTGGCTTTTTTTTTTGTTTTTTTTACTGTGAGAACATATGCTATCATCACAGCTTATCCTTTTAATGAGTATAACTTTACATAGAGCATCTGAAAGGTACTCACTTGCCATTGCCCCTTTGTCTGAAACAAAGAAAATTATTTGAAGCGCTAAAGGGATCATTTAAACTTCACCATATTTGAAACATAGTATACAGTTTATAATATATAATAGAAGTGAAATGAAGTCATTTATCAATACTATAAACTCTGTTAAACTGGTGAGCAAGATATGTTAGGAGCACAGTAATGCGTTCCTGCCTATATAACACAACAATGATGACCCTACAGTTTCACAGACTCTGAAGTTCCCTATCTGTGTTTCAGTTCTGTGATCTATTAGCTTCATGAAACATCAAACTATCCGCGAACAATTACAARGGGTCTGAAGTCAGTGAAATTAGATGAATTTCAAAAGAGCAAGGAATGAAAATCATCCTGTAACCCCTTAATCAGCATCTTCTAACTTTAAAAGTTTTGCTAATTTCAGCCACTTACACACCAAAACTTACTTGTGAAGGTTTTCATTACTAACAGAGAGCAACTGAAATTAATGATCTCAGGTTACTTTCTTTTCAAAGTAGGAGGTCTAATATAACTAAAGACCCTGTGTTATTTTTTACCAGTGTCAAATATAAAGGTCAAATAGTGGGCATTTCAGAAACCACAACCCATAATAAATAAATGCATCCAATTTCAGGAGCCATGACTCTGTAGAACATTATAAATTCATGATTAATGACATTAGTCAGTGAATGATCTTTAAAAAAAATTATTGGCATGTTTTTAACCAAAAAGAGTAAGCAGCAGCTCAATGGTTAAAGTAGAATAAAACCCACTTTTAAAGTGCGYTTAGCATCCTATTACTTTGAAGTGGAGGAATTAATTTATCTGCAACGTATGTTGCACTAAATATTGAGAGAGAGATCAAGGAAGATATTTTCTGAGAACTAATGGAAAGAGGGTGATGTACATTTTCTTGCTCTTTAAATTCAAATTTCTTACTTTTAAGCTTTCTGTTTCATAGTTGCTCACACTCCCTAAGAGCAGTTACTTCTTATACCCACACTTTCACTCTCCAGAGCTACAGCYTACTCTGTGGTTCCATGAAACAGTCAATCTGATATTAAGTAGAAAGGTACCAAAGATGGAAGTAAAATAACTCAGTTTTACGAGACAAAGCTTTGAAAAATTCACTTTGTCAGTTCAAAAGGATTCAAAAATTTTGAAAAGCTAACATTTTTTCCCATGTAGACATTATTCCAGATCACATATCAGCCATTCCACTGCTGCAGAAAGCCAGCATAGAGCTCTATGAGGTGGTCTTTGTGAACAGAAACGCAACTGTGCTGTATCTGATCAGCTTGAGAYCATCAGGGAATAGAGTGCACAAATCCAGCAATACTGAACATAGAGACATGAATTTAATATCAGACGTAGCTTCTCTGGTACAGATTAGAGAAAAYCTGAAAGAAGCTGAACTCCCCACACTATCCTTCCTATGGTTTGCATGAAAAGCTAGGGATCCATTACTATTTCASTTTCCAAGCTGGGTAACTTCTTCCTTAAATAGGTAAAGAAAGCTGGTGGAAGAAACACCTGAAATTTTCTTTCAGTTCTTTTAAAAGTTCCACATCTACTTCGTTTAAAAGCAAGCTGTCTGATAGACTCTCTGATGAAAGGATAAGCAAATTGAACAGAAAGACCCAGCAAGGATCTGAGGAAYAGTCATGAGTTGAAGACYCACAGGAACACAATCAGTGAAAACCTAATCAGTGAAAATTAGAGCACACTGAATCAGCTGCCTCTACAACTATCAAGAGAAAATTATTGTCCCTGGTGTGAATACCACTGAGATGAGTCAGCAGCAGAAACTCTCTCTCAGAGGTCTCCAGACTAAAAGGAGGTTATTGCCTACAAGGGTACAGGATTTGTCACAAAATGGAGAGGAAAGAGGATTTGTGTGTAAAATTTAYTAAGGAGCGCTTGAAGTTTTTCAAAATTTAAATGCTATGCTTAAAGTAAGGACTGAAGATGGGAAAAGAGGCTGACCAAGGTGAACTGGGAGGAACAAACATGGGAAAATAGAGAGGAAACATGACAAAACCAGCTTCATGTGAACAGGCAGGTTTGCCTGTCCTGATCACAGAGGGGAGGAGGTTCAGGCTGATTGTGAGACTCATGGTTGTGTGAGGGCTGTGTCCACTTACTGGTGGTACAGCCACTACTCTTCRGAGTGTCTGTGTGGCCACAACCACGTTAGAATTGTGGCACAGCCTGGGAGGAGCTGGTGTCTGGGGACAGGGAGCCACAGACACTTCACAAGTGTGGCTGGGGAGAGTCCCCCAGGTGTCCCAGACCACCAGGTTTGGCTGCCTCTAGCGATTCCTGCAGGACAATTTGGAAAACTGGAAACAACCATGTTATGACTATTATTTTTCAGAGAGATCTTTCAGGCAGTCACAAAATCATCTTTTGAGCTGAGCTAATTRAGAGTTTTGAATTCAAAGATTCTCCATCCCTGGTGATGTTGAAAACCCAACTAGACTTGGCCCTGAGCAATCTGCTATAGGTGACACTTCTTTGAGCAGGGTTTTGGTCCAGGTGATTTCTAGATGTCTCTTCCAACCTCAGCCACCCTGAGATTCTCTGAATAAAATTTTTCCCCTCTTTTCCAAATGTCCTAAAAATTATGCAGGAGAAACATAAACAAAAAATTAAGTGAGAGYTCTTAGGGGACAAAAGACACTTTGCAAGAAGCTCTACAGCCTTGACACACAGATTTAAGCTTTCTCCATCGAATCTGTGAACCACATGCCTCTGTAGTTACATTAAAGCARTGACCCCAACAAATCATGTTAGATTGCATTCCTTCCCTACTACTGCCCAGCCTGGGGTTCAGAGCTGCTTCAGATTCTTGTAATTCAAAATGTGAAAAGATCATGAAAAATATAATATAAACATCTAGAGCAAGATCATTATAAATAGATAGAATTTAATCAAACTGCCTGTTTTATCATACAGTTAGTAGAAGCCAATTTTAAAGAGAAAAGCTAAAACCAGAAACTGTTATCAACATACAGTACAATGTGTTTATGGTAAAATGTTGCCTCAGGGGAGAAGCTAATACTTTCAAAAATAAAAATAAAATGGTTTTCTATAAAACCTCAACTCTTAAAATATTTATATTCCACTTGAAAAGACTTGTCTAATAAAATACTTCAAGATCAAGAGGAATCACTGAGGCATTTAGTCTGCCTTTGCACGTATCTCAAGCTAAACAATACACTCAATTACTCCTGTAGTCACATCAGTAATAAATGGGTTTAACTGAATCATACCTCTCAGACATAAAAATAGAGGACTGATCTGGAAGTACGAAGAGGTGGAGAAAGCACCATTTCTCTCTATAAGTAATTCCAATTTTAAACACCAGCAACAGTAAAGATATTTTATTTCTAACCTAAATGTATTTGATTTTAACATTGGGACATACGTTCTTGTGATTTTCTCTGACAGATGAAGGAGCCTTTAATATCCAATATTTTCCCTCCATGAAACTTAACAACTATAAACCACTCAAGATGATGGTGTAATATACAGAAAAAAATACTTAGCAACTTTAAAGTAAATTTAAGAAGCAAGAAGAAACAAACCAAAAGTCCTCGATATTCTTCCTATCACTCTCTAATGCTTGTACTCTTCGTATTCATGATCTTYCCACCATTTTTGTGGAAGTKTGTTTTTGTGGGTTTTTTTCACAATTTAGAGYATCACTCTACTGTTGAAATCAAAAATGGTCTAAACTGTGTAGTTCAGATAGGTCAGAATTGTTATCCCATTTCCATATATGTTTATTTAGATATGAACATGAGATTGCTATTTATAACTTGCCAGAATAAAGTACTTCAGATTCAGCAGTTTCATATTTTTATCAGAAATTTTACCAAAAACAGAAGAAAAAAGGATTTTCCTTTGCTTGGATAATATTCCTAGAAATTTAATTCTGTAGAGAGGTGTGTTTAGTTACAACTTCCAATATTCAGTTTTTAGCATTATTTAACTTCTAGAGAATAACATTAAATATTGTGATTTTTGTTTCTGAAGATATTGACGTGATTTATAGTGCCATTATATGAGGACACATTATATGACAGAAAAACGGGTTATATGTGATCAACACTAAAGAAAAAGGAGTTTATTTGACTTGTRATGTCATTTAAATTGTAATATCACCCTCCATGACAGAGCAGTTTACTTTAGATCACCAGTGTCAGTGTACTCCAGGGTCTCATGGGGGAGAGAAATACAGAACTCTCAGAGAAATMCATTGTTTCTGTGATTTTTTGGTATTCTTTTATTAGAACACTGRGAGACAGAACAAAAACTACCATAGTGTCACAACAAAATACTAGCTATTGCACTGCTTCATTATACTTCCTGAATAGCCATTTTGTTTCAGGCTTATTCAGAAATAATATTTTCTCCAAGTATTACTGCAGTGAGAAGCAGCCTCTAGGTAAGCATATACCACAGATCACCACTAAGGCCAAATTTTAAGCATACTCTTTGTTCTTTTAGCTCCTCAAAAATCATCCTTTTGGAGTAGTATTTCTGGCTTGTACCTAAGAACAAGTAAAAGAAATTGTGTCTGCTTAAGCCACAACAACACAACAAATCATGATTCAAAGCAATTAGTGACAAGACAGATAATGAATGGAGATCTTGAATTCATTTAATGATTATTGGAATAATTTTGCAATGACAGATAAATGCATTTAAAGGCAGGAATACATGTAGTCATTTTCATGTCTACCTTTAAAGATATTGTTAAACAGAGAGGTTTAATTCTGTAAAAATTCTTATTCAAATTTTATATGTGATTGAGTTTTCTTACTCCAAACAAATAAGTAGGAATTACTAAACTAGAACAAGCTGAGCTCACAGTGAGGAAAAAAGTCATTTTGCATTCAACAAGTTTTGACAATTGCACCCAGTAAAATCAGGACAAATGGTTTAACAGAAAGGGTACTTCAAACCTTGCAGGCTTAGGTTTCCAGGCTCAGGAATTTACACATTCTGTGTTTTAATTGCCTCCACCTGTACAGGATTTCTAAACTGGTAACTTGTTTGTCAAGAGACAACCTGCCTGTCATCCCAGAGTGAAACTTAGTTTTTCCATGAGATATTTAAAGTATRCCAAGACCCTCTCACTGACACAGTTAGGAGCTTAGACCTTATTGAAAATAAAGTGACGTAGGCTCCTCRATGTTAGCCCCAAAATCAAACAGAAATTAAGAAATCCAGTTACAATTGAAATGTGCCTTGAATTTCCCTTCTTCTGGCTGGACATGAATGTATATTTAATAAGGAAAATTAAATAAAATTAAATTTCTTAAGGTATATTAGCACGTCTGAAGCACTTACAGGAAATCMTAGACACTTTTCGATGTCCATCATTCATCTTACTGAATTTTGAAAGCAACTAAAAGTCATTCCAGAGTAGAATCAAAGAAAACTTGTATGCCCCTATMACACCTTGTTAGGGCATTGCTCCTACTTTTTAAGATTTTTACAACAAAAAGGAGGAAAGGCAGAGTTGTAGCAGGTGAAGCTCCTCAGACCTTCAAGGAAACTACAAGGAAACATTCAGGCCAGCCTACTACCAAACTTCCCAGGACAGCCTCATTTATTACCTCAGCTGCATCCCTTCTCCGTCTTTCTCTTTCTCTGCCTCTTCTAGGAGGCTTTGAACTGGTGACAATGAATGATCTTGTTATGTGTGTGAATTTGAGCAAAAACCAGGCRCAGCTATTGTTAAGGGCTTCTAAGCTTTACTAAGAAAAGTAGTAACAGTAGGAGACTTTAGAACTTACACTAAATTTTATTTAATGATACCTGTTAGCGGGGTCCAGCAAGCTGTTATTGACGCATCACTATTTGAGTGACATCTAATTAATCATTATATCGCTAACCAGAATCGATGGTTATAACTTTGAGGACCTTTGTTCAACCTTCCCACTGAATAACTTGCACCAGCTTCGAGTTTAACCTAATGTGAGACTGTTTAACCTATAAACCCTCTGGCTGTAGAAAACTACCCTGGGGTTTTGTCACCTTTCTGTTCACTGGAATGCAATTGGATTCTGGCAGCAAAATAAATGTATGCATCTCTCTGATTGGAAAAACATCCCTGTCAAACCTCGGACATACAGCATTTTCTCCTCGTTCTCCTAAAATAAACACAGAAGAAAAAGAAAAAACAGATACATTTTCTTTCACTTAAAGAGAGTTATTCTGGATGACCCTCCTGGCAGGAGGAACCTTATAATCACACTTTTTGCTTTTAGAAGCCAGGAAAGCAAAGCATGTGGAGAGAACTATACTTATCCACCAATACTATATCTTATTTTTCTTTAAATCACTAACTATTTGACTTYTGTGATGATAGAGTGTGGTCACTAAAAAATAGCTGGGTTTTTTTGGTTTTTTTTTTTTTTTTAAAGAGGGGGAAAAAGGTAACGAAAACGTCTCAGACGTCCACCTTGTGTGGTTGATGGTGAATGACTGTATAAACACTCCTGACAGTCTTGGTCTAAAACTTATTCAATACTGTTGGAGAGTAAAATATCAAGATGTGATTCTTTTCACTTACATTTTTCATAATAGTGGAGCACTTCAGGTTTCACCTTGATGTTTTGTTTAGTTTYCCTCCCCATTCTGTCTAAAGTTTTCTTACCAACCCCATTCAAAAGAGAGCACATATGTAAGGAGCATGCTAGTCAAGTCCTTAAGAGGAAAAGTCATAGTCACCAAATAGGAGTCCTACTGGGTTCTTCCTATGGCAGAGTTAAAACAAAGCATGGATTGAATCCTAGCATCACAGTTCAGACAAAGACATAAAGTTTTCCTGTCTGAAGCACAGCATGAACAAATAGAAGCACATCTGCACATATGTATTCTGAGTAGTTCTTAGAAGGTCAGATTTGGTGCGGAGTCAGGGGTTGTAGTCACTGCTCCATCCCATTCCCATTTACRGAAAACACTTTAATTTTCTACTTGAATTTAAAGGATGGCTCCAGCCTCATGTTTTATGGTAGAAGGGCACCAAGATTGTGATGCTGAGCTYTTATTTCCATACATTCCATAACCAGATGCCGTAACTTTGTTCYAGCCTAACTTCTTTGAATAAATTTCTCTGTCACATCTTATGTGTTACAAAAAAATTGTTTTCATACATGGATCTACCAATGAAAAGGCTTACTCTGCTTTTCTCCATTGTACCAAACGTCACTAAGCAGCCTGAGGAAGGCATTTTGCTGTTTTAGTTGAGCATATGGAGAAAAACATACTTTGGAGGAATTACAGAAAGACTAAGTTGGCATCAAAACATCTCAACATGTCTGTGGCATTAGAGATCAACACAAACACACAGTAAAATAAAACATGAAAAATTTATATTGAAAAGCCATGGATGGCCACCCRAGTTCCATCAGTTTCAATTAATTTATCTTCATTGCATTGAAYTCACTAATTACAACTCAGAGAACTGAGCCTTAGTCTTTTGTTTCTAAGCAGAAAAGTCTAAATTAAAGTGGAATGACAAGGAACCCCAAGGCTTTCATTAAATGAAAAACGTCTAGGCATTTTCAGATGAAGTTTTTACAGGGAAAAGGAGAAAGGAGCAGAAAGCAATCTCTGAGTCAACCACTCCAGTGCTGGCACCAGTGGCTAAAACCAGTTCTCCTTGTGCTTAGAGGTAACTGAAACATCCAAAAGTCTGATGATAGATAAAGAAAATGAGGTGGTTTCAGTTAATGTTAGATCCCAASTACCAGAGGTACTATCAGGAARCKACAATCCATCAGCTTAAGAATTTGRTTTATGGCAAGGTGAAAACAATTCCAAAATAAAATGAGGAAAATTTACTCCATCTCATATTCTRAAACATTCAACATCCAACATTACAAAGTTGGTTCTTTTTCCCTYTAAAATAATGGTAAAATCAGTATGGAGAGTGCATCTTTTAAGTATGAAAATTCTTGGCCTAAATCAGGATGAGTACTTCTTTATTTRCTCTGTGGATACTCTAAGTTGAACAGCACAAGGAATTTTAACTTTTAGTATGAAGTTCTCATAAACATTATTGGACAAATACTAAACCAAACTTCTGATAGATCAATAAGTAAGTCAATCTAAAATTAAATTTTTTGACATTGAAAATTTGTAGGGTTTGATACCTTGAGCTTTGTGTTTAGGAACATTATTTTTAAGCTACAATAATTGAAGCATTAGTTTTCCTGCTAATCTTTTTTCCCAATACTATTATTGTATTATTACAAGTATTATTAATACAAGTTCTATTAACTGCATTTAAACCAAGCAAGGACTATAAAGATGAATGGGAAATAGGAATCCCAAGGAAAAYGAAGGGGGAAAGAAGAAGAAAGCAACCAGTGGTTTATTTCTAATACTACAACTTCCATTCTGAATAATCAGTAAACTGAATATATAGTAAGCAAAAATCAAAAGACAAGTACAAGAGGAGTGAAGAAAATAGAGAAACAAAAGAAATGCACACCACCTCCTGCAGCCTTTCTTTTTCAACAGTACAAGCTATTACAAACATAATTGACTTTTTATRTTGGCAGCTGCTGTTCTTTCAACAATAATAGGCAAAGAGCATAATTTTACTCTGGTTTATCCATGACATTAAATAAACATTCAACTCTGGATCACCCATGATCATTCATTACCCCTGCATAGTGTAATAAATACACATTCCCAGTTCATTATGAAGGGTAAAAGTGGAGCATAGAGTCCATGCCATAACAAATCATTTTGCAAGCAATTCCACTTCTTCCAAACACTTTACAGTACATGAAAGTCAGTAAGGCATAAAGGACTTTCATAAGACCATCTCAATCTCCAGCATAGGCAAATGGCTTCAAAAAGCGTGGTTATGTACAAGAGTTTCTTTCCTTTCCAAATCAATTCAGCATAAGGTGGTGAAGATATATGTCTATGGGAGGCAAGAGGAACCACATCGTATTGTAGGAAGTGATTAAAAGTCCAAAGAATKGATCTAAAACACAGTCTACTAATTTGATGAGAAATGTTTTTATTGTCTACCACCAGCATGCATCTATCTTGCCTGGATATGGAAGTTTAAGAGGCAGAATATAGCTTGAATAAGGTTTTACAGTATTGCCAAGAGAATTGAAGGTACACTATAGCTTAATATCCAAGCAGATTTTAAAAGCTGATGAACTTACAGGTGTCCATACCAGCGGATGGAGCACTTAGGTGCATTTGTACAAATTGTCTGTGTACAAATTGTTACACCTTCATTGAAAAGAGTTTTAACAGGTTCGGTGTACACCAGAAAATGATTTAGCCAACTATCCAAATTAACTAACATAAAGCAATTTAAAGAAATTTTCTCCTTGAAGATGTGATTGCAAAACTTATTTGAACACCTAGTCTAGGAAATATCATCCAACAAATGACTGTTTGCAAATGTGTTTGTGTTAAAGCAAGTTATTGTAGCCTCTGTTTCCATACCATTGATCACAGTGGAGTTCATTTTGAAAAGATAACGCTAATATCTGATAGCAATATGCTGATAATTTTATGAGGATTTTTTATGATTCAGCAGCCACTATAACTCCTTGTCTAAGGAGCAGAGGTAATATTGAGAAACCATTTTSAGTCCTGATTTTCAGCAAATCAATGCTTTCAAATTACTTTTAATGACAAAGACTAGAAAGCCTGTGAAATGTGTATGAGAAAGCACATCACATCTATAGCAGTTCTCGTCTGTGACTGCAACATATGGTTAAGAAATTGAACAGGTGTGGGAGAACAGGTGGTCWCAGCCATTCAAGGGTAGAGCTGGAATTTACCATGAGGAAAAGTAAAAAAAGAAAAAGATTAAGTATCTCAGTTACTTTCTAAGGTAACTTGCAGTCTTAGTGACAATGAGGAAAATATGAGACTTTATTGTGCATTAATATTCTAGAACAAGTTTCTGACTGTTGTCTTATTTCATACCTTGCCCTGACTAAATCTTTGTCAAAAACTGGTAAATTAAGGAAAAAAATACYGGTTGCCCATCTTAATTTTCAAAGAAGTTAAACCAATGTGTAAGAAACATGTGATACAGAGGCCCAGTAGTCCAACTTCCTTCAGATGTCAAACAAAATCAACCTATCAGCTGGTTCCTTTCTTGACTGTTTCAATGCAATAAAATTTGCCTTGGTGCAGTACTTGATCTATTTTGAATTTGCRCTTAAGTCAATTAGCAGTTTTACAAACTCCACAATATATCTAAAATAAGTTTACATTCAAGAAGAAAATATATGACCGGTACAGCTCTTAAATTCCTTGAGTATTCAAGCACATCTTAAAAGATCATCAGTCTTGTACTTTTCTCCTTTGTAAAGATGTTGCATCATTCAGTATATTTCCAATTTTGAAAGCTGAGCATTTCATAGATCCTTAATAAAAGCATCAAGTCCATAAATTATATTCTTGGATGGTTCAGCAGTTGCCCCTTGGATCACAAAAAATGATTGCTTTTGAAAACAGAACACTAATGCACTTTGACATGGTAGTATGGTAAATAAAATAAGCTAAGCTTCAAATACACCTGGAGTCCGCAATTTTTTTCAAAATCGTCTGCAGCTGTTGGTTTGATTCTGGGAGCACCTGAATTCCCACAACACCAGAAAGGTAGGAGGCTGAATTCATTTGTGTTCTCTTAAATGTACTGGGCTTATGCATTTAAGATGTATGCACTCTGCTAAAATTGATMATTCTATTTTTTATGTTCACAAACCGAAATAATTTAAAATAAAATTAACTTGTTCTAACCTTTGCTTGAGATGAAATTCTTTTTGGCATTTGTGTACTGAAAAGCTATTTTCAGGAACATAAGAACTGACATGCCAGATCAAACTAATGGTCCATCTAGATAGTATATTAAGTGTGCTTATCAACGCTTACAGTTTTCCTCTGAAACTCCTGATTCAAAAACTTCCTATTTATTTTTAATCTTGTAGACAACAATTGAACCAGACCATTAATTCCAGGGAGCAATTTACCATTTGTGTTTCAATGTCTTTCCTACGGATCTCAAAAATGTTAGAAGTGTGGTGCCTAAATGGTATATTTAATATGTTTTTACCAAATTATGCTGTCACATGCAGTCAGAACAAATACTCTTCCAACAGGGGACCAAATTCATCCCTAGCAACATTACACAGGAGCCAACGAGGTTGCACCAAGGATAACAGTAACCAGTTATGCTTCATCCTTACTGCTTCTTTCATTCTTCTGCATTAAAGAATAAAATAAACACTCACTCACCAAAGAAAGACAGATAAAATTAGTTTAAAACTAGTAAAAACAATTCACTTACTAGGCAGAAACATTACTACAGCCAGAAACTTACAGTTTGAGCTTTTTCATATAGCAAGCTCTTTAAAAAATGTATTTGCAGGAAATTATCTTATTCTTTGAGAGTGCTCATGTACGCAATTAAATTTCATTAACATTGATGAGATTTAAGCAATGCTTAAAGTTAAGCGCATRTTTAGGTACTTCCCTGAATTAATTCTGTAACTGTCAAACTGTGTATACCATATCAGGAAGCAACCTAGGTGTTTCTCTAATACTCTCTTAGGACTTGACAGCATCTTTAGAAATAGTGTATTCTTGCAAGAAAAAAGACCCTGAAAACCCCTAAATTAAACTATTAGATTAATCGTTTATGTTCTTGTGTTGGTTTGGGTTTTGTAGTGTTTTAGGATCCATTTTATTGAAAATTAATGTTAGAGTAATTTTTAATGTTCCATTAGGGTGGTGAGGCACTGAATCAGTTTTCCCAAAGAAGTTGTGGATGGCTCTGGAAGTTTTGAAGAGCAGGTAGGATGAGGCTTTTAGCAGCCTGATCTAGTGGAACAAGTCCCTGCTTATGGTTGGAATTAGAAGATCTTTGAGGTCCCTTCTGAACAAATCATTCTATGATTCTGTGATTTTATGATTAATGTCTGGTCTCTGAAAAATATTTTAAACTTTAATCTCTTGCAGGATCTTCACTTGTTCCCATGTGTGTAATGCACATCAGATCCAAGAAGGTGGATTAGTTGGTCCTTTGTTTAAACTGCTTACACGAAGCTCAGTACTCGACTCATCTGTTGGAAGTATGGCTGCTTAGAATATTAAAAGACAGGCTGTGATTTAAAACATCTTCAAATATATTTTACATAAAGAAATATTTCTGTGTTTATAATAACATGTCAATAACTCCACCACCCCATTTCCAGAAAATTTTGTGTTTACTCAAAAAAGCAAATAAATGCTTAACCTAAAGGAAAAGCTGTATCTGGTAAAAAAAAAAAAATAAAAAAAAATAAAAAAGTATGTTTGGATTGGTGCATTTGTCGTTTATTCATTTTCACCATAAAAAAAAATAAATAAAAGTTAGCTGGTCTTTAAAAATCCTGGCTGGACAACAGGAAGTAAACATATTTGATGTCTAACTTTTCAGTATTTCAATAACATATCAAATCACTGACACTGCAGTCTTCCCACCTGAGACAGTGACTGATAACCACTAACAGTGAAACAGGGAGGATATGCAAGCACTGCTGTGCTGCCCCTACAAGTACATTATCAATGCAGAGCTGAATTGTTTTGGATGTTATGCTATATAAACACAAATATTAATTATTTCATTCATATTACCATGTTATTTTAAAAATATGGCAATCAAATTGAATATGAAAAAAAAAATCAAAAAGCAGAGCTCAGCAGATGTTTAATTTAAATTTAAAACACAGCTGCATATTAAGAAAATAGTCATCTTTGCCATACATTACCTTCTGAAGATGCACAGAGATGGTTCAAGAGAGCTCAAAGAATTGAATCATAATTATGTTCCAACTTGTTTTGGAAGATAATTCCATTTTCTCTTCTCATGGTTGTGAGAAAAACAATCTATTCCTGTTGTGCTTCAAAAGACAAAGATCTGAAGAAGAAACTCAAATGGAGTGTCTTGATGTTAAGCAACTAGGCAAGTTACAGAGAATTGCAGCCATTCATTCAGTGGTAGTTTCAAACATCAAATTCCATTCTTAAGTCGATGGTAAAACTTGTGGAGTTTGTGGAGACAATCCTGGATAAAATCTGTGGAATTTAATTCACACCATTTACTTTGCAAGCTACTGCAAGTAACTTCATCCTACAGATCTCAGAATTACAGGATACTGCTGTTGAGGAAGCTCATTATAGTACGTCTAACAAGCCAAATAAGGCAAGAGTTAATTCCTTTAAAAATAAAACCATCACAGATCATGAAAGCAGAAGCTATCTTGGTTTAGGAACATTCTAGGCCTATGTATGTGTGCCTATATGCACATGTACGTGTGTGCATATATATACAACATAAGGTGAGGGGTAAGGTCTGACAAGTTACATTGCATTCTGCTAGAATTGCAAGTTTGCATGATTACTTAAGTTATTTTTTAATTGAATTCCTCTATTTATACATGAAAAGTATTAAAGAAATCCCCGAGGAGTGCACTGTTTGATACTGGATGATTTTGTTCAACGCCATGTCATTTTAATTCATATTGAAGGAGAACTTGTTAGAAGCAGGCTGCTGTTGCTTAAGCTTTAAATGTCAAGTAGGGCCGAGGAGGGGGGTGATGTTTAGTTGATGTAAAAGACAGTTTCCTAAGTAGAATTAAAGAGCATAATTTGTCAGATAGACTAGTTAAGTAAAATGGAGTGTCCTTTTCAACTCACAGCCTATTAAGGGGGAGGAAAAACCCTCAGGTACCAACTGCATTTCTGGAGAGTATAGCAAGCCTATGAATATATCTTGTGAGACCAAAAATTCTTATGTTCTGACCTGTATTGCACCTGATAAAGCAAAAATACAGGAAGCAAAAAGAAAATAAATTATTTGGAACAACATAAAGTTAAGCCATGTATTACAGTTAATATGAAGAGTCAAACAGTTGTTTGACTGAATTTGCTTTTCTAAAGTTGGATAGTTGATCACAGTCTCTGAAGGAAAATAATGCACTTAACAGTAAAGTGACAAACTTGAAACACCACTGAAAAGAATTCTTTGGACTCACTCCAATACAGCCTTTTTCTTACTTTTCTCTTAATTAGAATCATAAAATAGAGAAGAAAGTTTAAATATGAACAACAATAACGAGAATTATAAAGCATCATTACAGAACCATTTTTAGCCGTAGGATCTCAAAATGCTGTAGAAAAAGACATATTTCAATCCACCGTATAGYATGGCTAAGAATAAAACCTGGTCTCCCAAGTCTTCTTAGATTCTGCTGCCTCCTTCCTTTCCATCTCATATTTCTTCTCAGGGAATGGAGAAAAAGGAGTATGACTGAAATATTTATTCAAAAGAAAAATTAAAATAAATTCAGGACTTTACATCTATTTCAATACATCTGTGCAGAGGGGAAAATCAGAGTTCTCTTTTTTTTTTTTTTTTTCAGGAATTCAAAGATGGAAATCTGCCTGAGATGTGCAGTATGTATTTAGTGAATTTGAGCTGTCCAAGGTGCAGCTCAGCCACTGCACATCRCCTTTTTCTGTTGATCTGTCCATATAATCTCAGGCATAGATAAAATGTTCCCTGAMTGGCTTCAACCTGCCTAGATATCCCAGGGTATGTGCTCAGTTTTCAAATTCTGTCTACAAGAAACTTCTCAACGGGGAAAAGGACAAAATGTAGATAAACATAGATATATGTGACACGCAACCATTTTCACTTACAGAATTTAACAATCTTCCTATGCATGACTGYAATTACCAAGCCTCAAAATCCACTTGACAGAATGTGGGGGGAAGCTAGGATGCATATATTTAAGTYTGTTCATTACTTTTCTCCCAACTTCATTATGTTCACGAAGCAAGCAACATGTTTAACTTCAGCATTACAAGGGTAGCTTAAAGAAATCTCTAACAGTAAATGTATCTATTACTTAAAACTTAAAACTTATTTTAAACAACATTTGTATTCAAACAGGAGAGAAAGCACACATATCCCCTAATTATATTAGGGTTAATTATAGGTACAACACTTCCCAGAACTTACTGGGGATTTCACATAGTCCTTGGGTCCCCTCCACACCCAGYCTCAGGAACTTTATGCATTCCACCAACGTATCTCTTCCTTCAGGCTGTTTTACTCCCACTTTTACTGCTTTTCAGAGAAGGAGAAAGTGAGAAAAAAAAGGGGCTGTATGTTAAAACTTTTCTGCTTGACTGCTTCATAGACGATTAGGGCAGCTGCCCTCTTTTATCTCTTTCTGCTAACCTCAGAATGGCTGGATGTTCTTCTTCATCCCCAGGTTTCTGCTTGTTCATCACCAGTTCCCTCCTGAAACAGTATAAAATGTGACAGAAAACTACTTTTGAGTTTTCACAGAGTGGGAAGAATCACTGGCTGGAGTGTGTCTCACTATTTCTCACCTCAGAACCCCAGATGAATACAACAAACTGTGTCTGCCTKCTCTCACCTACATGAGTTGGGATTCTTTTAACTCATTGGCTTTAATAACAATATAACCTAGGAGAAAATTTTTCCCACTAATTTTACACTCAAATGCTGTCAGAAGGGAAAAAAAATGCATACTTCTGTAGTTCATTGCTTTGATTTAAAAAAAAAGGGCTTGTTTGTAACGTTATTAATTTGGAACATTAAAGTCAGTAGGCTTAYGCTCCCTCTAAAATAAAATAATAAATAAAATTAGTTTCAGTTTAGCTGTGAAGTAGGGCTTTGGAAAGTGCAGTGTCCAGTTGTCTGCTGTGGAAGATTGACCCTAGCTGGATGCCAGATGCCCACCAAAGCTGCTCTTTTACTGCCCTCCTCAGCTGGACAGGGGAGAGAAAAGAAAATTAAAGTCTCGTAGGTCAAGATAAGGACCCAGAAATAACTCAGTAATTCTGGTCATTGACACACCTAGACCTCAAAACACCATCCCCTCCCTTCTTCCCAGGCTCAGCTTCACTCCTGAATTCTCTAACTCCTCCCCACAGCAGCASGGGGACAGGGAATGGGATTTGGGATCCGTTCATCACATGTGGTCTCTGCTGCTCCTTCCCCATGGCGGGGATTCCTCATACTCTTCCCCTGCTTCAGCATGGGGTCCCTCGTGCAGGAAAGTCCTCCACGCTCCTCTGCAGTGTGAGCCCTTCCCCCTGGCAGCAGATCTCCATGAACATCTCCAGCATGGGTTCCTTCCACAGGGTGCAGTCTTTCAGGAACAGACTGCTCTGACACGGCACCCCAAAGGCTCACAAGGCCCACAGCTCAGGCAGCAGAGCCTGCTCCAGCAAGAGCTTCCCCCAGGGTCACAGCAGCCTTTGGACATGTCCCTGTTCCAGCATGGCATCCTCCATGGCTGCAGGACACACCATAGGCTGCAGGGGAATCTCAGCTCCAGTGCCTGGAGCACCTCCTGCCCCTCCCTCTGCCCTGACCTTGCTGTCTGCAGAGCTGCTGCTCTCACACATTCTCGCTCCTGTCTTTCCATTGCTGTTGTGCAGGAGTTATTCCTTGTTCTTAAACCTGTTATCCCAGAGGTGCTMCCRCCATAACTGATGGGCTCAGCCCACCAGCAGCGGGTCAATCCTGGAGCCAGGTGCCATTGGCTCTGTCAGATGTGGCAGTTTCTGGCAGCTTCTCACAGCAGCCACCCCTGCTGCTTCCCCATTACCAAAACCCTGCCAAGCAAAGCCAGGATAKCTGTTAAAATTAGCAGTCTGTTAAGGAAACTTACTAAAAACAACGTACCCAACTTTAACAAAATTTCCTTATAAAGGCTTTCTAATAAAAGCGTAGCATGTAATATTTTAGTTTAGCTAAAACTTTTGAAATTCTGCAGACCTTAATTTGGCATCACACTTGTCAGACTGCTACTTGCATTCTCTTTCAAAGCTCAAGATACAAAACTTCTTTTTTGGTGGCTTTCTAGAAAATGAAGACTTACAGTTCTGGTAATAAGTAATGCCTGCCAGCAAAATCCCTGTAATGATCATCACCAACACACTTTAAGAGAGTCCAACTACTTTGGTAATTCTCCCATCAATTTCAGTAAATGTTCACTTTAGAACATAATGTATTTTGAAATTATGCAGTTAGAAATATGGGCATATTGATTTGTGTGGAGAATTGAAATTTTGCCCCTCACCAATTTTTAACTTCATCATTGCTGAAACTGTGATGTTCTTGTGTTTTTTACTGTTTGCACATGTTAATTTTAAACCTTCCAGGCATTTCATTTTTTTTTAATATCAAGGTTTTCTTAAAAAAAAAATACAAAAACAAACTGATCTGATTTTCAAGGTACAAGTTAATTTTTTTCTTCCATAGGTCATCAAGCTTCAGCTTGATCTTTTTACAGAGAAAGATTTCTCATTACTATAAAGTATTTTCTTCTGTATGATGTTTGGATAGTTGACTCGAATCTCTTCCAACTCCTTGCCCCCAGAAAACTGAAAATTTACTGAGGTTAGAGGAATAAACAAAAATTAAAAATGTAGAAAGTAAAAAAAAAATCACTTTAACTAGAAGTCAGAATTATTCCTCCCAGGGAATGTCTTAAGAAAGCTAAGTATAGGAACTTCTGCTCTTACCATGTATTAAAAATACAGCCTTATTTAAAATGTTTRCAGTATTTATCATTAAGCATAAAAAATTAGTATTATAGCAAGGTAGMTGAAAAAAGAAACCCACACCAACACTGTTATCCTTCTAACCACMCCAAATTTCCTTTTTAAATCATATTTACTGCCAGAAACTTAGAAGTCAAATGGACCTTTCTGATTTTTGCTCCTACTCACAATTCACTCACTTCAGGATTACGAAACTGCAKTTTTTATGTGCAAAATTGCAATAATTACATGAAAATGTGACTAACAAAGCTCAGTTCATTTAGGGAACTGAAATCTCATCGTGGCATCCCAGTTAATCACTGTCTGGCTTTGTGAGCATCAGTGCTGTTCACAAGTCTTATTCATAAATTGTATCAGCTCTCTCACAACTATGTGCAAGAAATTAAATAATTTCACGTAGAGCCAAAGGGCATTTACAGCTGTTTTCTTTTTCTGTCTTCTCCTATCCAGTCAGATTCATGCAAAATTTTGCTCCAACCTTCAGCTACCAGTCCAGATTACACATTTTCAATTCTATCTGCTCTTCAGATGCTGCACAGCAATTTTTTTGTCTTCTGCTTGTCAGCAGCGTCACCCGGTTTAGGATTATGAGCTCTATGAGCAGGAAATATGCATGAAGCCAGACCAGAGTTTTAGGTGGTGTACATGGAGCATCCTCTTTCCTCTCATTTGAGTAAACAATTCATATATATGACCCCTGGCACACTTTATTTTCCTGTGTACAGTCTGGAGTCAAAAGTGACTGGCTTCCTGGCACTGTCTATTAAGTTTCTATTAAGTTTCCTGGTTTCAAACTGTAGACACTATTTGCACAAACCCAGTCTCTGTGAACATTTTCAYCACTTCCCTTATTCAGACTTGCTTTCAGGAGCATGAAGTTTAAAACTCAAATAAGCATGAACAAAAATCTGTTCTAGAGGYGGAGTAATTATGAGCAACCTGTACAGCCTGCTCAGTGCTGAGATGAGGCTGTTTACCATTTCCTGCCTTGACTCAGACTTTCTATGCAAATATAAGCAATATTTTTTTACCCCAAGTGGGGGAAATTCCCACCTCAAAGTCACATCAAGATGATAAATAAATTTATTGATTTTAAGATACAGTTGTTATGATGATGAGAGACACARAAAGTCACTGTTCTAAGAGAAATAATTTTAAATTGCTTCTTAAAGACAAATAAATACTAAATAAAACRTTTCCTGATGCTCACAACCATTATCAACGTTTCCTTTCCTTTTTGTTTTAAGCCTCTATGCCTTACCAGTGCAGAAACAGATTGCTTTCTTTCTGAAACCTGTGGACTAGCTTTGCCACATTGCTCACCTGCTCTGTTCACTACTGCTCAGTGCCTTTCCCTGTTTGCAAATTTCCATCTCCATTGGATCACTAAAAAAAGACTCTAGGAAAAAAAATCTTTATCTCACATCATTTGTTTTACAACTGGTGGCTGCTCCCCAGTAATGGACAATGCAGAAGCACAATCTGAAGCTCTCTTTACTAYCACTGACTCTGTCCTGTGCTCTCATTATTTTTGGTTCTTTCAGCAGCTATCCTTAGTACAACATTAWGCTTTCTATCATATGTCTGAACCTATTTTTATTAYTTCTTGCTCCCTTCCACTACTTTAGCAAATTATATATTGTGGTATTTCTTGTATMATTATGTTTCAGTAATGACACCGAGTCTTATATTCACTAACTACTGTCACAAATGTGAAACTTCAGTAAATTCCAGTAAATCTTCTCATTTTTCAATTATAATAAAGTCTTATTTAAACTTTTCTCTGTTTCAATCCTTACAATCTGAGGGATTTTTTTATTTTACCATTTTGAGCTCTGAAGGTCAGTGACATACATTGCAAAGTTGCATTATATCAGTATCTAAGGTGAGGTGTAGCCATAATTTTAGATAGTATATCCATCACTGATTTTATACTCCTAACAGTGCAACCTGAGAAACACATTTTTCTTCAGCACTACAACTGCACTACACTGAGGAATTGACAGATTTTTCACACAATAGCTCCCTAAAAATCTGAGACATCTTTCCTTTTTGTACATATATTCATTTTTCATTTGCATTCTTGATTTATTATCATATGCTTGGCAGTCGACCTACCATCTAAATCTTTCTGCATTGTTTCTAATTATATTACCAGTATAACAAAGGGATTTTTCCTTGGGTCTGTTTTCCCTATATTTGACAAGAAAATAATTTATTGTCTTCTTATTATAGAAACAAAAAAGGTTTACATGATGTCCATGTATTATTGAGGAAAAGAAAAGAGACAGCAGGAAGAAATAAAGAGGTATAATGCAATTCTACGTTCTGGAAAGAAAAGGGTCTACCATCATTTATGGTGTCAGAAGTAATGTTTCTGGGAAGGGTAGGGATGGGTTACAATTGCCATTTATCATTCCCCTGTGACAGTTAGTCCACAGTGTAGTTATCAGGCCAAATTTTTTCAGATTTGCATTGGAAGTCCTCATCATACCACTTCACACCATACCACACCTTTTTGCAAACTGTGCTTGTTTCAAATCTTGAGAAGTTAGTAAAATATCTCTTTAGTTATGATAACCCTCATTTTTTTGCTTTTCTTATTAAAAAATACCAGGAAAGTGATTTACATCAGTTATATAAATTGATTAAGTAGTACTACACCTATTACCCTTACTAGTTAGGTGTGGTACTTCAAGGATACATACATTTTGGTTTGTCAGACCCGTGAAATCTGCCAAAAAAGTGCTTTCTCTTGGATCATATCAAAGACAAAGATATTTTCTGGTACCTGGGGAAAGGTGTGGATATTCTGCTTTCTTCTGGGACCAGTCCTAAGGATGAGGTCACAGTCAAATCTCTATTCATAAAAGAGATTGCAACATTTCCAGAAGGCTGAGGCAGCCTTTATGTAAAAGTTCATTTCAGAGCTAGTGTGGGTACAAAAACCTCAGTGGAGAAGAAACAATGACAAATTGATGCTGCAACAAAGAACATGTAATTTGGGGGCAGTCTAATCTAATAATCATATTGATTAGAGTTAGGCAATTTAAAAGTATATTCAGGCACAAAGAAAAAACAGGTGATGTGACAGACAAGAAGTTTAAGATCTGAAAGATAAGGATCAACACTGGTGGACTTGCCAGCCCGACAGGGAAAGGAAATAGGAGACAGAGATCTATACATGTTTAAGAGGTTCAAAGAGATTAACAGAAAACGGGAGATGATGCAGATACAGCAGCACCCAAAAAAAAAAAAAAAAAAAAAAAAAGAAAAAAAAGGGGCTTAAGGTTCTTTAGAGATAATAGAAGGGTCTAGACTCTGCAGCACTTAGTGAGACTTGACAAGACTTGCTCAGTTTACTTACTAGTAGTAGATGCTAGGTGAATTTAATGCATCCTACATTCTTTGCTAGTAAGGGGGTACAATGAATTACGTGATGTATTTCTGCTTTAGCATCTCCCAACAAGAGAGTCTAGAAATTTCACTTCATTGTGAGGATTCAGACCCCTAAAGGGAACCTACAAGAAAGCCAGAGAAGGACTTTTGATTTCRTTATTATGCCATATAAGTAAATGGTGTAGTAACAGAAGGGGTGATGCCTTTAAATTGAAAGTAGATGATCAAATATTGGGAAGAAATTCTTCACTGTGAGAGGGGTGAGGCACTGGAACAGGCTACCCAGATAAGTTGTGGATGCTCCATCCCTGGAGGTATTCCAGGCTGGGTTGGATGGGGCTTTGAGCAACCTGGTCTTGTTGAAGATCTCCCTGCCCATGGCAGGTGGGTTGGAACAAGATGATTTTTTAAGTTGCTATCAACCCCAACTGTTTAATGACTCTGTAATGATTCCCTCCCTCATCTGCTTCAGCTTGCATCTAGAGGGTGGACTGAAAATGTGCCTTTAATCACTAAGGCTRGTTGAACAAAATGTGTTCCCTCAATCAGAAGCCCAGGCTGGTGATTTGTGGCAATCAAAATGTGTCATAACACCATCTATGTTTTTCCTGTTCCAGATTACAGGACCCTGCCATTCAAAAAGACTTACCCTTTTTCCTGTTTACTCTTTGTGGCAAAATTGCAAAGAATTTATTTTAGATTTTTAAAAATWTGGCTCCAAAATACTGCGTTGCAAAATAATATATTTTAAATTATTTTTATGTTAGTTCTGGTGTCAGGACTTGTCCACAAATATGCCAAGGACCTGATGTAGTTCTTATTGGACTATTAATTGAAACTGTATTAAACCCATRTGCATCCCCTCTGCAAATTATGCTTTTATCTCAAAACTAGATTAAGTCACTAGGAACAATAATAAAAATAAAAACTCACGCAGAAAAACAGTGTGTTTCCTGATGCAGAGACAGTATATTTTTTGCTTTGCAAAGATGGTGACTACAAACAGCAGTAGTCCCACATGAACTGTATGGAAATGGATTTTGTTTCAGTACACTGCATTAGACATCAGAAGTCCAACTTTGTCATTACAATTTTTCATACAATTACKTGTGGGTTCTATCTTGCTAAAGATTCTATCTGTCTTTTACTGCCTCTAGCTCTCATCTGGAAGAAAGTTCTCGATCATAATGTAAAAGACTTTCTAAACCCAGCARTCAATGATCATAGCAATAACTGCTATTTATTCATTCTGCTCCCCAAAACCTCTGAAGCATCAGCAACATCTGCAAATTCAGAAAGGCATATGCCAAAGCATGTGCTAACAGTAGCTTGCTGGCAGCAGTAAAATGATGGATTTTACCTTAAGAGTCAGTTTTTTCCAGAATTTTCAAGTGGTTTTATTTGGCTGACTTTACAATAGCTTACTTCAAAATAAATTTGGTGATTAGGCACCTATCCTAAAACAAGCATCAAAGTCATAGAACATTGTGGGAACTTTGTGTACTGTCTCCACAGAAAACCTAAAGGTGGCATAAATAGAGGGACTGGCAGACATTCTTCTTCTAGTCTGGTTTAAAATAATTAGGGCAGGAAACTAAACTAGATGTGAAAATATGGATTGTTCTGACTGCTCCATTTTCTGACATCTCCCTTTCAGCACCCTCTTCTAAGAGACAAAACATTCCTATATGATGTGAGATCTTCCGACTTGAATGCATAATTTATCTATGCATTTCCTATTTCAGAATCTATTGTTTTGAAGAAGTCAGTTCAAATCTTCAAATCTTTTTCTTAAAATCTTTCTCAAATTATCTTCTGCATTTCAGGGTTAACCCTCAAAGTACTCTGCCATTCATATTCCACTCAGCAAATCAACCACTGCTGCTCATTTGTGATTCCTGCCAAATCGCTAYGCTCTGCTCAGACTGACTAGCTCAAGACCCTAATATGGTGACAGCTGCTGGGAATGTTATTCTGTAAAATGAATAGCTGAATAGCATTCTATCAGCTAACAGACACAGTCTTCCGAGATCTTATATGAGAATAGGTGGTAATAGCACATTTCCTTGYAACCCATATGTACTTCACAATATGCTGAGTTTGTTCCTACTGCAATAATTATAGCTGCTTGCATTTCTTCAAGTTCAGACAAATTCTTGCAGGATCAGGGTCAGACTTCAAAATTAAGCAGTCAAATGAAGGGGCAAGTTCTTTTTTTAGCTGCTTAACATCATCTAGTGTAGTAAATGCTTTTGTCCATAATTAATAATGGTTTAGGAAATTAGAATATGCCTACAACCAGGGTTAGTGAGTTAGAGCACTTTCTAATATAGGCAAGAAAATCATGTATATCATTACAGACACAAAAGCCTACTTTTCATAAACCAATCAATCTTCACAATTAGAATTTCTCATGTTTCTTACCTCCATTATTTTTGCTGGAATTCTCTTCCACATTTCACTGCCTTATAGTACATATCCCTTAGGCCCTACAGCACTTTTTTTCTTTTTGTCCTTTCTTTAAAGCTAAACAGCTCCTCTCATTCTTTGTTGCCAAAACCATGGACTACTTATGAGAATATCCACTAGCTGCCAGCTGCTGCTTTACAATCTAAAGAAACCAATTCAGTCTCACGCTGTAAGATAGGTATTTCCTACTGATTTTTTATCTCTTTTTCCACTTCCTTTTAGAAACATGTGATCAGGCCTCCATGTCCAGTGGTGCTTGCTCTACATACCTAGCATTGGATGATTTATACAAAACCCAAACTGGTATTTTGTCTTCAAACCTACACTAGTGGCTTAAGATAACTCCCTAAAGAGAGGGAAATTTGGGTATTTTACAGCAGTTGATCAATGAGATCAGTGGCATTTATCAATGAGGACAGTCTGTATTTTCAAGTCTGGACACAGGGAAACAGGAATAAGGAAAGACTAGTGCAAGTGTTGTAATGTGTGCTAAACTTCAGACAGTATAGAAAATTTGGGGCATTATGTCTCCTTTCTTAAACTGAGTTGCAATTTTTACTCCCACATATGTCCTTAAAATGCAAACCACAGAAATGACCCAGGCACAAAGAAACCAAAACAAAACCATTCTCCCCATCCTGACTGCKGTCCTGCACACTCAGCCCTGGTGGGCATGGGCAGTGACACAGGGAGCAGCCAGGGGCTGGAGAGGTAGTTATAAGCAAATTAAATGAGACAAAAGAATTGCAGCTAGCTTTTATTAATTCTCAATGTCATTTGTATTGCTGCAGTTAAGCATTTTATTACTGATTTCCAACTAGCTTTTTAACACTTGGAGGGGAGTAAAATTGGTTTGGATGTTTTTTAAACAAGACAAGTTCTGAAAAAAAGAGCATTGTACTTGAGAGCTTAAAGCTGAGAGCAGCATCTCTAATTTAATTCAGTTAAATTGTGAGGGAAAGGGCTGGTGCTTAAGCAGGTACTCGGCACCCTGTGAAGCAGCAGGTGAGTATTGGTGAGACTGAATATTAGATAAYGTCCTACAAATGTATTTTGTGGCAACAAAGGGAAACTGACTGCAAAAGCATAATTTAAAGRCCTAGAAGTAGAGTACTTGAAATACACCAGCTTTAGGCAAGTCCTTTCATGTACGTTTAAATTATCTATGGACTCAAGTAGAGTCTCCAGAGGGGGCTTGCAGGTTTCACAGTCAATGTTCAAGCTCTGTTTTAACATTGTGAACAAGAACTAGAACAGGCCTGAATGTGGGGTTATCAACCGTGTGTAATAAACAATGTCATTACTCCCCACAGTGAGCAGAAAGGCCTCCTGCTGCATCCTGACTCCCTCTCTGTACTTAAAAGAGCAATTCAGAGCAGGAAGCTAACCTAGGTGCCAGGARCCAGCCTCAGGAGGTGATTTTTTCTCTCCAATCATTTCTCTAATACTCTACTGATTGAGGCACCTATGACTATCTTAGAGTAAAACTCACCCATGCCCCCAGATGAGTAATTTGAGAATTTTCCCTGTACTCAGGTCCAAATTTATGTTGAGATTATTAACGAAAATTTAACATTACAGCTGTTGCAAGACTGATCTTGAAAGAATTGAATTAATATTACCCCTTTAACAAAATCCATTCTCATCTCTGCTCTAGCTGATTCCTCACTTCCTAATAATTCCTGTCCCATTATCTGTCTCCAGTAGTTTAACTACTAATTGCCGGGGTAACACTGTGGTAGATCTATTTCCCTGAACTTACCCAAATACAACAGGTTAACCAGGCTTACTGAACTTTTGGGGAGCTGTGTGTTTCATTTTAACTATTTTTTAAGTAGTTTCTAAGCAGTTCTGTTTTCTGTGGTCCTCAAGTACTGTCAGTTGTTTTTTTTCTCTAAGAAACTTCACAACCCTTGCAGTTTAYTGAGCTCAGACCAATAGCTCCTTAGTGACATGACACATTTTTGCCCATTCTCTCCATTGAAATTGAAGTGTATTCAGATTTTGAGATCAAGGTTTAGTGTAATACAATAAAGGAACCACAGAGAACATCATCCACATCCACCTTTCTGAGCATGTGGGTTGCATTTGCACTAACGCCAAGGGTCAACGTTAAAGTTACCCTAAGCTCTGTGTCAGTCAGGGTCAAGGACCCAAATTTCCCAGGTTAATGGTCAGAAATACCAAGCAAGAAACATCCTGTAGGTACAGTCTATTCACCTTGGCAGCTCAGTTTAAGTGTGAAAATTCTCTGTATATATGTCTTTGTTCAGGCAACAACATAAAAGTTCAGGAACCATGTATTTTACTGTAAGAGACAATATTAAGTGGAGGAGAGCTATATTTTSCCAACAGTTTGCAGCATAAGAACACTAAAATATGAAGTTATTTTCTGGAAGTGTGTCAGTGTAACAGTGAAGCACGTTGTCACACTCCCCACCTCCCTCRTAGTTTGGTGTCCCATAAAACCTGAAGTCTTCAGCTCTGCCCTTGTTGCCATCCAGATGGCCCTGCCTTGCAATCCTGCCACACTCACAGAAATTGTGAAGTTTACATTATTTTCTTGCCCTAACCCTGCTCCTTGCACTGGCACATTTCTCGGGGGTATGAGGCAGTCAGCACCATCCCCACCACACATAAAAACCTTAAACTCCAGCCCTTTCTCAAACACCCTTCGCTACTGCATGAGGTACTGAACAGCCTGAAAACACCCTGCATTATAGAGAGGCTTCACTCTGAGTGTGGATAATACAACGTGCACAAAACAAGAGTGAGTGATAGGTAGGAGGATGAAGGAGAGGCTCAGGTAGCCCAGGATGGACAGACCTGCAATGGTGGCTTGCTCAGCAAGTGGAAGACCCGATACAGTTGAGAATTCAGAACATGATACTGCTTTACAAATAGCCTGCCAGTGCATCAGGAACATTTTTACAGAAAAAAGGACTTTTAAATCATTTGGCTGAGCAGCCAAAGGGAGGAAAAAAAAAAAAGTATTTAAAAATGCCAAAATAATGTACCAAACAATAAAAGTTGTACATTTATCAAAAAAAATAGCTAATAACATAAACAGCCAGGTAGGACAAAATCAGATGCAGAGGGGAACCTAAACTGGCATTTCTTATCTTMTGAATGATTGACTTCACAACCTTAATACTGCAGGTTTGGAATGCATAATGTCCTTGTTTTGTTTTAAGAACACTACAGCCACAGATAACACACCAGACAGAAGGCTTCTCCCAGGGTAAAAAGTTGGGTTATCACTAAATTTCAAATTTTCATAGAGACTATCTTCTTTTTCYTAAAGTGTTTGATTATGTTTGAATGCTGAAAAATACCTCAAATATATGATGCTACCAACAGTCTCCACTTTTTATTTATCATTTTTCAGGGAGGAATGGCTGTAAAGAGGCTTTTTCTGACTACTTGAAAACAGAATTTACATAAAGATTAATACACTTGAGACATTCCACGGGACACAAATCTGTTTAATTGGTTTCTCTTGACTGTAATCATTCTATCCGAGATATTTTTTTYCGCACTTGAAAAATTACAGACAAAAAATCCAGTTTGTAATCATCTTGCTGAACCGTGCMGAAGTCCTCTATTAATTTTCTATTGGTATATTCTTTGCTCATTGGCTAAAAGTGCAGCTTTCCCTGTGAAGTTATAATGTGAGCAAAAAAGTAAGAATCTCTACAAAGCAATGGCTGATATGAACGGCTGGCTAGGCACTGTGCAAACCCCCATGCTGGTAATGCCACCAGCTGACTCAGAAGCTGYCAAAAGCTTCTAATCTGCTTCACTCATGCCTCATTTGCTGCAGCATTTTTGCTTGATGGCGAAAACTTGACAAGGTATTGTTTCAGTTYAGTTTATACACTGATCTAGCTATACCACAGGTTTGGCAGCTACTAAAATATACTTCATTCCCCCATATCCCCAGTGATTTTACAGTCCTCATAATGTGAAGATCTTATCAGCCACTGAATTTCATCTTCTCASAAAAGTCAAACTTTTCTTTCCTTCCTGTTCTTTGCCACCAAACATTCCTTTTTATCATGATTTTCAAACCTTCAACGTTAGAACATTTGTACTGAGGTCARTGAATTTGTCATCTTTCCTTCTGCAGAGATACTCCTATGCATCCTAAAACAAGAACCAAATAGTTCTCAGAGGACACAACACACTAAACCCCTGCTAGAGCATTTCTTTGCAAGACTGTTATTCTATGAAACTTCTTGCATGACATTTATTCAATCAAATTATAATTGACTTTTCTTATCCTATCCCCATAAAGAGTAAAATATTAAAGTGGTGCAATCAAGTAAAAAAGAGTTGGTGTGTAAGKATCATGAATTTTAAAAATGAGTTGTTAATCTGTCAATAAAATCAATAAACATTTGTGGTTATTCCAGTCCGTGGAAAAGACAAATGTTTTGTTGTAAATATAAAGAAGACCGTTGCAAATTTTGCTTGTCACTGCAAAGATACAATGTATGGTGTATTAACCTTTCAGCCCACGAGCATTTGTCTATGTATTGGCTCTAACTGACAACAGCAAACACCATATTTTTGTCAAGAAAATAAATAAGTTTTTGTTGAATGCAATGCATGGTGAGGCCAGGCAAAAGGAAATTAAGTTACAATCACTTTTTTCTTAGCAGACCTCTTAATTAAAGTCAATTAGAAAAAAAAAACTTTTTAACTGAAATATTCATGAGAGAAATAATAGTCTAACTAGAAAGTATTCATTGAAGATGCATTTTTGCATATTCAGTGATGTTTTTACAGCTGCTTAAACCAGTAATTGACATCAGGTGTTCTTGCTGATTTTCTGAGAAAATCCAGCTGAGGGAAAAAATATTTTTTTTCTTTCCAGTCTTTCAAGACACAGAACTGCTGAAAAGTGTATTCAAGAGGGATGTTTGAAGCCACATGCAGGAGCTAAAGCCTGKTAACAAATAATGAAATGAAGGTTTAAATCCCATAAATCTCATTCCGTTTCTTTTAATGTTTATAAACTGTTTACTGAAATAATAGTGTTTCTGTTAAGTAATGAATGCAGCAGTGAGACATCTCTTCTTTAGGGGAAAATCTAAAAGGTAATGCTTTTTCCCTAATAAGATTTGTACTTAGTTGTGGCATAGCACTGCTGATGTTGGAGGTTTAAAGCTGAGTAACAAAAAGATTGTATTAATGTTTAGTGACAGTGTGCCTAGAAAGGATGGAACTGATGGATAGTCACGCTTTTTTACACCACTTGTTTGGTGGCTCCATTATCTGTGTGAGCACAGAATAAGGCTGTCTGCTCGGCRCACAGAAAAAGCCCAAGTTTTTCTAACACCAAAAGGGATGCTACAATAATTTTATTCTGTACACTCAGTCCTCATTTCTCACATCAGAGGGGTTTTAGGCATAGAAGTAATCGGGTTTGTTGTGTTTTTTTAAAGTCAGATTAATTCCCTGATTCCCAATTCACCTAACATGAACAAAGACTTGCGCTGACACAGCACAAAGGAGGGAGGTGCTGCAGGAGGGAAGGAAGAAAAATAAAAGTCAACAGGCACTGAGACATAGCACTTTATACCGTGAAACTGCTGCTCAAATCAGGAGCAGCCTAATTTCTCTAGAGTAGGGAACGAGCAGCAGCTGTAATTACTGCCTGTAAGTACAAACACTCCCTCACTCCCTGCCTTGGAGAGGCTGAGCTGCTGCCGGCCATTTAAGACAATTCACGCTTCCCTTGCCAGAGTAAACAGTTATATCCAATAACTCCTCTCACTTCTTCTCCCTTTTTAAGAGGGGTTTGTTTTTTAACATACATCATCCCAGTGATTTGCTTTCCATCAGGGCTTTGCACAGACAGAGACAGAACTAAATGGGCTGCAAACTGCAGAGCAGGCACAGAAAAGCCTCCACTTAAAATTTGGCCCAGAGGCTGGTGTAGCTACAGGCACTAAGGGAGGCAGCTGGAACCTTCCCCACCAAAAAGAGCTTTGTGACAACCTACATTTCCAGCTTTTCTTTTCACTTGTGGTCAGAAAATCTTTCCTATTTTTATTTAAGCATTTCTGTTTGCAGAATTGAGCAGATTTAATGTCCTCACCCATTGGACTTTGCTTGGCTTCTAAGATTTTTAAGAGGATTTCTCAAGAACAGACTTGTTTCTCCTCCAAGAGAAGAAGGAAAATCTGCTGGGCAAATATGAATGTATCCCAAGGGCACACACATTCTCAAGTAGGTTTGGTCACATGACTCTTCTAACCTAGTTCAGAGCATTCATGTTCTCATCTCTTCCCAGCTTACTTAATTTTTCTATCCAAGCGYCAACAGCACTGATGAAAACATAGGTAAAATGTGATCCCAAACTACACAAGATAACATGGATTTTACTTACTGCACTTCTGAAGCCTGTACTAAAAAAATCTGCTTGCCAGTGACTAAATGGAAATTTCCACTCATGTCATGCTTTGCTAAAGCATATGATCATTTTTAGGTCTGAGTAAATACTTCTCATGCTCTAAGACTAGAATGAGGCATATTTGCTCCATTTGTATCTGAAAGGCTAATTCATTAGCACATTACGCCTACATCAAAACATTCATCCTCAGAGGTGCTAAAAAGTCATCTGTCAGTTTTCTAGAACTTTTAGTTCTACATTATCTTTACTCGTATTACAAGAAAATTTTCTTTCATGCCAAAAAATATATCTGTGTTTTGCTGAATTTTCATGAAACCAGTATATCATTCTGTCTGCATCTTAACTATTTCTTTTCTTAATTCTTAAACAGCCAGATTGGGATGACCTTTCAGCTTGTATTTCCAGTGATGCCAGTGCAGTTACTGTGCCTTGGCACTGTTGTGCAAGTCTCTTTTCAAATGCTGGTCAACACATAAAGGACATAAGGATAATTCTCTCAAAAGTGAAAATGCAGACATAGCTGCAGGGGGGCACAGAGGCAGCTCCCCACCCACTGCTGATACTTCAGGCTCTGCAAAAAATTCTGTTTTCTCTCTAGAAAGCCAAACACTTAGCTCTTCACTGACATTGTTCTTTCCTTCTTCCCTATACCCTCAGATTCCTAAGGGAACAAGAAATGTTCCCGAGAATACTTCTATTCTCATTTAGCCAATTAAATTCTGTTGTTGATGTGCCATACAGAGACCTACACATACTCATTCAACAATAAACCAGTAGCAGCATTTAAATATTTTTCAGTAAGAGCAGCTAGAGAACACCCAGGTTCCTAATGAAGAGGATTTTCTAAATACATTCTTTTTTAGTCTTARTTTGCTTTATCATCACTGTAAGCTGCAGCAGGCTTTACAAGCCTGAAGGACAGGTGAGCAAGCAGAAAGCAGATGAAAGGCACTTTTTGAACAAGTCACTTCTGGCAGCACGCAGAGGTTGATGTGAGAGGTTTGTCAGAGGCAGGGAAGGTAAGAGCTGCGTGTGGCTATCCTAGACAGGCTGCAGGACAGACCTGTGCAGATGCTGTGCAGGAGGCAGGGATGCAGCAGGAAAGACCAGGAATGCTCCCAACACCCTCAAAATGGCAACTACAGGAGGGGAAAAAGAGAATGGACTAGAGGAAAAGAAAGCCGCAGTTATGTTCAAAGTTGTGTTGAARTTTGAAACTGAGAACAAGAGGTTTTATTTAACACAATAATAGAGAGACAGCCATTGGGATTTGAAAAGAGGAATTACATCTCTGTGTCAATAGAAAGAAGTATTATTCTGGTAGCTTCAGTTTGTAACAATAGAAGGGGTAAGGGATTGGGGGCCTATTTGTGATAATGGATTCACAGCTCACATCTAATACAATTAAGTTTAATAAACAATACCAAAAATATCTCTCCCCACATTCATCATAATTGTGATATATTTAGCTACTGAAAGTATTTTTTGATCCTGCCTCTCCCCCTCACTTACCCTTATGTCCACAGATGACAAAAATCTTTTCTTTCCAATTCTTTCTTAAGTGAGAAAAAGTATTTGCTATTGAAGATGCTACCACCAGTATTGCTTTTCTTTAATCATAGAGAGACATTCAGCTGAACCCTTAACAATTGAATTTCATAGTGTTTACATAAAAGTGGATGTGGATACAATTCATTTCTGTATGTTGTAAAGACAGTGGGTTTTATTCTGCAAAATGCAGCACATTTCCATATTTATCATTGTAAGCATAGAATTGCTTAAAGGCGGCACATCTTTAATTAATTTTTACTGCAGTGTGAAAAGAATCCTAAATCATTAATCATTTTCCTTTCACAATATACTGAAAGAAAATTTTCCTGTCTTGTTCTATACGCACACATGCACAGRCACAGAGGAAATCTTGTTGAACCTGACTTTCCAACACAGTGATTACAAACTGAGCCCCTTTCAAAATCTTGATCTAAGCTGATCTACCTATCAGAGAATAGTCCTCTGGTAATGCTGGGTTAGTTAGAGTTGCCAATGCCCAGCCGCAACTTCTTCCATAGCCTTCACCAGTTTCAACAGGAACAGATGCTGGATTGATTTTAAAATCTACTTTTATTTTTGCACTGATTCATTTTAGATTTTATTCGCCTTCCCTAACTGGTTGACAACTTTTTCCTCAGCTAAAGCATCCTCCTGTCTTCTATTATTTTGCATTACCCAAGGTGAATAAATAGTTTTCTGTTAGACTAGGTAGTTGCATTTCTTCCACATATCTATCTTTTCCCTATATGAATGTCAGCATATAAGATGTTACACTTAATAGTCGCCAGTAGGGTTCTTAAATGAACACACCTTATCATTCCATCTGCTGCCTAAACAAAGCCTGGCAAATCAACTCATTATACTTGCCAAACATTTTATGAATATTAAATAACCAGTCATTACTGGCCCCATCCAAAGGATGAAATAATGAACAGAGAGAGGAAATTATGTCTCTGAATTGCTTCCACAACTCAAGATTCTAAAGACTTTCTTAGGGAACGGGTGAACTTTATAGGGCTTGAAAAGTAACTATTGGGTGGCCAAATTAAAATCTGACCTATATAAGGAACTCAGGATCACAGGCAGACAGAACTAGATGCATACACTGAAATATCATAGTGCCAAAACTATAGCATGGACCAATTTTTGATCCTTAAAAGAACACCAGCCTTCTTATTAATCTGAAGGACTRTCCTCTCTTTTCCAACTATGTACTAAAATTGTACTGTTCTTGAAAAACATGAGAAATTACCTAACTTTACAGTATGTACCTCAGCATGATGAGAATCAGAAAGGAGGCCCAAGTTTTACAAATATGGTCTTATATAGGGAAGGAAGTTTATGTCAAGGCTTTGTGCTGATTTTCACAGAATCAGAGAATAAGCTGAGTTGGAAAAGACCCACAAGGATCATGGACTCGCAGCCCTGCACAGCACCATCCCCAAGAGTCACACCATGTGCCTGGGAGTATTTTATACCAAGGGTGAGGAATTTTTACCCATTGCAGACTAACAGGCAATCCAGCTGAGGAGAGGAGCCCGCACCATGAGCCTYTTGATCCACAGTTCCTATGAGACAATACAGAGAGATTCAGTTCCACATCAAAGCCGGCTGAAAACATTGTTCTGATGATTTATGACAAGGGAAAATAAATCTTCTTAATGCTGACATATAAATAGTCTTCATTTTTATGTTGCAACTCAGTGCTTAGCTGTATTTTAACATTTCTTAATTGCATTTTTTATTAATTCAGCATTTTCCTTACTTTTCAACCAAACTGAGTATATAAATTAGTGTCAACAGATTCYGATATCACACTGGGTAAGAATTTCTATTTTCAGATAGAATTAGCACTCTTGCTTTAAAATGATCTTCTGAGCCACAAAGGGAGATTCTGAAAATCATCTTTTGAGTAGGTTCACAATCTTCTCTAACACACACATTACACTCACATCAAACATTTTAGGGCCAAGTATCTGAGGAATTATTTCAGTGGTGACACACAGATTGAGACTACACAACTTTAAGCTCSCATACAGACCGTGGTAAATTTTAGCCTTTCTTTCTTGTCATTGTCAGTATTTTCTGTATGTCATTTCAGCATATTCAAGCAGATAGTTTCTGAAAGTTATTGCTAAGATGAAATGCTACCCTTCTTAAGAAACACATTGATGGATATGCAATAAAGAGATAAAAAAAGATAAAAATTCTCTATGAGGGGGTGGTGTTTATTATGTCGTATTTATGAGTCACTCAGTAGTAAATATACTATATCACATTAGCTTCTATCTATATATAACTTTCCAAAAAGGTTACTGTTTACAAGGTGATACACCTTCTGTGAAGGAAGCTCTTGAAAAGAGAATATAGATGATCTTGGCATGTGAAATGGATTAGAAATATATTTAAAGAGGTGATTCTTTCCCCATGTATTGTGGCTTCATGATGGCTTTATTCAAACAAGCACGCTTCTGGTTTTGTTTGAAAGTGGAAAGATAATTTTTCCTTTTTTTTTCCTTCCTCCATAATGGTAGTTTTCTTTTACATATATGTATATATATATATGCATAGAGAATGTATCATTTATTCAAAGTACATTTTTTGTATATTTAGACTAGATTTAGTTCAAATAGATTACTGCAAAATTGCTGCTTTATAACAAGAAATAATTCCCTGTATGTGAATAGAATTAGGAAAAAAGTCATCTCTGTTTGATAGTTAGGGGCAGATCATTGTTTAGCTGCATTTAACTGAGATCAAAATAAGAATAAGAACATCATATGGCACCTCAGATCCGATCATCTCTATGTCATTTAACATAATCCTTTGTGTCCAAACTCCAGATCTTAAAACCTGTACATCACTTAATTAAGTAAAGCATATAAGGTCCTGAAGATGAAAGTTCTTGGAGCTGTCTGAAATTATAGAACACAGCTTTGAAGTGTAATAGAACAAAAAAGAGCTAAAAAAAAAAAAAAAAAAAAAAAAAAAAAAAAAAAAAATCCACTTAAATAATGTCACGGAATGGGTCAGCTCAGCAGGAAGTATCATTTGTCTGCGAGACAATTTAAACTCTGCTTGCATTGCTTATGTTCAAGCATTGATGATTTAAAAGATTTTTCTGTGCCTTAGATTTCCATAGCACTTCTTACAAAACTGCCTCAAAACCAAAGAAAAGTATTTTAAAAATGCTAAATATACTTTCATGTTGGAGGCTTAAGAATAACCCATTTAGGTCTGTTGTAGCAAGTGCAGCAACTGGCACAGCAATAGCCTGGGTGTTATTCTCAGCTCTGATATTTTGCCAGTTTTTTTGACTTTTACCCAATAAAAGTTTAAATCATTTTAATGAAATCCTAAAATCCTTAATGTGGCATGTAGTTGCACTGCTTGTTCTTCAGCAACATGCAGATTTTGAAATAAATTGGATTTAAAACATGTACGAATAATAAGAAATAGCTTAATTATTTCTCCCCGGTCTTGTTTTGGTGTACTTTTTTTTTTTTTTCAGAAAAACTTTTTTACCTTTCATAAAAGAAATGCTTGAAGCTTTTACATGATTTATTATCTACATTACAGCATGTAGCATAAAAGAYGAGAATAACCTTTCCCTTTTCCAGACATAAAACAGAATACACATAAACCATGAGACAGGTTGAATTCAACAGAGTAACAAAAATACTGGAAGAGTCAAATAACAGTTTTTGTGTATTTTGTGAATTTTAAACAGTTTCTAAATAAAGATACACTTGATGGAGCATAATCAAAGATGACTGAAATCTACTATTTTGAATATTACAGTGCATGCAGTTTACTTTTAATCAGGAGTATTATTTCCCCTTAGCATGAAACATGGAGGACTGAAACACAATAACTCCAGTTGCAAGCTGGTTGGAAGAGAAGCAGAAGAAAATCTGACAAATAACTGAACTTTAAAACAAGAGAAGATAMCTTTCTCAACATCTCTCAAGGAATAGGTGGTAAAGGACAGAAGACAGAAACTTCAACTATGCTTCAGAGTTCTTTCAGAAGATTGTCATCTTAGGTACTAACGGAGGTAAAGTGAGGTTCTTTTTAGAAATTCTCTTCAAATCCAAAAATAAAATCATGACACAAACTACTTAATTATTTACTTTTAGTATGACAGAGGACATGACCTTTTAATCTTGGAGATTTTAATGGRCTAGTCAGTCGGTCTCAGCACTAACAGAGTCTCTAAGATTATGGCAGTCATTTTACATATCAAAAATTCATCATCTCAGCATCAGGTTATAGTCCTTACATTAGGTCTTTTATCCATGTTTGATGGAAGGAAATTAAGCCTACGATATTCCAGACTTGAAACACTGACATTGAAAGGACAGAATGAATGTTTTTACTCCCAAACCATGTCATATTTAGTCAGTCGGGGCTTAAAATCTCCATGTTCTACCAATAATAAAGAACAGGTACATGTTAGCTTCACCAAAAAGAGACTCTGAAGACTGTCAGCCACCAGACCCTGCATTCTGAAGGGACATTAAGTCTTCTCTAGTAGCAACAGGACTGTCATAGGTGCCATGCCATGGGGAGGGATCAAATAAAATAAAATTTATGGAATACTCTCTCTTCCTTATCTCCTCTGTCTCTTTTTCTGATTTAAATAGGAGTTACAATGACACGACAAATTTATGGAGAAATACAGGAGAGATACAGGAAAAAGGACTGCTGACCTCATTTTATGGATGTCTTGTTTCACAGAAAGAACATCTCTCATTGTCTTAAAGCACACTAGATGATTTTGAAATAATCATACAAAGGCAAAATAAGGCTGTTTTGGAAAATACGTTGCAGGAAATAAGAACAGGTCCCTGAGCTAACAATAACAATTTAGGACTTGTAGAAAGAAGGTATAAAAAGTCAACAGTTCCATTAAATACTAAAACAAGTGTGGAAAAGAAAAGGATTTTCAAAGTTATTAATTATTTTTATGCTTCATCAAGAAAGAACACAACCCACAAACTTTATTTCTTGCTAAAGCTAACAAACACTATGATCACTGAACAAATTGATACAAAACAATTGATTATGCAGGATCTGCTCAGACTATGAAGCAAGCTCAGCCTCAACTTAAAAATAGACATAAGGAGCCAGCCATCAGGTCAGCCTGCTCTGCTTCCCATATCTTGCTCTGAAAACCGGAGAGTTGCCATTTTAGGAAGGACTACAGCTCTTTGCTACTACAAGCTGCTTCAGTGTTTCCAGTCTAACATCTGTGGGAATAAAGCTTCAGAGGGTCTGTGAACAGAGGGGATGTTCAAGGCTATAAGGGTAAATAAGAATGAAACAAAAGTGAATTTCTTTACTTTTTTTCTCTTTGTGGAGGGGTGGAGGAATTGAATGACAGAAGTCATATTTACAGTCAGTCTGTTCTATAATCTGGGATTGGCATTACTGAATATTTAAAATTATTTCATAAATATTTATTCTGGATACATGCTTACATTTCACTGGCATCGTGGTCTTGTTCATAGTCTGGAGGGCTGCTCTGGATGAAGATAAAGGAATTGTTTAGTGCTTATTATTTATGTACAAATTTTGCTAGATTGGGACCTTGAAGACACAATTGTTTCTATTTTTCTCTCTTAACTTCTCAAACTTTAATACCTKCTCATATTCCTGCTCATGCTGTCAAAAGTATTTTTGCCGTAGGAAWACTACATTGAAGAGGCAGACTTAGAATTCTAAATAAGAGGTACTTTACTTATCGATTCATATTCACCATCAAACTATTCAGCATCTCTAAAAATTGTTTCTCTCTTTTCTAATTTTTCAACCAGAAGCAGCTCAATGCAACATAAATTATACTACTGCAGTAGGATTGTCTTCAAAAAGCCACCACCCAGTTCAGTGACTTCTCTGACAACTGTTTTCAGTCCTTAGCTGAATTATAGAGTGAGAAATACAAAGTGACGTGCATCCCTGCCCCCATTTTCTATAAAACACATTTTTTCTGATGTCAAATTTAGAGGAATTAATAGCAGAGATAACATTTCATAACTATGCCATCATATAGATAAAATCCCAATACTTAAACCATTGTATCTGAAATTCAGCACTAATTACTTGCCAAAATGCCAATACCATTTAATGAATTATGCAAAATGGCAGCTCATTAAACCTAACTGATCTTTAAGATCTAATTCAGCTATGTCCAATTTCAAGTTGAGTGCTGTCACTGGTAGGCTACAAAACATATGCTACTATACATATGCTCTCTTACTATCTACTTCTTCCTATTCTTTGATCTTGGCATCCCTCTATGATTCCTGAGATGTCCATTTCCTTTTCATCCATTGATTGTATCAATTTTTTACCAGAATATCAATACACAAAATTAAATCTTACAGAATTCTACTTTATCAGTATGAAGAATAAGAAACTATTTCCAAAGGGAATAACTGGATTTCCTGACACACACTCACAAGCATTTTACTTAACTACACATTGTTCATGCCATTGCAGAAATCTCTGTCAAGCTGTAAAGAAAGAAGTTTCTCAAGTCCATAGCAATCCCCTGGACAAAATCTTGCCTGCAAATGTAAAATTACACCTTTAGATAACTGAACACATTTTTAAAAATTTCTTGAGCAGAAACACATAAGTGTAATGATACATCTTTTTTCATACTGAATCTTTTTACTTGCTAATTGGTTAGAGTAAATCATATATTACATGATATCTTAACATTTCTTTTATGCACAGAAGCTGATATTTTTTTCTTGAAATATCACCCCCTGCATAACAAAATGTTTAAATGTACTTAAAGCTAAGCATGAACTTAGTCCCTTTAGAATGAACAAAACTACACCCATGCTAAGATCATGCATATGCTTAAGTACAGTGAGGCATGAAGATAACATAGTTGAAGGAAATTATTTCCATTATTCATTAAGATATGCTAAAACAAATGGACATAAAAGAATACTTTTAAAATAATTCTTTTTTAAAGATAACTTAGGACATCTGTGATAGCGGTACCTTTAACTCTGTTTGTGAATCCCAGTCTTTTACATTAATGTTCCATGATTCATTTTGCAAGCCATGTTTAACACAATAACCTACAGTGCCTGTAAAAGCCTGACTACTGGAAGTAGTTCTGGAGAATTCTGCAGACGGGCTTAACTTAACAGCAACATGGATGTAACCAAGCCAAAACGGTGGCATGGGGCTCTGAACCCTGACAGCCACATCTGCTCCTCGTGGTTCTGTCAGCAGCAAGCAGGACAGGACCAGCACCAGCCTCATCTCACCTGGGGTGCTGTTAAAAACAAAACTCTGTCCTGTGTTAACACAGAGTGAAACAACGGCCCTGCTCTGCAGCACACATTGTCACTGCAGCAGAAATTTGTCTTCAGCTCTGTGCCAGAGTGGATCCAGCCGCGCTTTGGGCAGARGAGGGGAGGATTAGAGCCCACTGTGCATTTATTGTGGTGAGCAGCATTAAAGGAACAGGAAAGGTGTTAGTCCAGCTAAGGAGAACATGGAATTTTCTCCTTGTTAATCAAAACCTAAAGCATATATCCTCGAAGGATACTACCATGTAAGGAAGACCTCCCTATCATTTTTCTGGTCAGATCTCAGCATGCCAAAGTTCTCAGACCTTAAGAGGCTGCTGAATCCAAAATCCTCAACTTACTCAGAAGGAGTAAGTGCATGGAATATGAAGAGGTGAGACAATATACAGAAAAAGTTCACTTTTCTTCAATACTTCCCATTCCTCTCACAGCAAGAATCAGCGATGGCCTGGGTCCACTAAATCCCAATGTTGCTGAAACATTAAATCTGTGGGCTACCCTTTACTCTCAATTTAATAGAATCTCACATGACTTGTTGGAGGAATGCAGTACAAATACATTCAGGTATTAATATGTCACATTTACAGACAGACACTCCCCTAGGCATTACTCTTGGTAAGCCTAGAAAGCATTCTGTGGTCACTGACTGAAAGCAACAAGAAACAATTCAAGGAACAATCTTGAATAGATAGATATTATTATTATTAATGATCAGTGGGCAACATCACTGTTTCTAGCTGTACTGATAAAAAACAGCTTTTATGTAAAATTTTAAATCATGCAGAGTTAGAAAATATTCTCCACCTATTAAACAACACCTCTAAATCTAATTTTGAACTGCAGAAAATTATTAGATGACAAGTACTTTGTCAATGTGCTTTTATTTTCTATAACACTACTTTTGTTTGCTGAGCTTGCTGTCTATAAACAACTTATAATGTTCACTTTTGATTTAAACAGTGCTAACACCTCTGCATTTTCTGCAATAATATTGTGTGAGCCATAACACCGTAAAGTAAGCTACAGAAGCAATTTGCTCTCTATGATATTGATTTTTAAATAAATTAGTAAAGTTTGTGTTTGTTCCATGCAGAAGGCAAAAACAAAAGTAGAATTAATAAAACTACAYTTACAGCTTTTTCAAAGTTATCTAAAACAGAACACTGGTTATGTGAAAAGTTTTGTGGATGGATACTCCTTAAAGCCCACAGAATAGTTTCACACCTTCACTGAAGTGCTTCAGGAAGGAACATATCACACTCTTAGCAAAACTTAGGGCTTCTTCTAAACATACATCATGATGATTTCTGGATAAGTTAGGGCTTAAAGTTAAAATTAAATTAAATTAAAAATAAATACTTTAATGTAAATACTTTGCCAGTATATGCAGCTTCATTAAGAAATGGAATACTTTCTTTCAAGTATTATATTTCCAGACCAATTTTACTGAATCTTCTAGAAATCAGACTGTCTTTATTTTTTCTGATGTGCTTATGGGTCCAGAGTGACAAACATATTGAGTCAAACACAGTTTGTTTCCTGATTCTCCAAATCACAGCTAACAGGGAAAGAATATCAGAGAAAATCAGGTCCTGTCCTTTTTCTGAGTGTGACTCCCATGTATGATACTAACGACAGACAGAGACAATTTTTTATGGTTCTGACTTCTCATCTATGACTGATGGAGAAGTAGCCGTAGAATGGATTAAGCAGTTCATCCAGAGTGACATAAGGAACAGAAATTCCTTCCAATAAATTCCTGTTAATAAAAAAAATGTAAGAAAAGACAGGTTTTAAGATTACGGCTAATTGAAAAACAGAATCATAGGTCTGGCAGAGGAAAAAAAGGGAAAACAAATAAAAAAAACCAAACAAACAAACCCCCATGCATATGCAGCAAGAGAGAAAAAGAATAATACCAGCATGCAAACACAGAGTGTGCCCACTCCTTGACCAATGTACACAGTGTTGCTGATACACACTCTCAAGTGTTTTACTTAACTGCAAGTTGTTCATGCCATTCCAGAAATCTCTGTGTCAAGTTGTAAAGAAGGAAGTAGAAAGCATAATTAGAAAAAGCAATGGATGGCCAGGGGTTTAGAAATTTTCCAAATGAGAAGAGAATAAACAAASTACATTTTTTCAGCTTGGAAAGGGGATGATGTACGATGTTTTGTGAACCTGATTTGTAAGGAATAGTTAAAACTCTATATACTGCTATGATCATTGAACCGTGATTAGCATGAAGATATTAAATAGGAAATTACAGTGGCAGTTTATAAATATTAATTAGAACAATTAGCAATAACAATTAACAATAGATATACTAATTATATATATATATATATATACTAATGATACATCATTACCGTTTTTTAATTTAAATATATATGTGTGTGTGTATAACAATATACCACAGCACTTAATTCTAGGTATATATTACAGTGATTATTACTAAATTATTCAATTTTGGGACAGGGCCACATAAACGTGCGAGAGATGAAAGCAAATTCCAGAAAGGACTGGAAAAATTCACAGGAGACAGGGCTGTCAATGACTAGTCAACRTTGTGCTTTTAGCCCAATATTGGCCTTGAAAATTCTCTCTATTTGGTTGACCTAAGATGGGAGAGAAAATCTGGGAAAGCTYTTGGTTTCCTTGGATTTTTTAAWTTTTTTTGCTATTTATCCAATATGTGTCATCGTTAGAGACAAAGGACTGCTCTAGGTGGATATTCACTTTAACAYAGGACAGCAGTACTTGTACTCTGCAGTCTAAAAAGTTCTATAGGACATGTAATCCACATTGTATCATTAAATTTATAGTTGGATATGAACAATTAAGAGTAACCTGAGAAAACTATGAAAATCTTAGATTGACTTTTAATCTTAGGTGTTGGATTTACAAATTTCAAGATTATTTCATGCAGATTCAAGGGATTTATACTCAGCAGTAATCCTAGAATACACAGAATCATAGAATACATAGTAATCATAGAAAACAGAACAGTTTGGGTTGGAAACAATCCTAAAGATCATCTACTTCCAATTTCCTTGCCATGGGAAGGGACATCTTCCACCTGACCACGTTGCCCAGGGTTCCACCCAGCGTGGCCTCAAATGTAATTTCATTTAAAATCCATTAAAAACTTTTCTAATACGAAGAAAAAAGTCAATAGCAGAGTATCTCTCATCCAGCAGGTTATACAAATATCTTTTAAAAATCCCAAACAATAAATKATATTACTTGATGCATTTGGACTTCTATTTTCTCATTTATCCTACTCTTGATTACAGAATATCACCCTCTCCAGGAACAGCTCTAGGGTTTAGAGGGAATCAGATGGTTTCACTGATTATCTTATCTATTCAGAAATTGCCCTGAGCCAGTTAAGCTCTATCACTAATCAGGAGGGACACTGATGTGTGGTCCAGACTGTGTTATCAGTTTTCTTTCCCTTACTTGTGATGAGCACTGCCAAGGTAACTACATCTCTGCTGTATGGGGATGTACCAGAAATTAAATAGTTTCCATAGGTAGGATGTCCATGTCACACAAAATTCTTGGGTTTTGCTTGTAATTATAGAATTAAACCCCTGAAAGTCTGGCACTTGGTTAAATGTCTTTTGTTCTATGATCTTATTGAGCAGGATGAGACATAGAATACATTTGTTCCTTGGAAGCCAAGGTATGGTGTCACTGGTGTAGGTGGGATCGGATTTTCACCTCCGCTATTGGGAAAATCAATAACTCTTTTTGGAGAGACGATATTTTGATACATACAGATGATATGATAACTAAGTTTGCACTGTTGATTTATGTGTTCTGCTATGTAAGAAGTATCTCAGATGYAATCAGTTTGAACTTTTATTTTAAAGTCATATTTACTGCTGAACTCTTTTTTTTAGAGACCTTGGCAGTTCCTGTTGATAATATGGAACTCTGATATTTACAGACTCACTCCTTTCAGAGATTCATTTACAGAAATGAATTATATTAACTCAAGCAATCAAAAGTAGATTTTAATTGGTTATATAATATTAGTATTTTTTTCTGAGAAATTTGGACATGAAAATTTCTGAGGAACTTACTCTAAACAATCATCTTCTTCAACTGATTTTGTTTACATATATTGGGGGGATCATTTTGCAGTGATTTTTTTTTATATTTTCTCTGTTCCTCTTTCTTATCCTCCCAGCTCTGTTGTGACCTTCCCTACAGAAAACACCTGCATTTCCCTGACTCGTGAAGCTCTAGTTCCTCTACCTAACTGYCTACCATGAAATTATTGAAAGTCTGGCCTCATTGCTTCCTGCTGCCAGCTGCACAGCAGGCGCTGGTACTCAGTGTTCCTTTTGTGTTACCCAAACAGCAGCATATTTCCAGAGGCATCTTCTCTGCTGCTTGGGAATCTTGTACAAAATTACATTGAGGTGCCCCAAACTGCACACAATATTCAAGGTGAGGCTGCCCCAGCCCAGAGCAGAGWGGGACAATCCCCTYCCCTGCCCRGCTGRYGATGCTGTGCCTGATGCCCCCAGGACAGGGYTGGCCCTCCTGGCTGCCAGAMGAAACAMACTGGCAGGAGAATCAGCAAGAGAGAGTAAAAACACCAGACAGCAAATTCATCCTCGTTACCTGATGGTATTGCTGCATGCACCTCAGCAGACTTCTCACAAGTCTKGGTATCTGAGAAGAATAAGGATGCTTCCCCTGGGCTCTATCTGAACCTTCTTGGTGGGTTCCTGGGACTCTAGGCACATTTGGTGACTTCAGAAGCATTTTAGAATGGCCTGACATTTTGAAATCCTGAGCTGTGTTAAAATTCCAAGACAGAAAAGAATTTCAAATCTATGTTATCTTTAGACCATTGTTCCCTTATTGAAATAACATATTTTACTGTGGTATAGTTTCAGACAACTCAAAATACAATTTGTTTTTTATAYTGCTCTTTGATTAACCAACTGCATATTCTTTCAGAAGCACCAAGGTCAGTCACTTCCTCCAACAGTCTCCAACTCAAACCATCTTTTTCAAAATCATTGCAAAGAGAAATTTCATAATGTCACAAGCTCTCTGTTCTCTATATTACATTAATTCAGAAAATAGTCTAATTAGGCTTCTGACTTCCATTAAATTACTTCAAACTGATTAAGTATTTTGATAAAATTACAAATAGTTATCATAGGATCTTTACCTTTTGCTCAGTCTACACTGCAACAACAAATATTACTCTTTAAGATAAGTAAGTACTATATCTAAACTCAAAAAACACCCTCCCAGAATTTAATTCTGGAAAAATGGAGAATCTCATTCTTTCAGTCTACTTCATGTGTTCATTCAAATCCACACTTCCCTAACTCAACTGGACTCATTCAAAACAACTCAGAGGAGTAATCACACAATTTAAAATCAGGTCCAGCATCGTTTAGAGGGTTTGCTTTTTGTTATTTGAAATTGCACTTCTGAAATTTGTTTGAGGTAGATCCCAGAAGGAGAACCTCAATGGCACACCCTGAGAATGCTAGGAAAAGAATCAAGGTGAAGTAAGTAATGCAGAAAAGAAAGATATTGTAGGAACTTACATTACTTGCTTTACATGAATTCACACTATGCATTAAAATCTCTGAGATACAAATGAAATAGGGGAGATAAATTTGACATAACTAATAATCAGTTGTACAGTGTGCCCACATGGAAAGATAAAGTCATCTTAGAAAGTTATTATGTGAAATATTTTTGGAATGTATTTGTGACTTTTACAAAAAATAATTTCAAAATTTTCTTTTAATTACTCCTTCACAACCCTGGTCATTTGTGYTCAAGAGAAATCACTTTATCTGGAGCAGGTAAATGGGTAAGCAACCAGTATCATTGTAAGTTTGGACAGTCTGCTTTGCAGGGCAGACTAAAGGAATACTTGGCTTCTTGACTCTCTTAGAAAAAAAAACAAAAACCAAGAGATGTTTGCTCAATGTAAACACATCACAAAGTTAAACATTAGAGACAGAAGGGCTGTTTAAATTAACAGGCAAAGTCACAAAAAGACAAAAATGAATGGCCAAGGAATATATTCAGAACAAGAATTATTAAAAGTTCTTACCTGTCAGWTGAGACAGTTTCTGGAACAGTTTTCAAACAGCAATAGAGAAACAGAAAATAAAAATCTCATTTAGTATAAACAGTCAAGTCGTATAGGGGGCATGGTTATTTGCATGTACAGCCTATCAGACCCAGTAGACATGGAAGATGTCAGAACCACTGCTCAGAACCACTCTGTGGCTGTGGAGTTGCACATTTCACCCAGGAAAAGCACCGTGGCTCACCAGGTTTGAGTGCCTGCATGGCACTCTCAGTTATATGGCTCAGTTTTAGGCAAACCTACGAGGAGCAGGGGGTTGGATCAATGATCCTTATGGATCCTTTCAAACTGAGATATTCTGTGATTCTAATGTGAATAATTAGTACACGAAGTAAGACTCTCCCAACTCTTTTTTCTGTTCAGCACTTCTAATAAAGCTGTGGGCAGACATTTTGCTGTCCAGAAACATTTCCTAGTGAATATTAAATACCTGAAAGATTAGACAGAATAAAGCAGCAATTTTAGGTCTCTACCTTTGAACTTAGTTTTTAAAAATGRTACTATGCAGAAGAGAAAGGACCTTTGCASATTTGTGAGCCTGTYTTTTAGATGGAGTACATTTAAACTAACCAAACTTGATTCTAAAAGGCAGAGTGAAGGAATTTAAGCCAATTTAAATAATATTTGCTTCAATGACTCTAAGGCAACATGTATTTTATACAAAAAGGTTTTCAGCATGATAAATGCAATTTTGCACACATTTTTCTGACCTATTGAGATTATTGTCTTGTATGGTATCAAAATACAGCAGTACTTTATGTAATCACATGGTCTAGTTAAATAAGAAATATTYTGGTATTTCTCTTTAACAAACTCATTCCAAGTTTCATTTAGAGAAAAGGGTTAATTGGCTTATRTTCACTGAAATGTTTAACAAAAAATATAACTTTATTTCAAAATGAAAACATCTTCTTTGGGAACTTCATTCTGGTGCCTTAAGGATTGTCATTATGCTGAGCATTCAGCAGTAAATGTGTCTCACTGGAAGTGAGTGAGAAAGAAAGGCTATAAAGTCAATATGCTGTCAAGCCAAATATCTTCCTAAAGCAAGATGGGCTGCCAATTCCTCCTAAAGAAGTCCCAAAGGGAATTAAATTATATTCTTCAATGCCTAAAAGTCCCTAAACACAGGTTAGAGMAGGTTTTATGAGATGCTGTGCTTTCAACTCTATGCAAGCACATTTAAAAGAGTACCTTGCTATGCTTGCAACTGCCTCATTCTCATCAAGTCCACACAGTGAGCACTGACCAGTGACCGAAGTGGAAAAGTTCACAGCAATAAACTATTAAGAGGCTTTATACAACATCCATTAAAATCAACAAAGAACTTTGCAGTAACTTCAGTAAACACTGATTTGCATCTTATACGAATAAGAATAAGGGAAAAGGAAAGAGAATGTTGTAGGATACTGMTTGGGGTTTTGAGGTGTGGGCTTTTCACCCCTCAGAGGAAGATTGCAACATCTCTTTTCATGGTCATTGTAGTGGAGAGGAAAAAAAGAAAATAAAAATTTCAAACATTCAAAAGGCTAGTTTAATTTCTGGTCGAGCCTGAAGAAATTAAACTCTCACTTAAACATTCATCTTTTTCCACTTATTTGTAAGGAGGTAAGAATAGCTCCATGAATGCAAGCACATAGGCATGGAACCCTGGCCTTCAAGCTGAAGAGGCCAATTTTGTTATTCACTTTGTTGTTTCAAAGCAGAGTAAGCTGTACCTGTATTGTTCCTTTGGCATGAAGTCATTCTGTCAAGTACTGATTGTCACAGGACCTTGCCCAAAGCAGCTGGAGAACCTTTTTAAATTTACCAAAGCACATTGACCTGAACACTCTCTGATAACCTCCAGGATAA
>NW_026623279.1:707382-841856 GCF_030028575.1 Malurus melanocephalus
TCCTCTTCTCTGGTTAGGAAAAGCTGTGTGCACCTTTGTTTTGATTTTCTTCTTAAATACATCACCACAGAGGCATTAACACCATCTCTAATTGGCCCAGCCTTGACCAGTGGCATGTCCATCATCTTCAGAGCCATCAGAGATCGGCGCTGCTGGGCATGGTGGAAGCTTCCAGAAGTTTCTCACAGGAGCCATCCCTGTGGACCTCCTGCGATCATAAACCAGCCCAAGCAAAACCAACACATTTGGGAAAACACAGAAGAAATCTCTTCAACCATAGTCCATTGATCTACACTCCAGTGCAAATATTTAGCAGCCAATTTTTGTTTTCASCATCGCTGCCACATCCCCAAGTACTATTATTTAGACATACAGTCTCAGAGTGTTGAAATATTGGCAGTATGTTAAGAAAATAATGCKTTATTCAACCTACTGGCTTCATCTCCAGGCAGCAGCAATGTTGGGCACAATTCACCCTCCCTTCAATTCTGTCCATGGCTGCAACAGGGTAAGTCAAATAAAAATATCTTTTTACTGGCTCCACTAATAGTGCTTTCATTTGATGTATTGTCCAAACCTCATGCTGCTTCTCTTCTTTCTGGAAGATTTTGAAGACCATGGCAGTGTGTAGTCACTGGGGACAGGACAAGTCTCTTAAAAGGCTGGGCAGAGGTACAGAGGAAGCACATGAAGCAGAACAAGCTTTTCCCTATCCTCTGTTCCTTGCTTTGAGAGGGACAGTCTGGTCCATTTAAATGCTATCTGTTTACTTCAGAAGCTGATTGCAGCAAGATCAATAAGAACAGCTTGGTGGCATATTCTGCCCTATTTTGCCAAGCTTACATGTTCTGGAATTAAAGTTGTACTATTTATGTAAGGTTAAAAAGACAACTGTTGAGATATTACCATGTTAAAGGGGATCACACATTGATCAGGACCAAATGCTTAGCAACTTGCTGAACAGCTTATGGTATTCAGGCATCCCTCMCATATAAGTCTGAGTTTTCTAAAAAACCTCTTTGCTGTTTAATTTCAGACAAATTTTACAAAATAAGAGTTTTGCAGTGTGAAACATGCTATCTAAATCACTTGAAATTATTAAATTGAAATATCACAAACTATACAAAGATGTTAYAATGTAAATTAGGATGCAGATAAGGATCAGTGGAGCCAAATGAGACAAGTTCTTTAAGGCAATCTCTTCAGAACAATGCTTCTATAAAATATTTTTAGAATTTTACAAGTTATAGGCACCTTGTAGATTAAATTGTTCAATATTTTTCATTGAAATTCATTTTCCCTTGTGTATTCTTAGCGGYTGAGTAGACGAGTTGGTGATCTTATTGCTAAACACAATTAAGGCTGCTCAGACAACCATAGTTCTTATGTTTCTTATGTATTGGTTGTGTAACTCCTCAGTACTTAATTTTTTGTAACAGAGATCTTTTGGACATAGAACACAGGGCAAGTTCTCCCCTTCTGAGAAACTCATAGTCTARTGCAGTCATAGATGTGGCACACAGGAAGAAATTCATGGATGTAGGAGCTGCATATCACTGGTAAAAAGATTGATGATGGAAGCCATTCTGAAATAAAACATGTTTTAAGCAGGATGGAAAAGACTTTTGACCTAAGTATTAGCCCAAGGGCCATTTCAAGTAGGAGGTGAACCTGATAATAGTCAAATATCTCTTAGGTGTTTGTTTACAAAACATCTTAATATTTGCTCTCACTGTGTTCTGAAATGCTTTTCTCTCCACTTCTTTGCCTTTTCTCTTGGAGGCAGACACATTCAGTCTTACCAAGCATCATCACAACAGTGTAGCCATTTAAGAAAGGCTCTGAAATTGCCTTTGTACTGGGAAGTCCCACCTTTTCAGTGAGAGCCTTTTTGTTTCAGCTTTCCAATTCCATAGATACTTTAGCTGTACACATGAATATTTATTAGTAATGACTATCAGATTGACTAGATTTCACACAGTTTATAAACACGTAAGTCTCTCTCCACACAAGAAAAGATAGTTCATTTCAATCACACAACGGACTTGAAAATATTGAAAAGACGACGGCTTGATTTTATTGCCCTTAGGCAATTTTGCTGGCATTTAATTACAGAGTCTCATTGGGTGAATCTTAAAAAGGCTCAACATACAGCTAGAAGCCCTGRAGCAGAGATAGACATATTTTTAAATTTTTCCAATATTAAGTATTTCGAAGGAACTATTCCTGATGTAATGCAGACAGACAGAAGGTACTTTCTAACTAAAACTGCAGAGAGGCCTCCCAGCACCTTAGAACTTGGCAGTTCCCATGCTATCATGCAGATTCTCCTTCCCTGCTAAAACCCTGTACCTGATTAAAGCAGACAGTGTTCTGAGGCACAGTGGGTAAAGCTGTTTTTTCCTGAAAAAAGTTTTCCCCTTCCAAAAGTACCACTAAAGCAAAGAATATATTTTCAACCACATACATAAAAGACATAAATTGTATTGATTCCGTCTTGACTATTTCATGTGAAACAYATTGCTGTAGGTCTACAGGCACTGAGAGAGAATGCAATTAATTGCTTCACCTCACTTGKGCATAATTGTGCAATACAAATCATTTCGGTACCAGCAAAAATGCACTTTTTTGTTTCCCCATGTATGTGATTTCTTGATTGCTGCACAGCATAACTGACATGAGCCAACCAGAGACCCAGTGTGGAGGACAACTACACAGCATGTGATTTTTGTGCTGTTATTCCCAGCTGTCTATTTGCAGTTTTCATTTGCACTGATGCTTACTACTAAAGCAGACACTTATGCTTGAAGCAGCATTTTTATGGGCTTCATCTATGTACCCTCTGAACCAGAAATCATGTGGAGTTTTTATGGAAAAGATAATTTTTAGCCTATAGCTAAAAGTCATGGATGGAATGGTCATACTAAGATGCACACTCCTAAATATTACTGTTTGTCAATTGTAAGTGAAAGAAACATTAAATGAACTGATTTGTACTGGTTTGGCCATAATGATTAATTTCTCGCTTGACAGAACACTGTGATTATAGGGCCAAATGCAGAAGATGTTGATCTTTTATCTTTTTATTTCAGTTTCCTTCGGGCCACTTGAACTTTATTTACCAGGTTTGTTAACCACCATGGGGTTTCTTCTGCAAAGCATTGTTTTGATGATCACATGACCAGTGAATGACAGCAGGTACCATTAGATGAACAGTTCAGCATAAGTAAAGACTTTAGGAGTTGCCCAGCAGGGTGAAGTCTAATAAACAGGATTAACCAAAATACATGGGTGAATTTCTTTCCATTTTACCTGCACAGAGTGCTACAATTATTAGGTTTAAATTAAAACCACCTTAACATCTCCTTCTGAGGCATCTCTRTGTACAAGGAGCTCAGAAGGAAAGCACATTTAAGAGCTTGTTGTCCTCAGTCACAATCACRATTTTATTTCAGTGCCCCATAGCACACAAGTTATCCAGGCCATGTGGTACTGGAATAACCACTTTGGAGTTCTGTAGTGAAATTGGATCAGGAACTGATCTKCACAAAATAATTCAGCATTTTCCTGTTCCAATAAAAAGGCTGAATATACAGCATGCAGTTGTGTGATATTGAAGCAGTGCAGGGGTAGGAATCAGAAAGTCTTTGTGTTTTTAAGTCTTCAAGCTCCTGAAACATCTGTATCCAAGACCTACAACTTAATCATCCCCTCTGTAAAGSAGCCTTGGAAATAAAAGGAAATCATCCTGCCAGCAGCCAAGAAGCAAATCTTCAAATAAGAACAACTTCAGTAAATGATAAATACAAATCTTTCCTTTTTTCTGCTAAAAACCCGCTTTTTAGAGTAGAAATCTATCACTTGCATTTCCTATGTTGCTTTGTAAACTGTTATCCTCTGCCAATAGTCACAGGGTGGTTTTGTGTAGTTGGGGTTTTTTTCTGGGGTTCTGAAAGGCCATAAATTGGATGCTACAAACATAATAAATGAGATCTATAACATTTAACTCTCAGATATGCCTGTAGTTCCCCTGCCCTTCACAATACTTGAACCCTACTGTCTGTATTCAGCTATATAAGATCAAAGATAATTATGTTCCTTCAAGTATTGTGAAAATCAGCAGTTAGAAGGAAGGGTAGGGCATAAATTGCTGTCCTGCTGAGAGAAAGACAAACAGATTTTAGCCTGTGCACACTCCATTTGGCAGCAGCTTTCTAGCGAGTCAGCAAGTGCACCCTTGCTGGCTGATGAGCACACAGTTCCAGTCTAGGTACAGCATTGCTGTCTCTTGCTGGTAAGGGATGTCATGGATGACATGAAAGAGAACTCAGCTGGAAAAGGTTAGAGACAAAAGACACAAATTATAAGAAAAAATCTCATTAGTTCTGCTTTTCATGGTGTAGCCAATAATCTTGGACCATATGAATTACATCATGCAAGTATGTCTCATACAAGCATATATTTTCTAGAAGATTAATTATTTGGCAGAGTTCAAGTTATGTGGCAGAAAAGAAATGTTAGCATTAGGAAGACTTAAACTTTTCAGCCATAGCAAAGTTACACTGTAGAATATGATTAAGTCAGACGCTTTGTCCTGTTTCTCCTGCTTTTTTGCCTTTTTTCCTGACTTGGAAAGTTCTGCTCTTTGCTCGGCTGCTGCTGCATTTTTATTCTCTCAGACATTTTGTAGGTCACAAGGGTATCGTTCTGACTGAGATGTGGTCAGAGAGAATAAGAAAAATCGATTTTGGAAAACCTCTGTTAGAACTCTTTCATGAACATTTTGTTATATCCATTGTGAGCTTTTAAAAGACTGAACCTGTGAATTTGCTATTGCCATGTCTTTGTATGATTTTTGTAGGCTTATAAGCTGAGAAAGAGCAGCACAGCATAGAAAACACCCCAGTCTTCATGTGCACTGGGACAGATTCCCTTTTGTATTAGAGTGTAATTTAATATTCTGTGCACAGGCATGCAGAATTTCTTGCTGGGCACTGAATTATGCAGAGAACTGTAGATCTGCAAACAGGAAGCTAAGCTTAGAAAAGATAATGTATTAAAAGCGCCAGTGAAAAGCTGTTCTGCTTTCTATGTTCTTTAACTCCCCCAAAAAGTCCTCTGTCCTTTACTAGATCTACAGGAAGATATTTGGCACAGATGTGTTGAAAGGTAAAGTTTTTTCAAAGACTTGAAAACTCCTGGTCCTATCTATCTGCCGAGCTTTTTATGTGGTTCCCTTCACCATAACACCTTGGAATTTCCACTGATCAGGCCTCTGAAAAATCAATGCAGAAGATGAATTAAGTATATCTGAGTGTTTGTGTGAGACTGAAATGCCTTTTGATTCACAGTCTTGGCACTGTTTTTTAGTTTTGTTTAACAGCAGCAGAGTGGGGGTGGGRGGCAGGAAGAAAGTGAGGACTTGTGATTAGATAAACTCCTTTCAATTTTTTCTCTCTGTCTTAGCCAGATGGAAACACATGGACAATTGGTTTACAGAGATCTTTATCCTCTCTCCTTCATTAGCACCACAGGGAAGTTTCTGTAGTGGTTAATGCACTTACTGACATGGTTTCAACAATTTAATCACCCAGAAGCCTCTCTGTAAGGTCAATGTTCTCTACATTTGTTCCAACTCATTTACTGAGTAGAAAGGTGAACTTTTTCATTCCAGGTATGTCATTATGGAAATCATGTTAATGAATCAAGACACTGGAGGGCATATGTATCTCTGTTAGCACAAGATTAATGGAGACTTTATCAGGCAGGATTCAGTCTCAGATTCCTCTGGTAAATCCAGGTCTAAAGTCTAATTGTCCATTAATCGTCTGGACTTTGTACTGGCAKAGCAGCTTCCATATCAGAGAAATTCAAAACATTTTGCAAACATCAATACAGCACACCCAAGGAACAATTCTTCTATTACTGAAACACAATAACCTGAGGGCACAACGCAGCTGYAGCACACAGCACCACATAGTAAACTGGGATGGATTTCAGCACACACAGGCTATGAATCCTGCTCCTCAAAGAAAAAACCTTTCGCTCAATGAATGGCAAGCATTTTTTTTTGTTCTGTTTACAGATCATATGCATATACTATTTACTCTATATTTGTTTTTAAGCTTACTGGTATAGAACCTTACTTAATATTTTATGACCATAGAGTGAACTGAACAACAAAGTTTGCACATTGTYAAAATGCAAATATTCACTTATTTTTCCCTAAAAATTTYCTGCAGAAGTAATTCTCTTATTACRAAAAAAGTAATTAAATTGGTTTTGTGATTCTGCTTTCTTGCTCATGAAAGCTTCCAGACATCAAACAGAGCAGTAAAAAGTGGGGGACTGAAAAGAGAAAAAAAATAGTAATCTAGAATTAGTGGGAAGACACATTACTAATTATTCTCCTACTACATATGAAAATACTACTTGTTGTTCATTCATGATTCAAATGCCTAAAAAAGAGAAAGAGAAGTGCAGGTGCACTAAATATAGAAATCCTTTATAGCTGAAAAGGATTGATAATTTCTTCACTTCCAAGGTAGCTTCAGGTCATAATGTGATTTGGGGCTCTATATCCAGCTCTTAGAGAACAATTTGAATACATTTGCAATTAACAAAAAGCTATATTCTGAAAAGACACGTTTCCCTAGTACAACCTAATCTTACTTTTTAATTATAGAATTCAACACAGTGCTATGTGGAATAAACCTTGATTCTTCACATTGTTTTACCACTGTATTACAGAAACTGGTAAAACCAGACTGGCAYCTGTTGAGAGCTCATGCATTTAGGAGAAAAACACATACTGTTGACCTTTTCATTTTAAATCTTTTTCAGTAGTAGACACATAATGGGTTTCAAAAGCTTTCTATGTACAGAAATTCCACTACTTTCAATATTTTTTCCTTTTTTTTAATTTAAAAACTTTGTTCACAGGCAAGATTTAGAGTTTTCCTATTTTCTATCATTTCAAATAATTAAAAATAATCAGATCAATATAAAAATGTAGGCAACAGCCAAAGGCCAGCCCAGATTTCCCATCTGACCTAGATGTGTTTATGTATGACTTCAACACTGTCTTCGGAGACCGCCAAATATTTTGATTTTCTCATATAGTACAACATAATGCCAGATGCAGTGGACTTGATAAAAGAAACAAGCAACCTCTCCTACTAATAATTGTTGTATGAAGGTCTAAAGATAAAACTATTACAGTAGAGGTTAACAAAAAACTTTTTTAATTCCTCTAATCTTAACAAAAACCTGAATATATGATAACCCTGAACAATGGAAAACAAAAATATAGGGTATATTCCCTGTTCTGCCATATGGGCCTACCTCTGTCCTCTGGGATCGGTGACAAACACCCAGATTATATTCTACACACATTCTAGCCAGGGCTATCTTAAAAACAAAAATGCCAGGAGGACTATTTACCATTTTAGAATGCTCAGTATTTTGCACAGCACTGTCTTCTCTTATTCCTCTTACAGGAATTCGACCTGCTTTTCTCCACAGCAGCAGTGATGTACTGACTGGTGAAGAATATATATTTTAGCAGTTTGCCAGGACTCAGGATGAACCAGCGCCTCTGCATCTTAGCAATCATAGACCCTTTGTTCCTGTGCTATGTGAATCATGCACATAGAGGAGTCAAATAATCTGTTCTTGCCAGGAGGACATGAGTAATCCAGTTAGTTGCACATACAGCAGGATAATGAAAAGAGAGAATCCTGGAGTGAATGTCAATGAAAGGTTAAATCTGACTTGTCTGACATGCTTTGTACAGAAGAAGTGAGTCTGCTTGAAGTACAGCAAGCTCATGTTCAGTGCTTTGTCTTCATGTACGTACTGCAGTGAGAGCACAGCTGGGATGGGCTCCTCTCTGCTGCATGTGGCACAGGTTCCTTGACCTGATACACAACAGCCAGGTCCCACCAGAGACAATGGATTTGCATAAGTAGGAAAGAAAATTTCTTTTCTCTCCAGTTTCAGGTGTCAGGCAGCCCACAGAGAGTTCTTTAGAGATGGAGGTGCTGGAGCCAGAGGTGGAACCACCTCTCTGGGTTTGAACCTACACTTGTTACAACATAGTTCAGTACATGATAATGTAAACCAATATAAAGTCATGTTTCCACTAAAATTCTACAGTAACATCTCAAGTACCCATGTGCTGGGAACTATGTTAATAGCCTTTGCCTTTGTTGATACAATTAACTCATTTTCCTTGCTGGTAGGGCAGTTTCCCCACTCACAGCTGCAAGCTCCTGAGAATCATCTCTGTGGAATAAATGATTTGTGCTTTTTGGGTAAGAAAAACTGTGAAAAAAAAAAAAATTAGAATTTTCGTCCTTTCCTCCTTACACCTTGTTAAGTCTCTTGCCTTTCAGAGTAAGTGATATGCATGACTAGGGAAAAGTTCAAGAACAGAGTCAGCATATATTATAATTCTCAAAAATACTATTCCAACCTTCAAACATTAGTGCCTCATTCTGTGCTGTAGGTGTTCTCCACGCATTTAGTAGCTCCCATCCTGGATCTTTATACAATTTACCCAGTGTYCCTTGCTCCCAAATAAACATTTAGTAGCTACACTACAGCACAGCAAAGATTACTACAGCTTAATGAACTTATTTTTACAAAAAGATAAATTGCACCTGCCAGTTAAGATGGCCTCATGCTCCCAAATCTGCATTGTATCTTTCAGTTATCCAGATCTTGGATTCTCTGAATTTATGATAGGAAGCAGTGGTGAAGGGTGCAAGAACAGAAACAGGATGTTTTTCTTCTGCATCTGTCAACACCTAGAGGAAAAAAAACCAAAAAGGCAATTTTATATTCAAATTCAAAAAGGCAGAATGAACTAGTGAGTACTGGATGACCTTTAATCTTTTTCTTGATAATTTGCCGGGGTTGGGGGGTTGGGGGSGGGGGGGAAGGTAATGGTAGAAAAATACCATTTTTCTATGGAAAATACAGTTCTGTCTGCACTGCTTTAGAACTCATCTCTTCTGTTTAAATATAAAGTGAGTCAGAAATTTTCTTTTTCTGTTCTGCTCTATGCTTTGCATTTGTGAAAATCATGTTTATTCATTTCTGTTGGTCCTCTGTACCCATTTTTTCCACTGCAAGATAAAGTAACTCTCATCTGTGCATTGCTGTGATAATTGAGGTAGATAGTGAGTGATTTGATAGATATRACAGAGGTAACCTTCAAATCTCTTTCTTTTATAATAGGTACAACAAACTTACACACACTGTACGTTCACTAGGGGTTATAAGARGGGTACCCTTCCCACCTTGCCAATAGGGAGCTCACACACCAAAGTATTATTAATGCCCACCTCAGCGCCTGGTGTTACAGATTATCAAAAAGTGCAGAGGTGCATGGCTTATTGGAAGAAATGTAGCCCTCCAATGATGGGAAGAGACAGGGACTTTCATAGACAGTTCCTGCAAAAACAAACCAAAAAAGAGGAGTCTGGGTCAGCAAAAGACTACTATATCCATGTTATGAGTAAGGCAATAATCTACAGATGAGTACCTTTTTGGACTCAGRTGTTTAATAAGCTTGAAAAGCTCTGCAGAAGAGAAAAACCTCTGACTGACAGCCAGGGAACTTGGGGCTGCTTTTGTACAGAAAGAGCTGCGATACTGCAAAAGGCTCAATACAAAAATGCTTGGGTTTGCATGAGGTACTCAGATTCAACTATAATGTATGAGCAAGAGCTCTGGGCATCTTAGTCAAAAGAAAATCTAATTTGTGGGCTGGAATTAGAGTTCTATACATGAGACAGCAATTGGGGCAAGGAGGAGGAAGGAAGAGAAAAGAGGAGGCAGGAGTGATAATTTCAATTCACTTTTATTCAGGGAACATATCCTACAATGGACTGGGAAAATTTACAGGGGACCCTTCAAGGGCTTTGTGGCAGAGTAAAGCCACAAACTCTGTTCTTCYCCCGCCCTTTACATTAAATCAGTATCCTTCTTGCTAAGAAATGTACAGGCTTACTGCAACAGTATTTGTTCTATAGCAACTGTTCCACGGATTTACAGCTTGTGATTGAGAGCAACAGCATAAGAGTCAGACTGATCCTGTATTACAGACAGTGAATGCATGTGGGTATTTTTGTTTTTTATTTTTTGTTTTTCCCTTATAATGGAAATGTTCCTAATGTTAGCAATTTATCAGTTCACAACTCTCACCTACTTGCTTTTCTCATTGGTTTTAATTCAAAACAGCAGTATGAAAACCTATGAATGGAGTTATATACTGAAGAGAATCAATTGCTTCCAAACAATCATCAAGATTTTTTTTTTCTCATGAACCTAGGTGCTACCGTTTTTTTAATACATATTAAAGAACACATTTAAGAACATATTATTCTCAGTGGGAGAATCTCAGATTTGTGAAGAAATTTTAAAATAATCATAGGAGTTATCCAGTAAATAGTTTATAACAGATACCAGATATAACCTTATATTTATACCTTTTCAATTTAGTTATTTTACTATATTATACATACTTTCATGTTTTTGTAGAAAGTAGCTACTGTTATGATTTCAAATAGCATAAGGTTTGCTACCTCTTCAGACTATTTTCATGAGCACTTTGAAGAAGAATATGATCAGGAATTTGTTCCAGTAGACTTCAGAAATCTCCTTATATTTCAGAATACATGCTAACAGCCTCTTGGAGCCTCATATCTCCAGAAATGTAAAATTCCACACATTTGCCAAGACTTCTTTTTTTCTAGTTTCCATCAGTAGTTAGTGTTGATTTGAGAAGGGAGATAAAAATATAAACTCAGATATCAAATTATTCTCATACAAAAAAAAAAAAAAAAAAAAAAGAAACTGTGTACATCCCTCCATCTCTCCTGAATAACAAAAAAGTATGTGAAGTTCCCTGACACTCTCTTCTTAATAAACCTGTTCTAAATGGATTTCCACTTGCCAACGATATTTCTCTGTTTCTATATTTAATTCCTTTTTTTTTTAGAACCACTCATTCTTTTCCTTCATCATATTCTCTCCTCTGAGCAGGTTCTACCCCAATCCATCTCATTAATTTTGAATAGTCTCTGTTAGCTTGCACCTCTTCAGCTCTGCYCACCAGCATCCCCATATCCCATTACTTCAGCTTGTTGCCACGATGCAGGATGGCATTGAAGCTTTTTGGTCTCCACCATTATCCTCTGACTCTGGTCTCTCAGCTGGAATTCATTATTGCTTCAATACRCAAACACTCGTCCCTAAGCTCCTCACACTTCAGGGAGATCTGGCTACACTTCAGATGTGGCATAACTTTGAAGAAGGGCAAAGCTCCTTTCCAAAATCCATGCTGTTACCTAAGAGAAAGTAGGAGACTGCAAGAATGATTTAGTAACTTAACACAAACCTGAGCAGCACAAAGACACACGTGCTCATTATGGAAAAAATATCTCCCTCAGTAGACTTGCTTAAAGCAAACTCTTTGGCATTGAGGCTGTTTCTTCTTCTCTGTTTATGAAAGGAGTGTACAAATGGSGAGTCAGCCTTCATGGGCACCATGGGACATCACCATGATATAGAAAATCAGCATCTGAAGGAAAGAGCTACTCACATGTCAGCTGTGTGAGAATCATTGCCCTCAAATTTATTTTCAGTCATCAAATCAGTTTCCTGCTTCTACTTGTTGATATATAATGAAAAGAAAGCATTTTCATTTCCAAATGAGACTGAATTAAGAAAAGCAGGTGCATAAGACACTGTAGCTTCCCCTTTTCCCCATTTTGGCTGYTCATCTCACTTTCAGTTCTGATAATTAACTGAGCTAACCTCCAGTCAGTACTCTTTTTTCCAGTTCATTSTTATATCTGGCAAACTACTCATTGTTTCTGTGGCAATCACGAAAGAATTACTTTTCTTCTTCTCTGCCCTATGTCTTACTCATTTCAATGATCCAGGGCTTTGTACAGGTCCATTGTGCCAGCCTTCCCTTGCTGCTGGCAGAGTCTRCTCTGCAGCTCCCTCCGTTTTGTTGCTCTGCCTCCAGAGGTATGGATAGGATAGGAGGCTGAGCTCTTTCCAAAGMAACTCAATGAGCTTAGTTGAAGTGAGGCAAAAAAGAAAAGCAATTGGCATGAAAGGCAGACAGACTGACAGAGACTTCTGAATATGATGGTGTTAGAAAGCACACAGGAGTTAGAGACAGGAAGAAAATGGAAGAGAGAAAAATATTGGACAGGAGAAGGCAAAACATAAAAGACAATGAAGTGGTCAAGTGACAACTTCAGCAAGCCAGGAGCGGTCTATTGCATTAGGCACCAGAAATCTGGTTTACACGTAGACAGAAAATACTGCTCAGTGAACAAGACACTTTTTTCCCTTGTCTTCTGATTTATGCCTCATTCTTGTCTCTTATTTCTTTTTTCCTTCTAGCTCTTTAAATTACTTCTTTGCCCTATAGATTTTTCAGTTGGACTTTGGGGCAGTAATGGACAAGTAATCAGAAGAGAGAGCAAAGAACACATTTCTCTAGATCTGATGTACCATTTTGTTGCGCTCTCCTAATGAGCTTTATTTATTTTTTAATAGCGCTTAAGTATATGTGTGTGACCCTAGCAACTTCAGGTCACTTCCATCCATAAGTGTTATTATCAGTTCTTAGAATCTAATCATCATTCTTGTCATATTTAATGCTTTTCTTGAAGCCCCATCTCTCATATTCATATCATTCTGTGACAATCTCAAGTTATATTCTTTGAAAAATAAATGAAGGGTGGGATACATCTCACCTAATTTAATATGAGTAGAATGTAGACACCTACATCTCAGCCAACTCCCTAGGCTAACCTCATAGTCAATGAAGAGAATTAKGCAATTTTAAAGCTTGGTCCTTCTGATCTATTTTAGAAGTCTATTTTAAGATGACATATGCTGCACCCAAGAAGTCCCTTTTTCTCCCCACTAATAGAGAGGAATCTCAGGATGAATAGCTGAATTGAAGATGATGACATTTGGTTAGATTAAATCTTTTTACCTCTGGAACTTTTGGAAAAAAATCAGAATGTAATGTTTAATATGGATAACTTTGTAATTACTCTAACATTAGTATGCAAATAAGAATAACCCCAAATATTGTATTTAAAAGTACATATCCTACAAGAATTTCAGGTTTTCATTTCTTTAGTCTACTTGATGAGCAGGCCAGTGTTCATTTTTTTCTTATATTTGATACCTTTGAGTACGGTTTTAAAAATACAATTTTCCCTTCTCTTAAAATATTTTTTTCTCTCTCATTTCACCCACTTTGTAGTTCTCCTACGTTCTATGGTTTTTCTTCATTTTCTGGGATTCACTGTATTGAACTTCTGCAAGGGTATGTGGAAGGAAAAAACATACAAGGATATCTGATCAATGACCTTTGCAATGTAAAAGGAGATCATAAGTGAAGGGGGGAGGATTAATGAGAAAGACAAACAAGGTAGACAAAGGATAAATCATAAAGACAATGGCAAAGTCCAGAAGTCTCCAGGTAATAATTCCTGGATCTCTAAGAAACTCCAAGCACAATTTTGGAGAGGATCAGCCTGTGATTATAACTGACAAGGAGAGGGAAATATGTTACTCGAGACATTTCTGTGTCTGTGTGAGTGCTGCAAGGACTGAGGTGCCGCTTCTGAGGCAACACGAGAGGGGGTTTGGACAAGGGCGTGTTGACAACCTTGTGTGAACTGTGGTGTCACCCACTGGAGCCAGTGGGGTCTCTGTGMCACTCACTGGAGTGAGTGGGGCTCTCGGACCCAGCCACTTCAGTAGGAATGGYGTGTGTCCCCAAAAAGAGTTCCCAGCAAGGCAGGCAGGAATGAGCGTGAGGAGTGTGAGGGACTCAACACCGGCGCTGGGGTGAGACCATGAATCACAGCTCTGGGCAGGGGCGGGTGTCTATCTCCCCAAATCACGTGTGTGGGGTGTGTGGGGTCCCTAGAAATCCTCACCCAGGACCAGCCCTTGAGCGAGGGACCTGTGGGGAATGTCAGAGGGCACAGGGTCTGGGCAGGAGTGGCAGCTGGACAAGTACAAGCACCACACCACTGCTGGGGGACCAGGGAATGTACAAGCACTTGTGAATCCAGACTGCTGCAGATGTGCTTCCACTAGTGACCTTTAGGAAACTTCAGGAAAAAACAGAGATTTTTATAACTTGCCTAAAATAAAAACAAATCCTTCCTTCTCTTTTCTTTTAGCCAGAGTCTGAGGTTTTCTCCTCTTGTTTGTGCACTATATCTGGCTGCATTTGACACACCTTGTAGTACATATYCCAAATAGAGCTGTGTGCAACTTGGCAGTTTCACTTCCCAGGGGCTCATGCAATTACAGTCTGTCAAACATATATCACTTAGCTAAGCAACAACTAAGGAGAGCAATAATAACCTACAAATTTTTCATGGGAAAGTATTGCAGAAGGAGAGGCACTATTCCAAGTGACAGAAAGGGATTATAGCTCCAGGAAGAATAATGAGATAAAATTAAGAAGGGTGTTTGTTTTGATTATTTTGCTAAATATCAGGAGGGAAAATCATTCTGACTGGGGAATTATTCACCTTGTTATTCCTATAAGAGAAATATTAGAAACTCTGTCACTTGGAAAATGTATTGGCAACCGGACAAAGGGAAAAGCAAAGAATAATCCACAGGATAAAAAGACAGTAAGTTTGGGGAGAGCTGTATGCTTTTCCAGGCTTTTTCAGATTGTTTTAGCCTCTGCAGCATATTTTGTGAATGTGTGAACACCTTCTCACAAGCTATTGAATTTGTGATTTTTTGAACAGAATCCTAGACTAATAAATGTTCAAAACAGGCGATTGCAAATAATTTGAATATTTTATTGTCTGGTTTAGATTGCAAGAGAGAATTTTAGTTTTGCCATAGTGATAAAATTACTGGAGAAAGAAAGGGATAGGAAGGAATGTGGGGGTGGGATGTTAATACCATGCTGAATAATAAATATTTATGCCAAATTTGTAGCAAAGGCTGGACAACAGTATGAGCAGGGGAGTAACACTGTGAAGGAGCCCCAGAGCAAAGCTGGGGAAGAACCTGTCCACACTCTGGACAAGGTCACCATCTTTCAGAATGAKGAAGAAAAGAGGTCCTATAGATTAAGCAATGTCTCATGGGCAGGGTTGTAAGCAAAGCCCCCATGTCTTATGCTAAAATAGGCAAATCCTGGCTTTTTCTCTTATCTTCTTTTTTTTCTTTTTTGACAGAAAAGATTGTGAAACTATGTTCTTTGATGTCTTTGGGTATTTACTCACTGTTTGCCAGATTCTCAACAGATTAAACACTCCTGTATTTTCTTCTGAGTTGGTGTTTGTAGTACAGCTTCACTCTATTTTCTGGCTTCTGAGAAAACAAAATCTATACTTGTTTTTCCTTTTCTTATTTTTTTCAGTATTATTCTGGGTCTATGCTAAACAGATCACTGTTCAGCAGTTTGACTAGGAACAAAGAGAAAGAAATTACTGTATTTTTGTCTCAAAATGAAAATAATAAATAGTCTGTGAAGGGCAGAGGTTGACTGTTTCTTGCAGAATCTAATTTGCTAAGCATTGCAAATTAGACCAAGAAAACTGATTATGTGTGAGGTTTTTACCTCATTCTGTACTCTGCTATTCCATAAATGGTTGCAGGATAAACCTATTCAATTAAGATAASGTATTGTATATTGTTCAGAAAATATATTATGCCTTTTTGAAAGTAAGTTTCTGTTTTCTCATCTCTTTTTTGAAGTTTTCTTTTATGGAAAAAACCTCTGCTTTCTGTGTTCTTGTTTAAATAAAAGTAAATTTTGTGATCTAGAATAAAAAGTCTGCATGGAAAACGTTGCAAGACTTAAAATATTATACATTCRTTTACTGACCCCTGTCTTCAACAGTAAGATATATGCCACATAACACCACATTTCTGGTGATAGTGTTAAATCTGTTATATATTATTTGAGATCTTATTATATAAAAGATCTTACTATATCTTGTTATATCATACATATTCTATATTACCGTACCTTTATATCTATGATTTTATAACAATTATATAACAATTCCATTTCAAAACAAAACAAGACCACATTTAGAAAAAAACCCTGTCCTGGAAGGACAGAGCATCCTTGTGTTTGATTTTGAGGTGCTCAGTCCTGCAGGTGAAATTTGGAGTCACAGCCCAGTTATCATAATGTCTTAGGAAGTAAAGTGCTTGGAAATAGCAAGCTATGTAAAACTCTGAAAAAAAAAAAAAAAATCATAAACACTGAAATGAGAAAAAAAAAAGTTGCATGCAAAAACCTACTTTGTCTGTGGTCATGAACTCCTATTGGTCATAAACATCCCTGCCAGAGGTTACATGCATCTGGTACATCTATTTGACAGAGGAGTTTACTGGGTGTAGAGTTTACTCCAGAACCCAATGTCTTTTCTGTGAAATCTCAAGCAAGTCTTAACCCTGGCTAAGAAAAATTCATAATGTTATCAATGTTTTTCATTGAGCAGACAAGAAACATGTAAGGGAAGTAACTCCTTTCCTTTCTCTTTTCCTTTTTTTAATTTTCCTCTCCCTCTTGTCTCTCTTATTTTTAAAAAATGAAAACCCTGAATGGGATTAGTTGCAAACTCTTCCTGAATTCTGGTTCCTCCTTTCACATCTGCCTACGTATTCTACCTYGTAAAGACACTGAGAAAAGRCAGGAAAAAATGGAGAAGTCAAACGCATGTTTTCTGCCTTGCAGCTGATAATTGAGCGTGCTAGGCCACTAATTCCAGCACCTTGAACCCTGTATCCCCTTCTGCAGAGCAGGACAGCTTCAATAAAGAACTCTTACTGGAATCTGCATGTTTCATTTTCAGGATCTATAGGTTCAGTGACAGACTACTAGTGGCTACAGCTGTRATACACACCAAGCTGAATTAGGGCTAATGTTCTGAGTGCTAAAACTGGTGCAATAACAAGAAAGATTATTTTCTCCTTGTTGTTACAACCCTCCATTCCTGGGGAGAGAGAGAAGGCAAAGGTTGCTTTCCTGATCAGGCATCCCAGAAGCAATATATTGTCTGTTAGTAGAGGTTAAGATTAACTTGAAAATTAACTGCAGGAAGCCCCAAGCTCTCAGTCACAAAAGAGATTTGGAATTGTTCTCTGGGAAATAAACCCTTCCTCACCAAAAACAAAAACAAAAAAAAAAGCCATTCTGCATCTATCAATTGACTCAGAAAACTGATGAGCATTCCCTACTCCTAGTAGATGTGACTTAAAGATATTGTACTTAGTTGTACATTCATTAATTACCTGGAGTTACAGAGCATAATGTGAGTGGTGGTTTTCAGCTTATCGTTCCTAAAAAAAATAGCTTTGCCTGCTAACTGGTGGTGTCAGAAAGGCTGAGGAGGATGCTTAGGAGATAAAGTACTCTGCTTTGATGACTTCACATCCCCAGCTCTTGACATGGAATCCACTGCATTTTCACAGAATCAATCTTTCTCAACTACTGGAGTAACACCAGAAAAATACTTAAAACACATTACATTGATGTTACTGGATACCATCTACTCAGCTAAAGAGAGTTGAAATATAGGTTATATAATTTAGAGTCAAAAARGTCCTATTGCCACCATAATTTAGGATTTTTTTACTAAGCAGAATTCAGCTCACCCCATCAGATACGGACCTGAAATGAGCTTTTATCCTGAGCAAGCATGAGCAAAACAGAAGGTCTGTGATAAGGAATGTGCAGGTTGAAGCCAAGTGCATGTGGTCTGAACTGCTTTCTTCTTCCTAAGGCTCCAAGACACATCAAAATGCCTGAGGCACTATGGGGTGTGCAGGCCCACAGAGGCAAAGTCAGTGCACAGAAATAAATAAATTCTATGGCATCCCTGCCAGAAAAACCAATTGGTTARGTATTTTGGCTTACCAATTAGTGTAGGCAGCCCACAGACGTACAGTTTATAATAAGTAATTTAARYCRTCTGCATATAAAAATGAATTAATAKAAACACATGGAATCGGAATAATTTTTAAGCAGGTGAAGTAAGCTATTTTCCATGTTGCACAAACATAATAAGATCATTTATGAAACAATTATAAGGCACCACAGGGTGAATAAAGTATAAAACTAGAATGACTGATGGCCAATATAACCTTTCTTGGTTCCCATAATTGCCTATGTGTTCTACAAAGTTAAGTAAAGGGACAYATGCAATTTAGTTGCTACTGTATGATTAGCTATTATCGAGGAAATAGGATGATTCCAGAGCAGGCATTTAGCTCTCAAGGAATACAGAATTAARCAATGTTTTCTTCATACTGCTGGTAGGGGTTTTTTTTTAATTGCATAAGATTTTTTTTTTTAATTTATATCTTGAGAATTGTTCTGGCTCACTCTAAAACGTCCATCAGACTTCCAGAAYTCATGACTGAGTACTAACACAGTAGCTGTCATTCAGACAATTGTCTGCCAGATAATTCAACCTACCCTGCTATCTTCTCCAAGGGAGTGAAATAGCCACATAACGGGAGCTTAAATGGTGGTTTCATCCAGAAGATTATTCTGCTTGTGAAGCAGCCGATTTAGAAAGATTAGAAGTCCTTTACATGCTTTACATTCTGTCAACAAAACAATGTACCAATAAAAGTAAAGTAGTCTCTCTAATTATAATCCAACAGCACAGGATATATTTTATAAAGCCTCCAAAGTCTGCTAACTTATTTATACTTTTCTGGCTCTTAGGTACAATAATAAGTAGCCATAAGTATATGACTACACACGTTTGCTTCTTATAAAAAARAGTAGATTATGCTTTATCAGCTGTTTGGAAAAAAATCTTGACTTACAGTCTATCAAAGCTTGGCATAAGAAAGACAAAACACTTTTATATACCACTACTGACAAAAATATTTATCTTATTTTAAGCTAGTTAATATAACTTTTAATTCTGGCTTGTACTTAGAAAATTATAGCCACTTCTTTAGTCTGTTACAGTTTTCAGATTTGATGCAATCAAGCCACAAACCTTTGTGATGTAGAACAGAACAGTACAGAAAATGTAAATGGACTCTTAAATAGAAGTATTATGACCTTGAGATTTAAATGCACGTACCTAAATAAAAATCATGACTCCATGCAAAAATCCAACAGCAGAGTTTGAATGTAGCTGTCTTTTGATACATTAAACCTGGATGACTTATTTTAAATTAATCAAAAATGTAGAACTCAGCAAGARAATGCTTATTAAAATCCCCCTTACATAGGTATTTCTCATTAGCTTTGAAAAGCTGCTATAGCAAACACTTCTCTAAACTTAGCACCTTCATGCAAAAAATATGAACATGTTTTTTTCTATTCTACTGAATGAAGGAACTGTAGTAAATAACAATTCTAACCAAAGTCATAATTCACTGTACAACTAACTGTACAGTCCCTCTCAGCACCTCCTTATCATCACGGAATCACAGAATACACTGAGGAAGGGATCCATGAGGATCATCAAATCCAATTCTTGGCCCTGTGCAGGGCACCCCAAGAGTYACATCATGTGCCTGAGAGCATTGTCCAAACAATTAATACCATTGACTTTACAATATCGTTTTAAATAACTATAATTTTTCCTATTGAAGAAGTGAGGAAAGGGAAAATAAATGCTTTTTCAAGGATCCCACTAAAAATTAAAGGCAAGATATCCAAAGCACTTGTGTCCTAATCAAGATAAAATTATCAATCAAAAATATTTGGCATAGTACAAGAGCAAAGTTGACAGCTCACGATTTTCCACATTCTGGCTTAAGGCRTTATTGTGATTAACTCTAGAATCATAATTACCCAATATAGTTTTTTCTGGCATAAACTGCCTGCAGCCCCAGAAACAAGGTTCTTCTGCCTCTGTTGATGGAAAATTAGATATTTTAGCCAGTTATTTTAGCCAGTTCGTAAGTTTGGGATCATGGTCTAACTGCAGAGAAGAACTTGTGAAGTGAGTGATTTTATTTCTTGCAATTTCAATCCTAGAGAATTTTTGAAAGRTAAACTAGAATCTAAATATATAGTATTGATTTTGGTGAACTTTATTTGAGAATTTTGAGATCTAGTGGACACAGCTCAARAAATTGCTTCCCAAATATCTTTATCTCCAGCCACAATGAGTCTGGCAGTCTGATAAGCGACTRTGCCCTACAGCAGCCTCAGGATAATTCACCTGCCACTACTTCAGCTTAGCTTCCACACATGAAGTCACGTCTCTTTTTTTTAGAAGAGGAAATTTGCCTCTTAATATTAAAATTACCTTTATTCAAAGGCTTTAGACAAAATAAGAATAGAATTTTCCCTTTGTGTTCAGTTTAAGTTTTTAAAACTTTAAAGTTTAATTCGCCTCAATAACTGAAATWATCTGTTGCTTCTGATCTAAATTGCTCTTTGGGGCAGGAATTGTCTAAGAATTATCTTCAAAACCAGACAGCCTRAATGGAAAGCAAACCTGTAAGCACAGCCTGCTCATGCCTTCCAAATCATGGAATTGTGCCAGGTAAGTCTGTATGCTGCAAGGCACACTGCTCACACTCGAGTCTGTCTKTCAGATTTGTGGATGGCAGTCAAGCAGGATGAAGGGCACATTGCATTCAAGACCTTTTCAGGGGCAACTGGGTCTCATCCCACATAAAGCTAAGCCACTATGGAAATATAAAATGATAGAGAGGTGATAAAATATCTTTTAGGTAAAGAGAAAAAGTCTATTCAGTCCCACATCACATACTTGTGTTTCAAGTATAATGATGGCCGAGCTGTGCTGTTCAAGGGAAAGAATACTAAATACAATCATAAATCATTGAGCTTTACTAAATAGTTTACTAACCAAATGTTTAGCTGCTAAACATTGGTCAGAGTAGCATCCCTCTTGCATTTTGTAAGACAAATGTAGATTAATATATTTTCAAWCAAAATAGATTTTTGAGATTCTTTGATTACATAGAGAAGGACTTTGACTCCACTTTTGCAGTTCTTAAGCTGCAGTAGGGAAATACTTCTGTTACATGAACGACCTACCGTGAACACACTCAACATTTTCCTACCTCTTAGGAAGTGTTTTCTAGCTCAGGAGTAAAAGTCTTTCAGGAAAAAGAAACATTTTTATTCACTACTTTTCTTGTAATGCCTAGTGCATTAGGACTGAGACCTCTGGCTGTAACTACTGCAAACAGTCATAACGCAGATGAGAAATGTCTGCAAAATATTCCTGACTCTAAAGAATGCAGTCTACGGCATGCAAGTGTTCAGACTTTCATTACAGAGCTTTAAAAATTATTTCTTTGCATAATGCAAAGTGTTCCAAGGGATCTTATTTCTTGTCAAGCATTGACAGTGACAACCTTGGAATATTTCTCTCATTCAGCATACTGATGTGTAGGCAGTACAACTGAAAATGTAAGATTATCTTTAGATAATAAGATCCTGTTATGAAGTAAAACCCAACATATAGGATTTTCATTGAAGCCAACAAATTAAATAATAATCTGGAGATTGGTATTCTCAAGGTTCCATGCATGTTCTGTAGTTTGTGAATTCCCTCGCTCTATTTCTGACAGAAAAGCCAAACTGTTCACCTTCAAGAAGCCTTTTTTCCACTGCATTAGATTCTAGCACCAGAATGAGAGGAGGAGACAATGACTTTACTTTCTCCCTTGGGACCCCATCTCAAAGGTTTATCTGGATAATTGTTTTATGTTTTATGATATGAAAGTAAGATGAAATAAAATATTTTCTGGAAAAAAAAAAAAGAAAAAATTATTCATAAAACCAGAATGGGACTAATTCTGAACAAGGGAAAAATCCCATTAAATTAAGGCCTGATATGCTATCAGGCCATTTGTGCTCTGAACAAAAACACATAGCAGTATATTTATTTTCCTCTGTCTAAGAAGAAAAGAGAAATTATTATATTCAGTAACTGACTTCCAGTAATGCACAGGTGCCCATCATCACTGTATGATCACTACTCTGTCTGACAATTAGCCAATACACTGATTTTCATCACTTGCACAACGGGGTCATATTTTCTTTTCCTGCAGAAACTCTCTTTAAATAGCACCTTTTAGAGACAGCTGAAGTTCATCAGTTGATGACAGGAACTAGACAGTGCCATCTGCCTTAGCAGCAGTTCAGGTAATAGCAAAGAAAAGCTAATTGCCAAACATGAAATGTGCAGAAGTGGATTTTGGTTGGTTTTTTTTGTGTTTTTTTTTTTTTTTGAGACTTCCCATTACAAGTGGATCTATCTGGCACTGTGATACTTTGAARGAGCACTTTGAGCCTGCTCTAAAAGAGCTTTGCAACCAGTCTAAGTATCCTGTGTTGAATATTATGTTATCACATTTTTGTTGCTTTGGTATCTTTTAGAGATYTTCAGCTGACACCCGCAGCACTTACCTGCATACCAGCACAATAGTTGTAATTAAGGTATGTGTACATTCTTCCTCCTTTCCTTCAGAGGTTATCTATCTCCAGGACACTGTTAAGGAGCAGCATTACTGAAATCACTAAACAGATGTTGCATATCCAGGTCTCACGTTGCATTGGAGGTGCTCAAACCAGAGCAGCAGAAAAAGTGGGACTGCAAAGCAGGTCCTTGGAGGAATTCAGCAGCAGAAATGAGGGGTGATTGCTGGCTCTGGGGCCACAAAGGCTGACATGGGTAACTCAGAGGGGACACACAGCAATAGCAAGGTCTCGTGACAGAAGGAAGCTTCAGATGGCCTCACAGATATGGGGCAAAATACTTTATTTCCTGCATAGGGCAAGGTGGACAGCTCAGGACTGCATTTCCCCTTCTGAGGTCATTTTGCAAATATGTGAAAGGGAGAGGTAGGAACACACTTAAACTGTGATCATGACAGTAATACTGCTTCTGTTTTTCATTCAACAACCATTTAGTTTAAAATGAAAAAAATTCGTTTAAAAGGAAGGAACATATCTGCWGTCAGGGACAGTATCTCAAGTCTGCCTTGTCCAGATGGATTTTGTCAGTTCTAGGCAATAGATTCAAGCTCTTCTCCCCCAGTGTTTCCTATCACAGAGAAGTTAATTTATTTTCACACAGTAGCCTGGGTTCAGCAGGAAAAGTTCCTTAGCACCAGGTAGCTTGCAACAAAAAAATGTGAAGTACAGGGTTTATTCTCCAACAGGGAAGTGATCCACGGACCTGGACCCACTCCCCAAGTGATCATGAACTCCACCAGATAAGCCAGTATATCAAGAAGAGAGCAGCACTGTTTCAATGGGGCCAAAAAACAAGCTCTTGGCACTCTGGGCAACTGTGCTCAAGAAGCAGTTGGAGCCTCTGGAGCTGCAGAGGTCTTGCCAGCCTTGCAGCTGTGGCCACCATGGCTCTGGAGAGAGCTCCAAATGCACAAATGTTCCTGCCCTTGGATGAATTTTAGCTCTCACTATGTAGCATCATGGAAAAAATAGGAGCCTGGGTTTCTGCTACAGGTCTGTGAATAGAATCCAGGCAGCTGAACACCTGAATCTAAGGAAGAAGAAGGTAAATCCAGAAGTTTCCATGACAAGATTACCTCCAAGAAAAGACAGGTTGTTGGAACTACTGCCTGTTTCTTAGAGTTTATCAGKACTGTAGTAAAAATATACCTATACCTCTCAACAATATCTTCTAATCAAGCTTTGTAGGTATTTATATTACCAAGCAAAACTATGTCATATTTAGAAGATTCTWTTGCTGGCATGTACACAAAATTTCTTGGACTCTTGCACTGATTAGAATATAATTTCTATATTGGGGATCATTAGAAAAATTAAAACAATGTCTCCTGTAAAATTAAACACAAGCTGCATGGGGAATCTGTACAGTCCCATTTTCACTTCAGAATTTGGCAAAAACACTCAGCCCTTTGGGCCAGTATCTGTGTAATCTAGATGTATTATTATTATTTCTGAAGTGTCTGTAACAGTGGTATCAACACACTGAAGTTTGCCAAGGATCTCAACTCCCAAAGCAATGCCTTTCAAAAACTATTCAAAAAATTACCTTTTCTACTACATTCTCAACTGTAGCATAGACTTATAAAGGTCACATTCTGAAAGTTTGCATGGAACAGACTGCACACACTTCATCTTATTACTGCCTGTCCAGACACATTCAAACCAATAAACAACATGAGAATTTTTAAAGAAGAATCATGTCTTGCTCTGCTTCTGAGTCACCAGGGATGAGAACATCCAGTTTTATGCCCACTAGTTTTAAGTTTAACATCAACAAAATCTTTGCTCCATCACAGATCTCCAAATAAAAATCTTTTTCCAGAATACAGCATGCTTGTCTTTTTATTGAACTTCTTAATCTCTTGAAAAGCCTCCTTATATTTTTTTCAGACTATCTGCAGACTCTCTTTGACAGGATTGCAGGAACCATGTCTAAATTATGCTTCTCTATAAAGCAGTCTTGGACTGCCATAGTCTCTCTGATCCAAATTCCCATGAGCCAAAAATGTTGGATTTGGCAAGTCTGCAGTTACACATGCCCTCCAGCTGTTCTRTGATAGGTTAGGAAATAAACTGGCCTCCATCCAGCTCAAGAGATTCATACCAAAAGCTGTGTAATAAGAATTATATTTGTGCAAATGTAAACATTCACATTTCATTCCCTTTTTCTCAACAATCCACAGATAATTATCATATTACTACTAAAATAGGAAAAAATGGCCTTTTCTTCTTGAAAAGGAAAAGGATGTATTTRCTTCAAGCTGAGAACTATATGAAGTCTTCAGCATTAAACACAGCCTCCTAACAAGCATATATAAAAATTATAGCTATTCCACAGTTTAGGCAACATATGCATGGTTCTCATACAGAAACAGTGGCTCAAAAAGGACTGGGCACCCATTAACAAAGCTGTAAGTACCTATATTTTTGTTCCAAACATTAGTAGTAGATTAATAGCATTTCTCAATCTTTTAAAATCACATATACATTACAGCAATATCTGTGCATTTTGTTGTAAGAAATCAGAGTGGTTTCAGTTACACTTTAGTGACAGGATGTGTGGTCAATCATTAAAAAAAAAAAAAAAAAAAAAAAACACTTTAAACCTTTTAAAATTAAAGTTCATAATCAACAGAGAAAGGAAAAATCGTCCATTTTCCACTGATGCTTACCACCAAAAGGCACTATAAATATCACCTAACAAAAGGCCAAAAACAGTGTCCTCTGGATTCTACATCCTCTGCATTCGGTTTCTGAAGCGGAAAACCAGAGCTGAGGCAGTAGCTGAGTTAGATACAGAAATCACCTAAACAGGACTCACAAGACTGAATGCAAACCAATTTGACCCTTTAACCAGAATGTATGGCATCAGTTCTTAAGTGAAATAGTAATGTAGAGTGATCATAAGTATCAGAGAGATGATTAATCAGCCTAAACAGTCTAAAAAAGTGAGTTAGTAATTGCTCTAGCACCTTTTGCTGGCAAATCACCATAAGATCCAAGTAGGTCCTACCATTACTTTGCTAGAATTATGACTGAARTTTCTTAGCTACTCAGCAGGCACCAAGAGAATAATATACAATGAAGGAATTTCACTTCACAAAACTTTTGACAAAAAATAATATTCTCAGGCTGGTATGTTCTTTCAGTATAACTGCCTACATTTCAGTAAGATTAAATTTTTATTAAAAGACTTTTTCCTCCTTTTCTTCCCTTACTGTGAAAATTTGTATACCCTACTGTTGTGAGACAGTTCTTTTTATCAGAGAGAAAATAAAAGGGATTAAGAAAAAACGACCTAAATAATAACAATAATTTGCATTTCCAGTTACGAAAGTACTGGAAAATACTTTGAAAAGTATTTGCATCCCAACTGTCTCTGCACAGACCAGCTTAGACTATGCTAAGCTTTATATTGGCAAATGGTGAGATGTAAATCTGATCCTAAGAGTTTGCAGAATAAATGAGAGGTATCAGGGACTACAGTAAGTCTGTAAGAGGCAGCTACTTAGTTTCTACCAGAGATATCACTACTGCTGTTGACTTCACATTGAGAGTATTACAGAGGATTCAAATTATATGGTGGTGGCTAGAATAGTCTTAAAATGGATCCTAGGGTCCTAAGATAGATAATTCAGATACAGATAGAGAAAACAAAATAAAAAACATAAAATAGAGGAGGCTCATCCACCCAACTGGGAGATGTGGACATGTACCACAAGCCCTCTATTCTCATTATCACACATATTTGGGTACCCTGGGTACTCCTGCCACTGCCCATTGCCTGCAAATCAGGGGGACTGAGAGATCAGGACCTTGTCAAGAGCCACAGCACACACTCACGGATCAGTTCAAACATGACCTAAGTGRCTTGCTCAACATCAGAAAAAAAGTTAGGGATCATTCTGGCAGAGAAACAAGGATTCCTAGCTCCTGGCCAAAAGACTGTACMGATTTACATTGTGAAAGCTGACTGAGAAAATGAATACACAGTTTAGGAGCATCACAAAAGTGGAAAAAAAGGACCCCCTACAACAATCAGCATGTGACCAAATGCCCAAGCAGGCTCTGGCTGTATTTCACAAGGAATGTTATGCTATTCCCCACCTGCCCCAGTAAATTTACCTTCTCATCAATAATAAAGAATTTGCTTTCCCCAAAAGCCCAGGCAGACTAGAAGTAAAACATCTTTGTGTGTACTCAAAGAYAAAGCAAGCACTTGTAGCTTTCGCTGATTAGCAATTACAAGATTAGCCCTGGGAGGAAAAATTCTGTAAGATTTATAGCTGAAAGCACTTTTATAGGCCTTTGTGGACCATCTGGTAGAATTTAAGAGAAAACTATGCTTACCTCATAGAATTCTTTGCTGGCACTTTCCATTACATTTAGGGCTTTTTCTGTCAAGGATCTCTCCATACATTTTGCTGACACTAAGATTCCCTGGATGAAAGAATGAGCTCTGCACTCATTATAATGGACAACTTCTCCCCACTCTTTCATTCTATCATTGTAAATGAAGTGACACTAAAAAAGGACATYTTRGGCCATTTCCTGGCAGGACATTATGCAATTCTGTTCCTTCTTTTACCTATAGGGCAATATACACCACACATCAAATATGCCCTACAGTTCCTCTGCTGATCTCTTTACCACTGCTCAAAAAAAAAAAAAAAAAAAAAAAAAAAAAAATTCCAAAGGCAAGCTTTTGGCAATATTTGTGTCCATAAAATAGCAGACTATTGCAAGAGAGCCTGTATTTTGCTGCACTTTAAACCCTGTTTTTTCCTCTCATTCCAACTAAAGTCTTTCCTTTCCTCACCCTGCATGTGACTAGTTTCTCACAGGAGACCTAGTTTGGCACAGCAGCACCATGAAAAAGGCATCATGATGGATTCTCCATGATGCAAATTAGAGTGCTCCAGTCCAATCACATCCCCATCAAGGTCCTCAAATGAAACCTCTCACTGAGATAGAAGCGATTGGGTTTCCATCTGTGTGTCTCTTGCTGTCAGTGGCTATTGTTTAAGTAAACACTGGTTTGTGTTACTTTCTTTTATTTTTTTTTTTTTTAATTCAATGCATGTTGAAGCCTGGTTAAAAGGAAACAAAAATTGCTGTATTAAAAGACTAGTATTTTCAGCATCTTGTGATGTAAATTGCTAATTTAAAACCCAAAATATTGTTAAAGTGTCTTTATTTAATAGCAGACGATTGCAAGCTGTAATTTGCAAGCTGTAGTTGCAGATGGCAATGTTTTTCTCTCTTTTCAGCAGTACAGTAAAGTATTTACTGCAGTGATCTGCAGACAATGACACACCAACTGAGAAAGAAATGCTCAGGGGTAATACAAACTATCAGGATTCCCATGAGGTCCAGCATGCAAGTACCTGCAACTAAAGCATGAAATTTAAATACCAATTAGAATATTAAAATCTCTTATGTGGTCTCAAACAACAACTCTTTGCAAYAGACAATTTTAGTACATCCAATTGCCAAGCATGTTTCTAGCACAAAACAGCAACTCTTTTTTTCTTTCCTGATTTTTAATCCCTTTAGATTCAACACACTTATTTTCCAATTCAGACCTGGAGGCCCAAGCCTGGATTTGAAACTGACAGCCACCATCTGGACCACATGAGCAGAAGGGGTTATATGTGATCTGGCACATGTCTAGCATACTGTTCCACTTCTTGTACATCAGGACATGCCAAAATACCATGAATGTATTAAACAAAAGCTTTGCCTTTCATTTCATTTTGTTAACAACTCATAGATGCTTATTTTTTCAAGAGAAAAATTATTTTACACCATCTATTTAATAGCATTGTATGAAACATTTAAATACTGCATTCTGTAGTGCCACCTAGGGGATTTAAAGCCTGGAATRAAGAGCTCATCTGATTTTTAAAAAAAGCAATAAACACTAAAAAATCAGCTGTGACTGCCAAGGCAATTTCTTATGTATATCTAGTGGTTTGGATTACTTTTTCCTGCTACAATAGGAATATTTGAACAAGGTCTGTGCATAGTGTCACATCTGTAGAATCCATAAACAGGAGAAAGTATATTGTTCTATACCTCTCTTTTATGGCCAAATAATTCACAAAAGCAATCTTAAAAATATACTCAAAATAAAATCAATGTCATGCACTGAAATGGGACTTAGAAAAAATTTCAAGCCTTAGTTCACTTGTCAGGAAATACAGGGGATTATTTTTGCACTACAGATATTTATAAAAAGATCAGACATGTTATTGTACAAAATTATAGGAAACTGAAATAAAACAGGAGAGCTACTGGCATTTTCTTCAATACTCAACTTCCTTTAGATTATTTTTTTTTCAAAAGTTGCCTGATCCAGATKGCATTAGACAGTAATTTCCAATGCATCACTGAAGGAATTGTTAGGAATTATTAATTTTGTATCATATTGATTGCTAGAATGATCTATAAGCTCTTCAAACACATTTGCATTTTTTCTTCTTACAGAAACCAGCTACAGCAAGCTCACACATTAAACAAGTGATCACTCAAAAGAGAAATGCAGAGCAAAATTCAGACTATGTAAACCAGAGAACTACAAGCCTACCTTCACTSAGACACCAGACATGGTCCATAAGTTCATACCAACACATAAAAAGAGATATCATCAACTGGCTTCAGCTGCCAAAACATCATTGAAATCAGTGAATAATTTACACAGGCATAGAACCTACCTACACACTTACATCATCTTGCATTTTTTCACAGTCCCAGTAACAGATCAGRATGGGACAGGACCATTTGCTTTACCTTTGAATTTCCAAACCTCACATTTTGACATTCTACCTGGAAAACATGCACATTTCACATTTGCACTTATGTGCTGAAAATTTGTTCATGAGGGTAAATTTGAAAAGCACMTAGTTAGTAAGTCACATATAATGTGACTTTTGACACAACTTTTATTTGGAGTTATGTCAGGCAGTAGACAGCCTTTGATCCTGAAAGAAGCTTCCCTATTCAGCTGGCTGCCCCCAGCTCCCTGCTCCCCTCAYTGCAAACTGCTGCCTAGATGCATTATCCTTTACATCCTCCAGTCACACACTCTRCATCATAAAGTAATACACTCTTCCCTTCTCACCTCCCAAGCCCCTGTTTCTGTACCTTCATCCCCACATTTTTTATCACATTTCATKAACCCAGTGCTACACTCTGTGCCTGCCAAGGCCTGCACCCTGTGCTCCCATGGGAAGGGCAAAGCACACCAGGGGCTCGGGCACTTGGGTGTGCAAGAGGGAGCAGGCAGTGGAGACAGGYTGTCACAACACATCTTGTGATCAATGGTACCTGTGGGTCATTGGCCTCTTGCCCAGTGCAGACCAACAGGTATATCACAACTTAATGAAAGGATGGGCAGAGCCTCTGAATAGGAGCTCATTCTAATGTCTGTAATTAGCCCATAATGCCTTAAAAGGGATTTATAAAGGATGATGCAGTATCTGGAAGTATGATTCCACTTCCCCAGCAGCTCCAGCCCAGCATCTCGGGATCCCTGGTCTCTGCCGAGGCTGAGGAACGTGGCTGCTGCTTTCCTGACTGCAGCCCCTACCAGAATCAAAGCTGTCCACGTGTCCCAGAGCCACACACACGGACACAGAGGACACGGACACGGCTGGTCACACAAGCTGCCCCAGACAAGGGGCTGCCTTTGACAGCACCTACACACAGAGCTCATAAAGGAAAAGCCAGCCAGCTGCCCTCCTCCYCTTCAGCTGGCAGAGAGAGGAGGTGACCAGTGCAGGCAGACACAACAGCCTTCACAAGCACACGCAAATTCTCCGTTCCCATAGGTACCCACACAGCACTCTGTCCATCCAGCACCCAGGGCTCTGCTTGCCAGCTACYCCAGCCTGATGCTCACCAGCAAACACATGTGCTCACACATTCATCCCTCACTCACTTCACAATATCAAGGCCCACTGGGCGTATCAGCACAGATTTTCTGCCCACTAATGCCCCAGACTTCCCCTCCTCCTCCCTGACTGGCCACCTTGAGGTTTGCTAACCAAGCCCCAGCTGTTTGGAGACTGAGCCACAGCTGGCACCCAGCACATGGGCTGTGACCCACAGTCCCTCACTTCCCTCTCCACACCACACCCCAGTRACTGGGAGCACACAGTTCTCCTGTCCATGTGGATGGAAGTTAAAGACCCACACTGACCCCAGTGAATGGCACAGAACCCCTCTGGCTCCAGCAGCTGCCAGCACAGGCACCCTCAGCCCTGGCCGAGAAACGAGCACAGAACCCACTGACACCCATACAGGGCTCACCAGCCACTGGCACTTATTCCTTGCAATACACAAARAGTGAGAATAGACAGAGAGAGAGGGATAAGAAAAGATTTAATAGGGCATAAGAAGATGGGACACACTACATGGATCAGGCACAGGGCTTGCTTAGACAAGGTACAGACCTGCCCGTTTTAYAAGCAACCAGTCTCCTTCCCCTGCAGGTCCCCCACGGGATTGTATTTATCTATCCATCCGTGCCAACCTCCTGATCCAGAGCCCCTCATTTACAATTTTATCTGCTGCGAAATCCAGGTTGATCTTGCTGAAGGTGGCATCTGTGGTTCCTTGATAGCCCACAATTACTGTGAGTGGTGAGGTCTGTGTTTTGTCGCTGTCTCCATGTTTACCTTATCAGTTCTGTGTCTTGGTATATTTTGGTTTCTGGCTTYCTCCTATTTCCCTTGGATTCCCAAMAGACAAGGTCCCTGATCAGATCTCCAGATTACCTCCCTGGAATAAACATTCTGACACTCTCACAGGTCCCCATCAATTAGTGTGATTGATCAGCTTTGGTTCCCATCACTGCCTCCCTTATCATTTGTTTGTCAGCTCGTGTGTCCTTCTGTGCTCTTGTTTATGGCTTCCTCCTTTTCCAATTATCCCTTGGTATCGGAAAGGTCCTTGACCAGATACCCTTAAAGCATCAGACACTCTCCTGCACACAGCCTTGCACACACCCTTCCATCCTGTGGAAAGGCATACCAGAGGTTTTGCCTTCCCCAGGTTAGCTGATCTGCTGACCCACTTTCCTATTTCTCCCCACTTCCTTTGTGRGAGAAATTTCCTTTATACCAGTGGTGACCATAAAAGGAATAGTCCTAATGGAGGAAGTATCTTTTATTTTTTCAATGAGCACTGAACTACAGAGAATATAGCACAAAATCAGAAAAACAGTCAATATATTTTAAATTTTCCAGGGTACAGAGTTAACTAGCTTGAAAACTTTGAATGAAATAAAGTTTGMAGCAGTGTTGATATAGAAAAGGATGCAAAATAAAGGCTTTACAACAGCAATTATTTTTGAGGATAACAATCTGTTCACATAAAACACCATCTATATTTAAAATAAGAAGTCACAGGAGATCAGGGGAATTACAAAGCAATGAGACTTACTGTGGTTTCAGAGAAAGTAATTAAGAGCCTAATTAAGGACAAAACCATATAAAAACAAAAGTAAAGCTTGATGGGGGAAAAAATAGCAAAGCTTCCACAAGAGGAAAGCATTTTTTCCAACTCTGATAAATTTCTTTGAGGCAATGAAAAGTCAAACAAGATTTTGTTGGCCAAACTTAGAGAAGAATTTGAAAAAGGCAACTAATCCATGGAAAGGACAAATTCTACTTCACAGTACCATAAGGTAATGTACCCAAGCAGTAAGCTGACAGCCTGGAAAATTAGATCTTACTTCACCATAACCAGATTGTGCACCCAGTATCTGATAACCGTAATAATAAAGTAGGAGCTTAAGGCGATCCTAATTGACTTACTACACTTTGCATGATATTTAAGGTATCTATAGCAGTATKTAACTGCTATAACATCCCTAGATGCACAGTTATGAATTATAYATTGTGTTTTTATTTTCACTATATGGAAAATATAGGGGTAGATGGGAGTTATGTGTCTGGTCTACTGTGACAGTAAATCAACATCAGTTTGGGAATAACACCTCAGTCTCCAGAATAAAACAACTGCATTTTTACTTTTCTTTACAGCTCTATACCAATAGTAAAATATGAGGAATGAGGCTGGAAACTCGCTGGAACTTCCAGTATGTTCCTACAGAAGAATGTAAGAGACTTCCTGGGGTCAATCTAGATTGACTGAACAGGGAATGCTTTTGAAAGATGCCAGGGAATAAAAGCAGAACATGATTTTGATGGACAATCAAGGGACCAGAATTGTGCAGGCACTTTAGACATATCCACTGAATTCTCCACTCCCAACTATGGGAGGATCAAAGCAGAAGCTATGCCCAAGAATATTTCGCAGTTCAATAACATCAGTGTAGAATATCCATTCTGAGTTTGTTCATTTGTTCTTTCAATTAACATTTTCCAACCAGAACTTTCAGTCAATAAGATTTCTGACAGGCTTAAGCTGTATTGCTTCAGGGGCAATCAAAATGTCAGGAATTCACAGATAACATCCCTGATGAATGGGAAGGCTCCTGGAGGCTCATCAAGGGTAGACTAGTGCACCTTGCTGCTAGGGCTAATGGTGCAAAGAAAACACAGACAGAACTCAAAATGATGTTCTCTTCCACCCTTCTGGACAAAAGGAAAGACTCATAGACAAACAGACATACGAGCAGAACAACTAATGCATACCTGAGTCACCAGTAAGGCTTTGTTTTCTTCCTTCATAATTCATTAGGAGACAGATGTGGTGACCTAACAAGGAGGGCTTTGAAAGAGGGGGTTCACATCCAATAGAARGAAGTGCATATGGAGAAAGTCTGCATAGGAGAGGGCTGCAAAGGCACAATCATGCTTCATGTGCTTCTATACCAATGCTCACAGCTTGGACAGGAAACCAGAGAGCCAAAGTTATCTTGAGAGAGATAAACAATAAGATGCAGCCAAAAGGAACAGAAGCTGCAGTTTGGGARTTTCAGGCTGGTCTTCTGAAGTGCTCTCCACTGGGAGAGGAGTGCAGCACTCAGCAGACCATAGATTCACTGAGCTGCACATTGGGCTAGAGGACTTCCATGTGTTCTTTCCAAACAATTCTTCTAGGGTTCTGTGACATATTTAATGTGCTCCATCTGCTAATTTGAATTCAGTCTCTGGGAGAGCACTAGTGCTCTCCTGAAGACAAACACCCCGAAACTAAATAATGTTAATGTCAGCTTCTCAGCATYATTTTGCTTTACAAATCTGTTCCTACTGTGTTGCACTACTTACTAAAATAGACATAGCCATAAAAGGCAATTTTAATACCTGTAGGAATTAAAGGCTACTGATACCCAGTATGATTTTCAAGAATTTCAATACCAACTTCTATTTTTTCTAATACAAAGCTGAATGCTTCTGAAAAATCCCTTTTGGCATCTATCATAATCTTCAGACTTTTTTTTTAAATTTAGACCTAAATTTTCTAAGCTCCTTTGGAAAATCCCAGCCTTTATCCTTTTATGAATGAAAAGAATGAACTGCACAATTTGAAGTTAAGGAAAAGTAATAGCTCATGCACATAGTATCAGCAAATTAACAACAAATATGTGCTTAACATTCTTCAAGAGAAAAGCCCTGCAAAAGATAGGACACATCAGAAAGCTTATAAAGCTAGATAACCATTATTTTCAATATAATTCTTCTAACCTGATTCTGAAGTCCTCATTTTAAATTATTTAATGGTTTTGATCAGGCCATAGTGTTTTTTTCATCATTCATTTCGCTGACTAACATAAGAAACATAATTATCCATCAATTTTATAAAGTTTGCATTTCATCACATTTTTAATATTATAGAATTAATCATGCAGGAAATTCAAGTGCAGAGACTAGAATGGATGAAATTAAATAAATGATAAAAGTAGGGGAAAAAAACACCAGACACAATTTTTAAACAAAATGGCAAGCTAGCAAGACTTCTTATGGTAGTTTAATCCCAGCCTGTAACAAAGTACCACAGCCACTCATTCAGTCCCCTTCAGTGGAATGGGGGAGAGAATCAGAAGAGCAAAAGCAACCAAATTCATGGGCTGAGATAAAGATAAGTTTGCCTGCTCAGGCAAATAAAGCAAAAAAAAAAAGGAATAATTCATCCCTTCCCATGGGCAGGCAGGTGTTCAGCCTTCCCCAGGAAATCAGAGCTCTATCTCAGGTAATTGTAATTTGGGCAGACAAATGTTATACTCCAAACATCTCCCCTTCCTTTTTTCTTCCTCTCAGCTGGATATGCTGAGCATGATGCCACAGGGTATGGAATACCCCTTGGATCAGTTTTAGTTTCCTGTTCCACCTGTGTCCCCTCACAGCTTTTCATGGTCTCCTCACTGATGGGGTGGAGTGGGAAGCAGAAAAGGCCTTGACTCRGTGCKAGCACTGCTCAGCAAKGGCTAAAACAACATTGTGTTATCAATAATGTTCTCAGCACAAATCCAGACCACAGCCCCACACTAGCTACTATGAATAAAATTAACWCTACCCCAACTAAAACAAGCACACTTGCAAAAGCTGTCACCAGCTGTGAATTTCTTATTTCTACCAATCAACTAATAAAAACTTTTTATACAATATTCATAAATCTGTGAGCAAAACCACAACACTTGAATGTTAGAGTGTTGAATTGAACACTTTTGTCAAGGATCTGTGACAATTTTCCCAACCACTCAACTGCASTAGCTAAGCAACTCCTCTATGAGACATTTGTCAAACATAAGTAAACTGAGGAAACAAGAATTTTCTTGATAGGGGCTGAAATAGATAAGTGTCCTGCTACCTACTGCTGGACTTTTGTTTCAAATAATTCTTTTGCTAGCTCATTTAAGAAATGTTAATTATCCTTTTTTTTTTTTTTTTTTTTTTTCAGCACCCAAAGTCTGGCAGTATCCCTTGGTGAGAAAACACATTGATTTTACATGACTTTGGATCATCCAGTTTCAGACTTTTCTAGGTCAAGAAGGACCATGACAGATTTGTGTAGCACACTACTTCATAAACTAACAGCAGAAGCAGAGAGCTGACACGTGTAAGGAGCAAGAAGCATTTGTAATTATGCTGTCAGGGTACAAAAAAGCAAGTTCCCTGTTCAACTCATGCTATAGATAACCTTCCTCATGCAATATTCACAGCAGACTTCTATCACATTATTAGCAATCTCTTAGCATCAGAAATAATGCTGGTGACACTTGTCATCTAATCCTTTCATTACAAGTTAGAGTAGGATCAGCAGTTGATCAGCACTAGGAAGAGTTATATTTCTCTGAAGTTATCTCCATAGAAATGGTTGATTTAATCCTATCCCTCAGTTTATCAGTTCATAACCTTGTCCTTTGCAAAAAGAAGCTACTTGTAGAGAATGATACATGATAGTCTCTATTAATATTTCCATCTTTTGACACATTGCATATCCCCTCTGGAATGAAACAATTAGAAACACAATAGAAAATTGCTGCAGCAGCCAAAAAACTCTGAATGCTGAATTCAGAGTCTTGTATTGAGCAGCTAGCTGGGGACTTCTGAGTCTTGGCTTTTGTCCCCGTGGTGCAAGTCAACCACTTGGATAGGTGAAGCCGTGATCATTACAGCAGGTCAAGAGAATACAGAAACCATCAGTGAATTAAAGATCTGGAAGCATGGAAAGCGATATGTAGAACACATATTTGCTGAGTTCAGCAGCACTTAAATTAAACACTGCTTACGTGACTCTCTTCTACAGGAAGCATAGTATTTCAATGTGTCTGTAAYATTGCCTGGCAGTCCTGCACGTATCTAACTCTGCATTCCTGAAATTATTTTTCTTTAATTATCAGTTGTCATCTCTGTTTCTTCTTTCTCACTTTTTTGCCAAGTATTTTTTTTTTCACTCATTCCTCCTAATTTTAATAATTTGTTTGATTCTTCAATACCCCTCTCAATATTGTGTCTCCTTTTCACCTTTGAATAATCAAAAATCTGTCTCACATCATTTGTTCTAAAAACTTATAACACTAAAGAGAGCATATAAACCATAATTGTGTAAATATATATGTGGTCAGGTTGRTTCTTCTATTTAATTTCCATGTCAGTCAAATGAGATGCTGCGACTTCATTTCATACTTTATCTAAAAAAACAAAGTCATCTTACTATAAAAAAGAAACAATGGCAAATAAAAAAGGAGAAAATGCCACCTCAAAAAAAAAAATCTACTGAACATGCTGATTCTGTCCTTGATAGCTGAAGTTAAAACATACCATTAGTGCCTCTAAACAATAAGCTGAGTGTTCATATTTCTATAGTCCAGTCATTTTTCTCAGTCAGGTATCTGCAAGTTAATAAATCTGTTACCTGACCCTAGTTACAGATTACCTAACTAATGCTCTGTTTGTGATGGATAAAACTCAGGAAGCATTTTGTATCCCTAAGAAGTCATTACTTCAATCCCTTAGGAAGGCAAGAAAAGAAGATATTCTATAGGCGTAATGTATACATTATGCCAAGAGTTAGTGAGCCATTAACTGTACTTACAACAAATTTAATAGAAGAAACTATAGCTAACAGCTATCAAGGTGCTGAACAATTCACCAGCAGGTATTATCAAGCTGCTGAGCAGTTCACAAACAAAATATTATCCTCAGAAGCAGCACACTGGAYGACTTACACACATTTCACAAAACAGTTGAAAGGTCCTAGCTATCTGCAAAAAATATCTGGACAGGTACCAAGAGCTCACCAAGATATTCAGTTCATCTGTTTAGGTTAGGGTCAGTCACTTGCATGTTTTTTGTTTTTTTTTTTTTTTGAATGCTACAATTATTTTTTAGATTCTGATTAATTAGAAATATCTAGTTGTACTTTATTAACCTCAGAGTGCTGCTAGTAGACACAGATTTATAATATAGATAAAATGGACCAAACAAATAAAAATTAGCTCCAGAAGGGCTGAAGTCATAGCTGGATGTTAAAGTGAAATATCTCCCACACCACCAGGTCCTCATTCCCATATCTCTTCTTCACTGGACTATGGATCTGTGGAAGGGGAAGCTTTAAATACACAGATCTTGGCCTGCCTTGCTAGGTGGGTCAGTGCCCTACTTGGGGTCACTAAGCACTGCAAAAACAGATGAACCAACACAACCATGAGAGCAGTGCAGGGATTTCCTAATGTCATGGAACTGTCTTAGAAGAGAGGCAACATGCATTTATTCCCCAAGCCTGGAGGGGAAATACTAGCTATTAGGTTGTAACTCAGATTCCTCCAACAGTGGTATTGTAAAGAGATACACCTTTTCTTGTGTCTGTTAGGATGTTGRTTTAATTGGTGAGCCCTGTGCAAGTTTTGGTGGAAAATGAGTGCTAAGTTTTAAAGCACGGAACATAAACTAGAATACAGACTGCTGTTTGCACACCACACAGCAAGTGGAGGAAGCAAAGGAGTCGACACAATAATTGGTGGGAATGTGAAGGATACATTGAAATGTGAAGGAAAGAGAGAGTGGGAAATGGGCAGAAAGGAGAATGGCACCTATCACCTGAATGAAGATTTGCAGTTTCAGACACTGAGATTTTCCTTCAGAAGTATCTCTCTCTTCTTTGCTTTCTGCTTCTGCCTCTTACTCACTAAGAAGCCTGTTATCTCTCCCTTCGTGCCCTCCACTACAAAACAAAGAAATCACTACAGGCATTACCATGCCCAAGACCGGGATGGACTCACTTTCAGAAATATATTTAGAAAAATGAGAATAGAGAGATAGATTTGTTTCAGAAACTTGCTCCAGGAGTTTGACATTGAATTTTACTTACAGCAAAATTATTATCTGATATCTTCATTATTAAGATAGAAGAAAATATCACCATGCCTACTACTTAGAGGACAATGTATTAATATTCCTCCCCAACCAAAACCAAGCAAAGAGAGCCTAACAGTCAAAGCCAGTAAATGGAACCTTTTTGGCAAATATCATGTTTCTCATAATTTGAATTACATCTTTTTTTCAATCAAGGAAATCCAATTTCCCTCTATCTGCAGTGTGTAATTCATCAACTAGCTTTTTTTGTTGTTGTTTCTTATGTTCTCTGGCTGATTCAATAAATTGTGAACAGCAGATATTTTTCTTTATGCATAAATGCTGTTGTTCTAGTCCAAGTTTGAGAAACCCCAGGTGTTTGCACAATCAAATGCCATTAGTGCTAAGTTAGATCAATATCTATGAAAGAGTAACAGGGACACAGTCAAGCCAAACAGCTGATAATAGGTCATACAGTTAAAATCGTGAATACACTGTTGGAGGCATTTCAGCACTCCCGACAAGATGTGTGTCAGGTAGGATCCAATAATCCAGAAAGCAAACGAGATATGTACCCTGCACCATTGAAGYTGATGGCTGCACTGTAGTCTAAATTTTAAAATATTGCTTAAAGACACCAATATGAAGGAGTCAAAAGTACTTTAGGATCAAGTCCTGACTGGATATGTTGCTAGACCAAGTTTCAGTGATGATTTCAGGAAAAAAAAATGTTTTCCTGTAAAGAAAATAATGATAGTCTCTTACGAGTARTTAGTTGCTGCCCTATGGCAAGTGTTTTTGCTGGTCTACAGAAAGGCCAAAACAGAAATTCCTAACACTGTGTTCCTGGAGTGAAAGTGACTGAGAAACCATTTAGYTGCTGGCCTCATGAGGATATTCAGCACAAAGCATGTCCTTTAAATTTAATAGGCTAGGCACAAACAAAACTTTTTTCTTTTCTATGGCAGTATATATGGCTTCTCAGGATGCACTTATTTCTCACATTCTGCAATTATTTCTTCCCTGGAAACCCCTCACCTAAGTTACACARCTTGCCTAATATTTTGTCATTGGCCATTTATTCTGGTGTGGACTATCAGGCAYGTCCTTGGCTGTAAATGTCAATCCAAGCATTCCTGGCAACAGCTTTACAAGCCAGAAAATCATTAGCAGAACTAAATTCAGCAGCCTTATCTAATTGCATCACCTCAGCCAACCTTTCAGCGCCCTCAGGTGAATCTAATATGGTCCAAGATTTTGTATACACTCAGTTTCTTTAAGCAGTTCCTAACCTGTTGCTCCTCTGTCCCCTGTTGTTCCACTCACCTCCAGTTTTTCTGGTACTGAAAATGTTGCTTGTGAAGGCAGAGGCAAAAAAAGACATTAAGTCATTCAGCCTTTTCTGTACCATCTGTTTCTCCTACACTGATGGACCCACATTTTCCCTGAGCATCCCACTGATTCTAGCATATTCTCCCGTTACCCCTCATGTGCCTCAGTACTTTTATCTGCAGCTGGGCTTTGGTCTTTCTGATTTTGCTCCAAATGCTCAAGCAATTCTGTTTGTATTCCTYCTTTGTTGCCTAGCTTTCATTTCTTGTGTGTTCTTGAGTTTCATTTCATCCAGAAGCACCCTGCCTAGCCAAATGGCTCTTCTGCCAAAATTTCTTATTTTCCTGTGCAAATGGAAGACAGTTAATTTTGAACTCTCAGTAATTTTTTTTTTTTTTTAAACAATCATTTTGCTTATGCACTTTCTTTCTCTCATGGCAGCTTCCAGTGGGAATTCTGCCTAACAATTTGAAACTTGGGCAAAGAAATTGCCAGAACATATTAAAATTTGGTTTCCTGAAGGCCAGAGTCCCAACTCTGCTGTGCRTYTTTSCAGCTTTCCTTTGGACTCTGACCTCAGACACCTGTAAAAAGGTCATGTACACCATTATTCTGTCTGACACCTCAGTATTTRCACTGGAAAGTAGCCCACATGCAGYGCAGTAGCTTCTTGAATTGATTGCATACTGCTGTCCTTCCAGAATATGTCTGGACTGTTAAAATCCCACAAAAAGATAAGGATGTGTAGGCAGCAAGCTCATGTTAGCTACTTTTGGCTATCTTCATCCCCTTTTGATCAGGTGGCCTGTAGCATACCCCAAGCATGATATCCCCAGCATCATTCATTAGAAGGTCTTGACAAATACATTTCCAGTTTCATGGCAGACGACTCTACCACAGCTCTCCTCCTGTTTTTCCTAGATAGGCTGTAAACACTCTGTCTAAAGTGTCTAAATTGTGCACCCAATTTGTGATTTGAAAGTTCATGGACTTCCAAACCTCTCTTGTTTACTGACGTCTGGTGTAAAGGCACTTGAGGAAAGCCACATATTGTCTTATTTACAGCTTTCCCTGTTACAAATGGCTTTGTTCCCAGTTATGCCTRTTCTCTCCAAAACATATTACAAAAAAAGATTTCGAAACCTTTCAGTTATTTCTCTATCTAGCCCCACATTTTTGTGCTTTGATTCCATACAGTGACATCTACAGCAATGCACTTCTGATCTTCCTTTTGTTTCCATCTCAGCATAWAGTCAGGTCAAGAGCCAATGGAAACAAGGCAGAACACTTAGAGAACCACATCAGTGATGTAAAAACAGTTGGCAGGAAGGAAGTAGCAGTAAATCAGAGATCAGGCCATGCCAGCATCAAACCACACCACTATAGTACAGCTTTTTTGCTGTGCATTTCACCTTGAAGTTGTCTTTAAAACGTACCCTAAAAAATAGCAGCCACTTTGTTGAGTTGTACACCTGGAAAACATATGGTTTCCCAATGAAGATTAATGTTTCCTCCTATAAAAAAAAAACAAAGGTGATGAAAATCTTCCAAAATAACACCTCAAACAAATTTATTTTATACATACATATGTATATGTATATATAAATATAGACACCTTCATGATAAGCCATTTATTTTAAAACCTACTGACAAGTTAAACCTAAGCCTATCTCTACATTCTCTCCCCTTAAAATAAAGAAAAGCTAGAAGAGCTAATCATTTTAGTTATATTYATAAGAGGAAAAAAGCATCAAAAACAGGCAACTCTATTTTTATATTCCTCATGAGGAAATTGAAATGTGTGCAGACAATGCTACAGTTACTCTAGTTCAAAGAGGAATGTCTTAGCYTAATAAGGTCCACTTTATTTGTCAATGAAGAGACTCCCGCAGGAAGTGAGAAAAAGAAATATCATAATTTGCTCTCCAGAAACTGCTAGCATCATAGCATCATTTTGGYGCATATTAATGCAGCTCAGTACTGTCAATGAGGTGATTATTTGCTCCCTAGAGAGCTCATCTCACAGCCAGTTTTTAGGATCCTTAGGAGTTTTTGTCTCATGTGGTGCAATGCACAAATTCTGTTTACAGCTTATTCCAGCTGTAGCCACAGAGAAACCAACTCCAGTTCTGGTTTCAGTCACTAATTTACAAAGGTACAGAAACAAACACGTAATTTTTCATTTTATGGGGTTAAATCAATTACTCCTCATTCGTACACCTGGGAAGTCATTCTGTCTCTGTARGAGGTTCCATTGCAGTTCACACAGTGACACTTCTCTTTGGTACCAGCTGTAAAGGTGCAGTGATACTGACTTCAGTCGAGCCAGGTTCCCTCAGTGSAAAGGGTTCTGTGTGTAAGGAAATGTCTCTGCCTTAGCACCAAAGGAGAGCAGCTGAAGTGAGCTGAGATGTGCCTCAACAAGCTTTGATCTCATGTAAGTATTTTGTTAATGTTGGGCTGGTTAGAGTTACTGTACTGACTGGGGGCAATAGGGATGCATCTGCATTAATGCTTTTATTTAGGAGCGAGCTTTGAAAGGATTCARTGCTGCGCTTCGGCTCAAATCACAGCGGAATCTTGCAGTGTACAAGCTGGATATCTTTTGGATGACTGGGAGAAGTGCCCCAGGAACTCAGCTCACACACTCCAAACACAAAAGAACATTCAGTCCACTGGGCARGACAAACGTTAATCTGAAGTAATCCCTCTGAAATTCTTGCTGCAAAGACACTGACTCTTGGCACTGATCATAGCTCTGTCAAAACTCACTTTTCTTGAACACGTTTAATGCAAATGTAACTGAACTACAGTGGACTTCACAGCTTCTTGTGTTGTAAAGAAATAATATTTCAGCCATTATGCTACTCTTTTAAGCCACTGCAAGATGTAATATTTTTTTAAATAGTTGAATGCAATATACAGCAATTAAGACACCTAACTCTAATGAAAACGCATCTCTATTTTTTTGTATCCACTTCCCACTTAACATCTTCAAATTCTTTTTGTAACCATAAATTGTATAAAATAGTGCACTGAGGCCAGGTAACCAACAGCAGTATTTATTTCACATGCAGTGTAAATACACTGATACCTATTGAAAACCAGCAACTTGTTCAGGGCTCTCTCTGGAGTGTATGTGAAAAACCATCCAGTCCTGGACTGAAAAATAAGTAGGAAGCAGATCTTGCCATGCTAGCAGCTGCTTTAAAAGGCAGCCAAGTGAGCATGCAAAGACAGTCACCCAGGATGTGAGCTACAGACTCTCCTCTCTTTGGCCAAACAAAGGTCAATGACCCTACAGCTCTCATAACCCATTGCTGTTATAATCCTTATTTTCTCCTTTTAGCAAGGAAGCAAAAGGGATAGGTACTCGTCATGCAAGCACTGATCATGTGTCATATTTTACTCTAAATAAAATTCAGAACAGGATTTTTTATGCCAGCTGCTAAAGTAAGGTAGCTATACCACATCTATATGCTCTAGATTTTGCTTTCTACATTTAACAGATTCTTGCCTGTTGGTTTTGTCATTATATCAATTTCACAGATGCTCTTTCTTTCATGGTAAGAATGGTAGGGTGGCCACCTATGTAATATGCATTTCAATAGAAGTCTGTTCTTCCAGATTTAAACTTAGGTAAACTTGGTTTATATTCAGAGGGCTAAAACAGAACTCAGCACAGATGCATTTCTGTATTCTGTCTTATTAATATGAAACAGGCATTTTGAATATTTTTCTTATAAGAGTTCCAAAGAATTTCCTTTTCATGATGACAAAGAACTACCATGATCTGAGAAACTCTGTATAAATTTATGTGATTATCTATGCTCTCATGCCATTTTCAAAGACAGTGTTTGTGTCCAAAGGTTGGTTTTCAGTTGGTTATGGTTTTTTTCATTATTCAAATTACTAAAATGAAAAGGAAGTGCTATATCTTACACAATTTTCCAGAGGCTTCTTTTTCATACCTTATATAAAATATTGCCTTCTTCTCACCAAAATACTCAATAAGATGCCTCCACTTTGTATTCCACAACTGTTCCTCTTAGAGGCATAAGATGATGCAGTAGTTATGGTAATTACCTTTGTGTCCACACCAGTGCACATTTTAAAACAATGTTATCACCACAGCTTTGTGGCATACCAGTTTATCCCAGTGTTTTTACTTATTCCTGAAACAATCCCTTTTAATTTTCTGAATGCAGGCTCTATGAACCCTCTCAGCAAAAGAAATAGTCAAAGTGCCTGGTGAATGTCACATACACAAATCTATATATGTCTGTATCTACACTTATAGAGCCATTAAAACAAATCCCCAATATCTAATACACAAAAGCTAACTCTGCTTGGTCTTAAACAACAGAATTTATGTTTACTGTTGCTATAGACTGTAGCTAAGTATCTTCTTTATTTATCTTGTTATTTTTCTAGTCTTGCCCATCAGTGTGTGCCATTTTAGGAGTCATTAGATATAAAAAAATGCCTCCTGTTCATAACGGCATTTAAATGAAAAGGCGAGCTTGATTCCAGTACGTGGGGTATAAATTTAGAACTACTGCATGTTTGTCTACATCAGCAAGCACAAAGAACATTAATCCCGGCTCATGAGCACACTGAAATCAACAACAAAGCTTTCCTAGCTTTTTGTTGCATAACTCATCTCTTGAATGACTACAAAAAATCCTCCTCCCTCTACACCCAAAACTCTTTTTAAAACTTACCCCTTAGAATAATTATCTTCCCATTGTAGTATTTATCATAGAATGCAATACAGATGTGTGAGAAGGAAAAAAAWATGCTATATTTCCTTCCTGAAAATGGAAAATAAAATGTAGCATTTTATCTTTGCCACTTAAAACCTTTGGACATAAAWGCTATGCCCATTACACTATTCTATGTTAGACATAGAGAAATTCTGCTTAGATTTTTTTTTTATCATGCTCTTCACTTCAGTGCATTAAGTGACCTGATTAGCATCTGCTCTCTTGTCAGAGGAGGCAATGTACATGAGCACTTCATTTAAAACAATTCTTAAASTACTCTTAATGTATAAATATAAGCATATTGCCATCTATTTATTTTAGGGAGGAAAGGCCACAGAAATATATGGCCCACTTAGAGCAAACATGAATTAATCAACATAGCATGCACTTTGTATCATTTGACAACAGAGAGCCAGAACAGCTGCACAGTTCTATCATTGCTGTCCAGCTGTATCCCAGCTCAGAGGTGATGGATCACTTTGCAATCCATACAGGAAAATCATCCCAYAGTTACAAGCTTAGGTTTCTGAACACATAAGCCTTACACTATCATGGAGAGTTTTATTGTGTCACAGCACATTTACCCTGGAGCTTCAGGTGATTGGGACAGGGAAACTTCAGCATCCAGTAGCATCTCTTGACTCCTGGGTCTGGCGCACATTCTGGTCACATCCAGGCACACAAGAGCCCCAGCTGCTCACTCCCTCTTTCCCAATCTGGACAATCAAGAGGACAGAGCTCCAGCACAGACTCAGAGATATTTGTCTATGTGCAAGCTTCAAGTATCTTTTTGTCAGTGTTTAATGGGAAGTTTAGTCATTGAAGAACACAGGCACATTTAATGAGCCCTGTAAGCTCACAGGCTTTCCAAAGTTTTCTGGTCAACTTGTCATAGTCCATGTGAGACTCAACAATGCAATGGAGCAAAGACCATTTGCCAAGGTAAGATAGTCTCCCAGAYAACCAAAGACGGTATAGAGTAAAAATGATTGTATGAGTGGCGTCAGTACTCACAAGTCAGATTTCTCTATATTGCTAAGGAAATTAACTGCTCACAAATTACTCAGTATCCTATACTCCTCCTACCTAGAAATAAAGTCAACTACCTGCAGATGTAGCAAACAAATTCTTTGAAACACAGCTACTCCTCAGAGTTCTGTTGAGACAGTAAAATTGGGTCTGATTAAAGACTCTGCCTAAATACTACACTAGTTATACAGCTAAATAATATATTACAGTGGGCTAAAAAAATAAATCAAGAGAAGTTAAGGCCATTTTCCCTCAACTAGCAAAGTTCCAGTGTTCCTGTGCAAACATGCTCATTGTTAAACAATGTCAGCATATTTGGTTGTGCAAGCTTTTATTGGCCTTGGCTTCTTCTAGTTATCTCATTAGTGAACTGCTCTTTTAATCAATAAGTTGCCAACTGGGAAGCTAAGAGTTTCTTATTCACGGCTTTGGATGTTCCGATGTACTCAAAAATACTGATGAAATTGCATCTTGTTTTTCTTAAAACAGCATCTCTCTTTTTGGTTCATTTTATATTGTGTACCAGAGCAATTGGAAAATTCTTGATGCCATGAATAGTCTTTACTGAACYCAGAGTATTTCCTCTATATGCTGAAAAAGCTATAGCAGGTGTATTATGTTCTGCATTTGTTTTTCAAGAGATACTGTCTATCCCCAAAGCCCCCGAATTAAACCTGTGAACATGCAAAAAAGTTTTTGAAAAAATTTCAGTGGAGTTAGCTGTGATACATACCTAAATAAACATCTTCCAAATTTGTGACAAATCTTGATAAAAGTAAAGTACCCCTGTGTGTTTATTGTAGGGTAGATAAAAGGACACTTGGTGCACAATCTTTAATGCGTTCTAAGTTCAACACCAGCTTACCCAGCACTAATTTGTCCACATACATTCTTTCAGCAAGATGTTTAGTGTGATCTTTTTCTATGTAATGCATGGAAAACCCGAAACAAATTCTATGTTTCTTAAGAAACACCTTTACAGCTTTCCACACAGAGCCGACACATTTTTCAGCAGTCAAGAGTTTCTCATTCATTGTATTTCATGCTACAGTATTAAAGTTCCTCTAAAGTGTCTCAGATACATTTATCCCACTTATTTGACAGGGGAATTGTTTATAATGAATGACCCTACATATTTTTGCATACACTTGTCAAGGTACTTTAAAACTAACAATCAAAATAGGGAGAAAAGCAAAAATTCACTTTACTTTTTACTGAAATGGATGCCTAATAAAAATTGGTTCTGACTAAAACATTTTTTATAGTCAATTAAAATATGTTGACTAACACTTTAAGCCCTGCAACTACCATCTCTCTCCAAGCAACCCAACTCATAGTCMCACACATGAGTCAACTGTGCATTTGGCTAAAATTCCTTAACATGAGGAATGCCTGTTTGAAGTTATTTTGCTCTCTAATGATGCAAGCTTAACATTGAGCTTCTCAGCATCTTGCATCATAACAACTCTGCTTTACAAGAGTTAGATGCCACATATTTACCAACACAGAAACATATGAATCAAAATATTCAATCACACCAAGGTCCATCAAATGTGGATGATCTCTTAGAGCACCCAATGCAATTGTTTCAMAGGGAAGTGTAAAATCACTCCAKACTGAAAATTATCTGCACCAATCTACATCAAGTTTCATCTTGGCCTCACATCATTAGAAATAACTTTAAGCTYTGAAATGAGACAYAGTATGGTTTACTAAGTTTTCATARTTAATTTTAATGACTTTATATAGCATGATTAAAATTATAAACATGAAMATTMTTTTTAGTTTTGTTATATGTTTGATCCTATCGCTTTCTGTTGCATTAYAATTCTCCCATTTAATTACTTTATGCATGGAGGAAAAAAATATCAACTTTCAATTTACTGTCTTATTACATATGTCCCTGAACTGTTTTCTGTGTAGGATGTAGATTTGTAAGTCTGAGTCCTTGTGGAATAGGTTTCCCTAATGCTGCTTAGGTCCTATGTGAAGATATTGACTGCATAATTACACAAGGAAGCCTTTATCCTGTCTTGGACAGACACCTCTATTATTCTGAATATAAGTAAATAAATGTTCTCATTAATGCCTCTTTTGCTCTATTATTATAAAAGAGGAGGAAAAAATGCCCTTAATCTTTCTACAGTATACTTTTTGTATACTTTTATTGTGTTCCCACTTATTCATCTTTCCAAGGAAAACCCTCCCAATTTTCTTTMATGAGAGCTGTTCCAGATTCTCTATAATTCTTATAGTCCTCTGAATCTCCTTACAGCTGGTTAATATCTCTCTGAGATGTGGTGGAAAGCCCTGCACACATTACTACACAAGGACTCCTATCACTGACTCTCAAAAGTATTATTATAATCTGTTATTCTTCACCCTACTTCATATGTGYCCCAATATCATGCTAACTTTTCTGAAATGCTTATAATTAGTTTTCTCCCTTTCTTCAAGCAATGCTCCTGACTTAGAATATTGTAAAGTGAACCAGTAGGTTTAACTTCAGTATGTATCTATTAACAATGAATTGCATTTGCTTTTTTGTTGTGAACTTAGCATTTWAAAGTTACTGAATTTGTCTTCTTTGGAAAAGCAAATTTTCCTCATCAGGGATTAAACMGACATGTGGAACAACCAGACCTACTTGGATCAGTCAAACTGGTCAAGGGATAGATAATAGCTTTTGAGTAAAGCAATTCTCAGTAAGCAAACAAGCAAAAGAAAAACAAAACCAAAAAAAATAACAGTTGCCAGGAAATGCACATAAATAGGAAATTCTTTTTGATTATAAACAAGTGACATTTGAAAATACAACAACAGAATCACTATACATAGTATTAACCAGCACACATACACTGTATTGAGCAAACAAGAGATAACTCTATTAGCATTCAAAACTTGGTAGAGTAATGGTAGCACAGAATATTATAAATGCATTACTGTGTCACCTTGTATTGTGGATAAGTGGGTTTTTTTATAGCTGAATCAGAGCAGTAACAAATTTGAGTCCAGCACCGAATAACATTTTTTGTCTTTTTTCTCCTAAACAAACAARCAAACAAACAAACAAGACCTGTTAGCCATCCACTTTTCTTGTGTTCGTATAATTCTAAGATCTATAGAGCCATGATACATCTTCTAAAAGTAATAACTTCCTTTAGATGGAGAAAATATTTCTGACTACTTTGCCAGTGTTTCACATCCTACAATGTGTAATCATGACTTTCAGAACCATTTCTACAAACTATAAGCTTTCATATAGACACACAGCTTAAATTTCCCATAACAGTTTCAATTTGCATGAAAAGAAGTTTATGGAAAAATATACTTTAGACAACATGTCCAGTTTAGTATTAATCTTATTATACCAATTCTGATCTGCATAGGTCTTATATGCCCTGAAATATTTGTAACAAAAAAAAACTACATCCTCACAGTATTGGCCCTACATATTTAACCTATSACAATTTTAAGGTTTTCACTTACTTATTTAAAGTAATAAGTATTATTTTCACTTACAGTGAAAATAATACTGTAAACCCAGAGGCACCAATGAGTAGGAAGAAAAAAAAGCATAAATATCACAAATTACCACACTCCACCTCTGGATATGACTTCAGTTCTTTATAATGAATTCACATCTCTTTTTAGTCTGCCTCCCTATGATGGCATTTGTTTAGCCTAAACATTTCAGTCAATTAAAAAAGCATGATTTGTTTGTGGTGGGTTTTTTTTATTGGGGGAGCTTAATCTCAAAATTTAATTTGGAGTAAAGCTAAATAACTGATTTTTCTTATTTTGGGAGGGGGAATAAAATATGTTTGTTTTGTTGAATCATGTTGTTTGCTTTTATCTTTTCTGAAGCTATTTATCAAATGCATTAAGATAATAAATCAATATGTTTTGTAGGTTTAAAAACCATTCTCCTAAAATGTTTTGGCTGGATCTAATTATGGCATCATTTAGTTTCTTCTAGAATCACAATGCTCTGGCTAATTTCATTTACKCTGAAACATAACTTTCCTTATTTTTCTCTCCATCATTCCCTCCTGTTATTTTATGACTTGCTTTTCATGTAAGCAATCRAAAATCACATTAAACTGTTGAGATTACTCAATCCAAAACACCGATTTTTTGTTTACACATAGTTTTCAGAAGTTTAAATATATTAAGAAATCTTGATACTTAATCCTTATTCTACTAAAACTAATCCATTATATGACTCTCAATCAGACCAAGTGTGCATCCATGATTTCTGCACAATCCTCAAATACAGAAGGGAAAACCAACTTGGATAAAATCAGTTGGTGAAAAGAGAGGCAAATATTAGCATTATAAAATAATCCTTGCAGCATCTACTTGAAAAAATAAAACAAGCTGTAACACTGACCCAAAAATCTAACCAAAAAATATTTTCCATGTAAATTATATCTTTGGTGAGATTTGTTTTGATTTTTTACAATCTTATGTGTACTTGCCCTTTAGAAGTCACACTTTTATCAAGAAAAACTTTTATCACTTTTATAGCACTTTTATCAAGAAAAACCTACAGAATACCATACAATGTGGTATTRATACAACAAAACTAGCATAGTTTTATTTATTTATTCCTAAAAATAAGAAAATTGAGAAAAAAAAATTKAAAAGCAATCCACAGGAAGGGATATTGAGAAAACAAACATTTACTCCTGCCAAAAGATGAACCTTTTTTTAATAAAGCCAGCTTTTCTTTCTCTTCTACTTTGAAGTGCATTGTTATGTTATATAACATATATTGTCTAACTGCAAATATCTGTTGTAGTATTTTGCTCGTGAAAGGCTTTATTGAAATACTTTCCATTGCAAAAATCACAGAGAAACAAAACCAAGCTGAAAGTATTACGCATTATGAACTGAACAAACCTGTTTACACCACAAAAACTTGCACACACATCCCAGYTAACAGCAACCATGTATACTTATACTTAAGTATAACTTAGGTCCAGTGTTTATCAATTTAGTGGGGTGAGTAAGGGAAACTGGCTGCTTTCAAAGTTTATCATTCACTTTGAGGGTKAGAAAATTTCGCAATAGGTTTTTAACATTGAAGGAAATGGGAATGGGACAAGGAATGCAAGGGACAGGGACCTAACTTACAGAGAAATGGGGAAGGAGATGTCTTTCTACTTAGGACTCTGAGTTATGTAAATAACTAGTCTCCCCTATCTCCCTACATGATTAATTAGGAAATCCCAATTGTCATCTGTTCTGTACACATAGAAAAAACYYAAAACAAAKGAAAAGCGGTTGCTCAAATGTCATTTTGCATACAGATGGAGGGATCATGCAGGAGCTCTGTGAAGGAAGGCCTGGCTGGTCAATCAGTCTAACTCACAGTTTTCATTACTAGGTGTTCTTTGTTAAAGATAGAGGGAAAATCCCTACTGACACTGGGGTAGGTTGGCACCTTTGTATGTGAAAACCTGTGATTTCTTCCTATCAAAAAGCATGCTCAGTTGAAGTAATTTGTCTATATTTACACTGATACTCACAATGATACTAGGACAGCAATGCCATCAGCAAGGCAGCACAGTATTTTCAAGTTCCTTCCCTGAGTGTGAGATGAAGTATTTGGTCTTTCCAATAAGAATAAATGTGAAAGAAAACTGCAGCCTGAATTATTTTCCTAGTCAGAGATTATTAAAACACACTATGAGCTCACAAACATGAGCACTGCAGAATATGTGTTCATCTTTGTTTAAAAATACAAAACAATGGGAAGACATAATGAGGCTGCAAGTGATCATCACATGAACTATGAAAGAACAGTAGGAGCTTGTCCACAAGACAGGGATTGTCCTACACCAAAAAGTTGGAATTCTATTCCAAAAGTCAATCTTAAACATACAAGGTCTTCACACAACTTTTAAGAGCTTGTTTCCAAGTAGCATATGTATTTTGTTATTGCTCAGTAATACCTCTCCAGTCTTTTACTCTGAGTGAGTAAAATTGGTTTCTAAATTTTACTGAGATCCTTCACACAGCTCTTGGCACTCAGGGCTGAAGGTTTTCCTTGGTCAAGTTCACTACAGGTGTTTGCCTTACTGAAATCCCTTCCACAGCAGAAATTGCTCTATTTCTCTGCCTATTTTATTTCTTTTTTTTCTGTGCAGTTTCAATGACTCTTCAACAGCTCTTGYACAGTTCGATTAACCCCGCTACAGTTCCTTTAAAGATTCGCAAATTTTAACAGCTAATTTTCAGTGAGATCTAATCTTCCGCAGGTACCAGGGAGTCACAAACTGCAGAGAAAACATTCATTTGTGGCATCTGGATAKGACCTTTGATGGTTGAAGTACACTGCTACAGTTTGCTCTAAAAAATTAACTGGCAGGTGCTTCAGAAGTCCTCTATACACATACCTGCACATACACTCAGAGATATACCTGTTTTATTAAGTCAATAACTATTGTGTATTACTTYGGAATACTTTTCTTTCATCTCACACCCAGACCTTTTTGTATTTAAGTACTTGTCTTTGTTCCTTTTCTTCTTACCTCACCTCATCATATTTTCATTTTTCTTTCCTTTCTCATTTTTTTCTAAGTCTCCCATACCTTGTGCTAATTTTGYTTGCCCTTGGTGATTTTGCAATGTTACACTTCAGTATCTGGAATATCAGTGGAAGAGAAGATTGCAATTTGTTGATAAACAGATCAGTAGGAGATAAAACAATGAATTATTARCAAGGAAAAAATAGGTTAAGTGGACATCCCTATAAAAGCATTATAATTTTCCATTTACATACTCTGTGCTAAAAAATTCTGTCTAGAAGGCATAAGGAAGGTACTCCCTTTATGTGCCCTTCAAAATTCATTTTGAATGCATCCGGGTGCTCTCCCTTTCCATTAACTTATACTTCATTTAGTATCAGTTCCCTGATYTACTCAAAAGTGGATTTGGGAAGCTCTACATGTAGATTCTGTCATCATATCATAGGGTGTTGCAAATGGCTCAGCAATAAAAAATGGAGTTATAGAAAACATAACTATGTTTCTAYAGATGAGGAACCCATCAGCCAAAGATAGCTTCTACTTTTTAAAACACTAAAAAAAAACAATGTCCAGTGAGTTAAGCTTGGCTGCTAGATGCCCACCAAACTACTCTTCATTCCTCCTCCTCAGGAAGACAAGGGGATAAAATAAGATGSAAATGTTCATGGCTAAATAAGGACRGGAAACTGCCAYGGGCAAAACASACTCTAGCTGGAGAAGATTAATTTCATTTACTGCCAATTAAAAATAGACTAGAACAGCGAGAAAAAGGCCAAACTAAATATGCATTGCCCTCACATCCCCTTCTTCCCAGGCTCAACTTCCCTCCTTCATTCCTCACTGTTCAGCTTTCTCCCTTCATTAGGTGTCACAGTGATGTGGAATGGGGTTTTGTCAGTCCCTAATAACATTTCATCTCTGCTCCTCCTTCCTCCTCACGCTGCTCTCCAGCTCCAGCAAAGGGTCTTTCCACAGGATCAGCTGTTCCCAAACTGCTGCAGTGTGGCTCCTTCTTATGGACTGAAGCTGTTCACAAAGTGCTCCAACATGGATTATTTCCAGAGTAATAAAAAGTAAAATTCCAGAGTAATGAAAATATAAACAGCCCCTCAGGAACAGACTGCTCTGGTGTGGGTTCTCTACAGGCCACAGCTCCTGCAAACCTGCTCCAGGGGCTGCAGCTTCCTTTATGGCATCCCCACTTCCTCCAGCCTGGGATCCTCCTGAGCTGCTGTTTGCAGTATAACTGCTACCCCCGTGTATTCCATGGGCTGCAGGGGGTTAATCTGCATCACCATGTTCTGCTCCTTGRGGTGCAGGGGAATCTCTGCTCTGGCACCTGGAACACCCACTCCCCACACTGACCTTGGWGTCTGCAGGGCTCTTTCTAATGTTTCTCATTTTTTCCTCATGTCTCAGTCACCTTTCTCACAGCTCCTCTGCAGTATTTTTACTCTTCCTTAGATTCATTTATACAGAGACACCACAAGCTGTGGTCAGCTTTGACCAGTGGTGGGTCCATTTTGGGGTCAGCTGAAAGTGACTCTGCAGCACAGGGACAGCCAGGGGCTGCTGTCAGAGGACACCTTGTAACAGCCCCAAWCCTCATCCCCCATCTACCAAAATGTGGTTTTGTCCTTTTTAAAACCCAGACTCTTTCTAAAAGTCACTTGGAATGTCTAATCATTTTCTCAACTTTTGCKTCTACAGAAATATTCAGAAGTGAAAACACAGTAACAAAACGTGGATATAATTTTAGCAATAAGAGGAGGCAAAATGAGTTTTGCAGGATAAACCATGAGCTATATTTTTACTGGAACTAAAAGACTAATAAAGTCTTTTAGTAAATTGCTAAAAAGCTGACAGGTTCTGACAAGTATGAATCTTGCTAGTAGTGAACAAAAAGTGGGGTAAACAAAATTGTAGGACTTAGTAGTAAAATGTTCTCATTTGATATTGAGAATTCATCATCAATATAAAAGTAGTAAGTAGGCATTTTTCTTCAAGTATTTTATGCATTAAAAATTATCCTTAATTTCAAAGCTATCTGGTTATRGGAACTGAGCAAAAAGTGAATTAATGGAAATACAGATAAAAATACATTTGGTGCCTATAATCAAGAAAACTGAGCAGAAATGTTCAGCTAATTGTAATTCTCAACTGTATCTCTGTGTCTGCTCAGAAAGTCATCCTCAGAAAACTAAGCTGTATGTCACTTATTTTCACAGAATATATAACACAGTATTACTACAGCAAAACCCAGATTTTAATATTGACTAAGACTGAGAAGCTTGGGGGGAAAAATAACAGCAAACCAATCCGAGTGAATGAGGCATACATGGAATAGTTTCCCCACAGTGTGCTGCAGTTTTGTATATGCTCTGCTTTCAGCTGGATTTACAGTGAAAAGGGTTGAAGATAGCTTCCTTCTGTCTAGAAGCCATTTTTCTCTTCTTTTAATTTCCCTACCACTCTAAACAAGAATAGTGTCCCACCTTCAAATAATCACTCTGTGTCTAACCATCTCCAACGCAGCACAAGGATGTGCTTTGCCATGGAAGTGGCAGCACAGGAACCTGTTTTCAAAGATGACAAAATGAAGTGGGTAACAAAAGAMTAAGGTGACAGTTTAAGACAAAGAAGACAAAACCCAGGTTACTTGACAAGGAAAAAAAATGTAGCTCCTATGAAAACTCAATGACAAGGTATCGAGACAAATACCATAGGGGACAAAGCAAGGCAAATTACAYTGTGTGTATTTCAAAGGTTTTAATTTATAAAGCTCACAAAGTAGGCAAGAAGAATACATTTCTTGTACTTGTCATGATGGAAGCTGGTCCTGAGGCAGGATTAACATTGCAAACTGATATCAAATACACACAAGAAATCATGAATATTTATAATAATGCATTTCATAAACACATAGAGCCAATATCTGGAATCCTAGATAACCTGGTGCTGTTAAATCTACAAGTAAGGATGTTACAAAGAAAATGATGCAGCATATCTATGTAAAATACCAAATGACATATTCAAATAAGCTGTAAGAGTTATTGTATCAGGTACAGAAAGTAAATGAAATAACTGTCACTCATTACAAAAGACTTGCTAATGTTTCAGCACCAGACTGCTATGTCCTCTGAGAGGGACAGAAATTACCTTGGGGAGTGGAAGAAAGGACTACTTCAGTCTAAAACTTTGAGCAATAAACAGAAAATAGAGTACCACACAGTCATGTCATGAAATAATCACCAAATGGGAAAATAAATCAATAAGAAACACAGGCTGAGAAAGACACAAAAAAGACAGAACATCTGAACAATGTAGAGCTTCAGAGACTGTCAGCATTTGCAAAGGAAACATGTAAAAATGAAAAATGAGCTCTAAAGAAAGAGTTAAATTCAAAAAGATAAGGGCAATAGGTGACTCGTTAGGAGGTCAGGTGAAAACTCAGACCTTTAGAAGAACCATACACAGTTGCTTTCTGGAGGGGCTGCCTCATACTCTAGACTTTGAGAAATCAAACTGAGAGGGAGAAATAAGTAAACATGAAAAGTAGGCAGAGTTTTCCATGTCACATCAGAACAAAACCAGCTYCAAGGTAACCAAGAACCCTGACTCTGCCAGGTGCTTTTCTCCCTGCCCCAGCACGGCAGCCCACAACAGAGGCAGCAGGAGAAAACAAAAGCTGCTCATTAAGCAGAGGGAAGAATCAACAGCAACCACAGTACTAAAATACTAACTCCCTAGAATAGAGGGAATGGTCTAGAAGAACAACAACAAAAATRCCTCATACAACATACAAATGCACATAATCCCATGATTTCAGTTTTAAATTCTTCTAGATATGTCTGCTACTTGCTCTGTCAGAAGTCAGAGCTTGGGGAGGCCCAAAAGGCCTACAATTCAAAACTTTCTATAGTTTGTCTAGCATGGCATGTGATGCTGTGGCATCTCAGCTGTTCAAAGAAAAATGTTGTTTTCTACAGCTGAACCCTATGTTTATTTTGTATTTTGTTCTGCGTGTACACAATCCAAACAATATTTGCAGCAAAATTTCCCTGCATCTTAGGTAGTTTAACTGTTGAAGTGTTCAAACATACGAGGAAGGCATTAATCATCATTCATCAGAATCACTGTATTTAAGAACTTATAACATAAAGTATGATATTATGTTCAAATAATGGATGTAAGTTAGACGACTTTACCTGCAATTGTTGACCAACTGCACTGAGCCCACAGAGTGAATTTCCACCAAAAACAAAACACAACTTGCTTTCTGCTGCCATAGTGATTAAAGATAATTTTTTTTATAGAATCTTAGGATGACCTGCAAACAAACTTCCTGGAGCAATGAAATACTTTGATTTTCTAAACCCCTTGGCTATATCTCACAGCAGGAAATTTTCTATAGTGTATCTCACACATTCAGTGTATACCTTACATGCACATACAGCCAAATGAATTCCACCTAAACAGTAAATGAATATKACAAAGTTATTTTGAATTAGTACTGGGCACAAAAAAAGCTAATCTAAAGTTGTAAGTGAAAATATCAGCAAGTAACATGTAAGAATATGTACACCAACATACCTTTGATTAAGTAACTTCAGCACATTTAACTGCAGCTCTCAACAGTCAAACAAAACCTTGAGGTTTTCAGCAATTTAATCTATTCCAGRGACTGCATAAGTGTAATGTGGCAGTTGCTATAGTAACCACATTTTTCCTTGGTACTCAGAGTAGATACAAGTGTAAGCAATTTCTCCATCTCACTGTCTAAGTTACTGCTGTGCTATGATTCTAAGCAGCAACTCTAGCCCAAAAACTATCCCACTTGCTAGTTATTTAAAATACGTTTACCATTTTCTAAAATATCTCTTTCTGACTGCTTAATTCTGCCTTATGCTGCTCTGACTTTGCACCCTTGCATTAATCCACTAGATGACAATTCAGGAAAATGAAAAAAATTGAACAATTGGAAAAAATGGTAAATAGGTAAACTTATAATTTATTAATTGTATTTAAATTATAATTTCCATATATAATGTATAGAAACCTGTCAACAGTTGTTCTTAAACTTTCTACTTAGAACATTCTTTGAAGTATATCTCGATGGCAATGAATCCAAAAGAACTGGAAATTTTTGTTTAAAAAGTCATTACTTATTGATGGTTTCTGCAAGGCATTTTTCTTTTGTTGCATTTTCACTTCATTCCCTCACAATCAAAGCACGCCAGACTTGAAGCCATGTTGGTAATTTACACCTCTGTAAACCAGCAGATTCTGCTGGTTTGATTCCTGGCTTTCTGGTATAAAAGGCAAGAGTATCATTCTGTTTGCATTCAGTTGCCAAAGACTATATCTGCTAAATATGYTAGAGGTGAAAACACACAGTTTACAGGAATATTTATGTTAGTCAGTACATCACCATACTAAGGAGCAAAAATATASGGGACTATGCACTAAAAACTGTGTTGTAATAAAAAGAACAATCTGAATACATGTCAAAGATTTCAGGGGTGCTGAGCATCTGCAGTTCCAAGTGAAAAGAATGGGAATTGACGTCAGTGGAATTATACCAGCTTCCAGCACCTGTGAATTTGGCCTCAAGGTGACCTAATATGCCTTTTCCATCTTTCATTTCWGTTTGACAGCTCCAGCACAACCAAAATATTTACTGGTCTTTACAATTACACTAACCAAATAAGCTATGTAGAGCAGAGTATTGAATGCGTGGAGGTAATTTCCTATGTAAGAATTGGAAAAAAATTCTCATTTTCTTGATTGTCAACTATTCAGATTCCTCCATTAATATTTTTCTATTAAAAATTCCCATAAAATCTTCTGAAGCAAACAGTGAACAATCATTTCAGAGTCAACTGCTTGTATTTCATCTGTGGGGGAGTTAGTCAAGATCTTCAACTACAATTTTTGGTCCTTTATTTCCAATTCTAAATCATTTGTCTTCTGCAAAGGGTCTTTTCATTTTAAGTTTGTCAGATATATGAGCTTTGCCCACTGGACTCRTAGTAGCAGGAAAAGCAGCTGAGGCTTAAAATCTGAGTACCATGCTCCAGCAGGACTCAGTGGAATTGTTGATGCAGCTTGGGAGGTCRGTAACAAATCCTCAATGTCCCAAGGAGGGCTTCATTTGCAAAAGCTGGCCATGACTTCCAAGATATTAAATGGACCTTTTTTTGGCTGTGACTGCTTGTCACAAAGCCCTGACTTTGACACAAGCAATGTCCTCCTTTATATAATAACAGCCTGCCTGATAATGTCGTGAGCCATCTGGGAGTRGGAAACAAGGTCTTGGTGTTCTTCACATTCTCAGATTATCCTTATCCCTGGCAGATCTCTTACAGAAGAGAAATGGGAATTTTACCACTGCTGCTTAAACCAAACCGGTCTACAGAAAATAATTCAAGCAGAAAGAACAAATATGTCATTCTTGCCCTTAAAAATCTCTCATTTTCAGTTTTACCCTTAGCAAAAATGATGGTTGAAAATGATAATCTATTTCTCAGATTTATGGCAAGGAATAATTAATTAATGTTTATACAATATCTCAGAGACAGCAAGTAATGTTGGTAGGATCCATGAATAAACATAGACCAAACAAAGCCTCTGGAAGTTTTCCTGCTTTTGGAAAATGAGTGTACTGATCTTGTGCAATGTGACAAAACACTGTTGGTCCACAATGAATGATGGATAAGACAGATGTCTTTTTCTGCTAGCAAGACTGGTTTTTCATCCTCCCCTAGTTACCAGTCTGAATTAAATTGCATTTTATWATCTATTCATGTGTGCAGTAAAAAGGGTAGCTATTTCTTATGTGAATCAACTATGGCAAACCACCTGTCATCTTTTTCTATTTGATTTATTAGATRACAGCTTCTAACTGCACCAGACCTTTTGACAATTTCCTTAAAGTAAATTTGCTATTTCTTATCTAATCCAAATAGCAATAATTGTTCACTATACCTCTATCATACTTAAAATATGAAGCCACTATTGTCAACAGCATTTTGATTTCCATRTAGACAGAGCTGTTTCTTGGTTTAGAATTTCTATTCAGAAAGCTGCCTGTTTCTATTACTCACAGTTAAAGTTCAGATCCCATTGTGCTAGTCTTTCTCTCATTTAGGACTTTTTTTTGACCCCGTTCTTTCTCTAACTTCTTTCTCCTCTTCCCAGTATACATGTATCTATTGAAAATTAAGAACCAACATAACAGTAAAAAAAACAACGTTTTATTTCTTGCAAAGAACTCTGAGATACTGACAGATGAGTTAAACTTGAGTTGTCAGAACATTTGTTTTCAGCTTGAACCCAGGTCAGGTTTTTCCCTTAACTTGAAATAGCAGTTCTATAACTCAGGTCACTGTGGTTAAACCTAAGGAAATCACCAAGCAAGTACAACCAACATCCTAACACAGCTTAAGTGCTTGTAAATGGATTTCTTCTGAGTCCTAAATTAAATTGAGCTGCAAAGATTTATAGTATTACCATRTGACAACAGTTAGGACATTAGATGCTACATTACCCATTAAGCTCTAAAGGTTTTATTTATATTGCTTTGTTTTTTAGAATTGCGTGATGACCTCAAACAGTAAATAAGTATTATGTCACCATAATGAATTCCACATGTAAATTGCTACTCTATCTTTAATACAGTTTTCCCCAGCATGCCCAGTTTTAGTCAAATAAATATTCTTACTAAAGCAAGTAGTTGTTTCTACTGAACTTGAAGWTGGATTAAAAATTCAGATACCTTGAACATGAGTCTCTTTGCCACATTCTGTTAATATTTTCTGAAGTCTTCAGTGTCCATGTGTTAAAGTTTTTAGGCTCCCACATGGAACTAAGGGGCTTATATGATGCAAACTTGGGGAATTTGGGACTTTATTACAGTTAAAAATTTACCCAAGCATATAGATCAGATTCATAGGACTTTGGTAGAAAGACTTTTGGTTCTGTCTTTTTTTTTTCAATTTATAGAAATACTTACCAGGTCAATTTTTAAATATTTAAAAGCAACTGTGACAGAGTTGTGGAGCTCCAACTTGGAAATCAAGTTTTCATGTGGATAATTTTTTAACAGAAAGAAAAAGAAAGAATAAGAACAAAGGAAAGCAGGTCTGGTAGCTATATGCATAATAACCACAGTGACATTGSCATTATTTTGCACTGAGAGGACAATTTCATCAAGCTGTTTGTTGTGCTTTTAGTCTGCTGCTGTATTTTTCTCAGCTTGCAAGCATGGGCAATGTAGAATTAGTAAAAATTCCGGAGCCCAGCGCAAGTCAAAGATTAAATGCCATTACTTTTTCTCACTCTTTTATCACAATGAATACAATGTGCAAGTAACTCAACACAAAGGCTGCTGTACTCTGCTGTGCATGCTATAGGGAAATCATAAAGTGTTACCACCAGCCCGGGAGAGTAATACCCAATGTCCTTAACTTATTTTGTTTAACCTTTTCAGCTTTTTATGAACTGAATGGTGGTTTTATGTAGGGGCTTTGGAACTTTTTTATTTCTAAACAGTAGTATGAGCGTCGAGGGACTCTAATTTCTGTTTTGTTCTAGAAAATCACGTATGATACACGATCATCTCCAAGTAAATGAAAACAGAGGATTATGGCTATGATGATGCTTTTACAGAAGTTCTACTTTAGTTAGAGTGATATCATTAGTCAGTTTGAATGCATATGGATTAATTGCCTCACGATTTGATTTTATGGGATCAAGCTGACTTGTAGTGGATTCCTATTTATACAGAACAAACACAACCTAATCATCTTTCTTTGTTYGAGGGTTATGAGTGGTTTCAGTCAMAACCATACAGAGTACCCTTTGGAATGGTCTATTTGCTACTCGCTGATCATTAAGAATGAAGATTATATTTAAGATATTTACAGCACAAATCCAACATCACTGTTAAAGCCATCTAACAGCTTTACATCATCTTACAAAGAGAAATTTGAACAGCAGTCATTCTGATGTAAATGCTTCTGTTTCAAAATATCTCATGGCAGTTATTTCARTACACTTAGTCCCAGCATGGCCCGGCTTAGATGATATCAGAACCTACTCATAGCATAAAAGTACAAGGTTTTGATTTAATTTTTCTGACTTTTTTTYCCCCAGTACTTCCACAGCATGATAATCAGCATCTACATAACTGTAGAAAAAATTTTAAAATATATGATTTTTCAAATTGACATAAAATTTACTTTGAGATTGATACTTACAGACTACATTGACCTAAACCCTATCATCGTGATAGCTTGTTAAATCTCCCTGGCTCATGTTTTTTGACTTTTCATAACCATAGCTTTTCTGTTTTCTTATTTCAGTGTCACATATTGTTTTTTATTCAGCTGGATTCTGGTTTCATTCCACCACCTGCTAACAGCTAAAAGAATGTTTCACTGATTGAAAAAAAAAATTAAAAGAAAAAAAGGCAAAGGAGGGAAAGGAAAGAGAATTGGCTTCTAGTCCCCCTAAATTCCTCTCTGATGCCATTCTGTTATGGATGCATGAKAAAATTACCAAGTCACCCATCCTTCTGGCAAGACATGAGCACTCCCACTCAGCCAAATTCTTCATGAGTACACACAAGTACTACTTTGATTTCTTGAGGACAACAACCTAATAAAATCATACAATTGTAGTTGGGTGATTTAAGTGGTGTTATGCAACAACAAGGTATCATGCAGAAGCTGAGGGAAAAGCAATTACAAACCTAAACGCCCCATTACCCAAAAACAGTGCAGAGCCATGTTTACTTAGTGAAACACTCCACAGCACTAGAAGACACAACATTTTTTGGCGACCTGACTGCCAAGGCTGTGACTGCCAAATATTTTTGCTGTGTATTTCTAGGAAACAGTGAAAGAAACCCCCTGACACTGGCTGACACCAACCATAACACTGCTGATATACCAGTCAATCACCCCAAACTTCCTTCTGTATGTGAAAGAAATACTAGGAAAAGTTCTACCATTWCACACAGCTAGCTTGTGCTGATAAATATTTAAACTTCATCATAAGAGTTMATATGCATGCCAATGAAAACTACTACACAAGGGTCCTGCAAATGAATTRGCAATATGAACAGAGAAGAGAAATTTCAAAGAGAAATTCATACCTGGCTGTGGTTTTCAAACCTGCCAAAAACCAGGAGGCAAGAGGCAGATACAGAGGGTTAAATCCAAGTCCATTTTGAAGAACTATTTTATCATGAAAGTGCAGAGAAAAGAAAAAGAGGAAAAAAATAAAACAGATTAAAAAGGATGAATCAGGGATAAAGAATACAGAAATATATCTCTTTCAACTTTAATCCTACAAACCACATAAAAACATACAAAGCTTTGCAGTCAGACATAAGATTAAATTTCCCATATAATTGCATTCCAGACTGTGTTTTCCTTCTCTCTCAGGTATTCATCCTCTAATTAGGCTTRGGAAGATGACTAAACATGTTTATATTTCTATTACCACTGGCTACATGTTGTTAACCACAGATCTTGTCAGATCCATCCTACAAAAAATGTGTAGCTTACTTAAATTATGATCTGCACATTTTTTACATTGTAATATATATATATTTTTATATTTTTGTGGTGCAACTTAGTGTTTTGGAAAATTTCCATGTCTATTCACATTAYAAAAGATAAATTCAGATGAAATGTATAAATTCTCATTGGTGAGCAATGAGTATTAGAGCCCTCTTTACGTTACACATCAGCACAGGAGAAAAACAATCTGCCTGTGCTTCTTAGAAATTGTTAAAACATACAAAAGCCATGACAAATGACTGTGACTGAAATATATTTTAAACTTCGCTTTTTCATTGTTTCTTTTCCAATGTGTTTCCTTGGGGAAATGCAATATTTCTTTGTGGAAGGATGTGCAATAATGCAGCCCTAACACTAACTGGGATTTAACTCTTTGAAACAAAAAAAATTCCTTCAGCATGCCAATTTCATAATTGTGGCTGTCAAATCTAAGCTGCTGAGCTGCTGTCTCAGACAGGAGCAGCACGGAGATGAGGAAATATGGCATTTTCAATCAAAAATTCAGGCTTTGTTTCATTTAACACTATCTACTCATGTACTTCACATTACCAGTTTGCATCATGAGCAGCAGGGATTCAGACATCTCTGTATCCTGTGCAAAAATCCTGGATATTCTGGGCAAACAGATCAAAACTCAGAAATTTATTTCTATATAAATAGACTTCTAAAATTCTATACAAAAAAATAATCTGCCACTAAAATAGGGTTCAGAACACCAGCACAGCTCTACTGCTCTCACAGTCCTTGGCAGGACACCCAAGCCCAACTKCACCATCTCTCTGTGTTATGCCATGAAACACAGTCAGGAAGGACAATTCATGAACTGATGGCATTGTTCATTTCRGACAGTTATTTTCATTACATTGCATGGCCAAACTTCACCTGCTTCAGCAGATGCCACTCCTCTATATCACTCTACTTTCCACTGAAATTAAATTATATTATATGATATCTCAAATATTGCTCTTGATGACATGTTGAGGAGCTCTGGCAATCATCACCTTTCTGTAAAAACTTCCTTAAATTTCAAAATTATACCTATTTGACTGACGTAGAGTAAATAGGACTCTCTTCATGTGTAAGATAATCCCCCAAGTATTATAGCTCCTCTCAAACACTTAATTATCACCTTAAAGCCCTCTTAAAGAGTCAGATGAATTGTGAAGTGCTCTGTTTGCAGAAAATTATTCGTTTTGACTATTTTCTGAATTATTTAAACAGCTCTTAATCTACACCACTGTGTATCTCACTTTTATATATGTAGTTTCTCTCATAAACCTTTCCATCACCACTTCAAAACACACCTATGCAGTGCCTTCAGAGTGTGTTTATCACTCTGTTTAGCTTCCTTCAATAGTCCTTTAACTATTGCCCACCTAGAGCAAGTGTGACCAAGGAGGAAAGGTGGCAGATTTCTCTTTTCCCCCTAATTTCCATGAAAATATGCAGCACAATAGAGGATAGTTTGTGTCAATTTCTCAGCTTAGGAAAAATAATATATCTGAAGTCACATTCATGAACACTTTTGATCATGCTACAGGTACAGCCCCTCATGCCTCTTCCTTGGTATTGTTCTAGTGTGAACACACATCCACAGAGGGGCTCACTCTCAAGACACAACCTCACAAGAGCCAGGTCTTAACACCACCACTCATTGAACTGCTTGTTCTTTTCTTAGAAAACTGTGCCACACAAATGCTGGTTTGTGTTGAATATTCTTCACTAGAATTAATATGCTATGATATTCGTAACATTGTAAGCAGAAGTATAAACCTAGAACGGTTTCATACTATTTATTGCTACATATTTTGTGAGTGAACACACAGATAAAYAGATTAGTTTTCCAAACTGAATGCATCTGACGAAAGATCTATGGTGAAATGCCAGTACAGACAAATTGCAGGCTGACAAGCAACATATTCACTTCATTTTCTTGCTTTGTGGCTTCTAGGCATTATATGAATACAACATCACCAGTCAAGAGAGCAAAATCCACTGATGACAGACTGTGACAACATAAGGCAGTAAAACATTTCAGCATCTGCTCTTTTTCTGTATGGCTGCTRAGGGTGATGTGTTAGGCTCTATCTCTGCCTTGCCCAGCAAAGTCAGTCAACAGGGTGGCTTCTGTGCAGGACAAAGGGAACTTACTTTGGATGCCATCTCCTCTGTCATCTGAAAATAGGTCACAGAGTCCCAACTGAACAATTGCATTGATTTTCTGTTTGATTTAGAATCTGTCAATCTTCTTACAGAATGTACTATARCAGCTACTGTTGAGATATATGGGACAAACAAAAGAAATTCTGATTTAATAGTAACAGCTGCAGACAGCACAGGTACTCCCAGCCACAGCTATGCATTCCCTCTTGGATTCCCAGTTGCTATTCCTACATTCAGAGAGCTCCTGACTCTTGGCAGATATTGACACACAACAGAGAATTTTGCGTGACTTTTTTTTCTCCAGATCTGAAAGTTGAAAGAAAAATCCRAACTCAGTGGAGTTTTCACTGATCTGATAAAAGCCATTGTCACATTAAGCTGACCTGGGCTTTAGAGTCTCRCAGAAAGAGTATCAAAGTGTAGCAAAACCTTGGAAAGGAACACTGCCRGTAGGAAAAGCATGTTGGGTAGAGGATGCACTGTCAATGGATAATTTCAGCTTGTGGAGGCTGTCCCAAGGAACAATCTAAACATTTCAGTACAGCAGTAAGTCAGGGACTAAGCCTGTGCAGCCAATAGACAAAATGGTGTTCTAGCTGATTTACAGTACTTAGATGAAAAAGCTTACATTTCGGAATGTCTTTAAGGCTTTCTGAACCAGTTTTTGATCTCAAGAGAATCATGAAGAAAGGAAAGCTGYTTCCCTAGTCTGACAAGAGATTGGAGTGTAAAAAAAAATTAAGTTGAAGAGTGAGCTCCATAATTTACAGGGAAAAAAATCAATTTTAACTATATTTAGTTTCTGTTTACAAGAAGAAATATTTGCTTTCCTTTACTAAATTATATTTGTGCAAGCCAAACATCATTACATGGCTTGGAATAACTCAGAAAACTATTTCCATAGCACTGACTGAATTAAAGCAATAATATCATCAGGACTTTAAATACTTTTTTTCCTCTGTTGATATAGCTTTTTTATTCTGTCCTTGCTGAACTTTTTGGTCATTCTTTATTCAGGTCATGTCAAATAAGAGAGCAGAATGGACTGGTGAGTAAAAGCACTCTAACAAGAAARATAAGATGCTCCATCACTTTGTGATGAAATATTCAAACACATTGCCCACTGCTATCAACTTAGTCATGACTGATTTAAATGATACACTGAAAAATGTGCTTTAATCTTCCATATAATAAGTTTTAAAAAATTAAAACTGAAATCACAGTTTAAAGGAAAAACTAACGGACACTTCAGTCATCATTTACCTGACTGTATGTTTTGCACCATTAAAGTGGCTGGTTTCATTGAAGAAYGGAATACAGCTCCAAGTGCAATGCAGATTATGATCTACAGTCAATAATCTGTGAGCTATTGAATATCTTGGTGGATATTGACAACATTACACTTTACATTAAACCAACTAATGTTCTTCCCAAATATTTTTTGCCTGTGAAGAATCATAGAATGTTTTGGGTTGAAAAGGATYTTAAAGGTCAYGTAGGTCGAGGCTCCCTGCCATKAGCAGKGACAYCTTCCACTAGACCAGGTTGCTTAAGGCCCCATTCTCTGGAACAATTTCAGGGACAGGGCATACACAGCTTGTCTGGGTAACCTGTTCCAGTGCGTCATCACTCTCACAGGGAAGAATTTTTCCTTTATATCTAATCTGAACYTGCCTTCTTTCAGTTTAAAGCAATCACCCCTTGTCACTACATCCCCTTCTAACAAGCTCCTCTCCAGCTTTCTTGTTGGTCCCCTTTAGGTAGTAGGAGGCTGTCAACATCTTGCCAACAAAACAGAAAAGAATACATATCTTTAACCTGTTCTCTACCACTTCAACCATTTTTCTTTAAAGTTCAAGTGAAAATATTTAGAATAGATAATGATYCAAAATATGACACCTGACTTAAAATACTCTGTCACTTAATTACATTTCTGCAATTATACTTAGCACTCAGCATTACTTCTTTACCACAAGTTTAATCAAGAGCAATAGAAGAATATAAGCTTAAGGAATTTTAGCACATAGACAAAAGAACTACATGTGGAAATTATTTTTCAAATAGCCTTTTTTCTCTATGAAATATTTTCATTTTAATGYGAATTTTTGATTCCTGTCTTTTAATCAATTCTTTTCTCCCCAAATACAGTGAAAGCAGAGAGAAGTTAACTTAAAAATTCACTATGATCTTGGCAGAAAATGGATAGATCTTGCTTGACAATTTTTTGGTGACCATGTTGTTTTTGTCAGCCTCCATTTCTTTTCATTATTTAGTTGGATGATGAGAATATTTTTTTCAAGGATTAATTTCTGGGGACAACACAGGCAAACAATTAGAATTTACCCACCTTCATTAGATCACAGGTACGTATGCATTCTTTCTCAGCTGATGAAAATTAGGGATCGTCTTCAAGAGTTAATCAAATGACAAAAAATCATTAACATTTATTCAAGCATAGAACTGTCAGACAGAAGTTTGCAAGCTATGAGTGAATCCCATGGGTTTCATCTGCTCAATGATTCATTAAAATTCCATAAAATGGACAAAGAAATCTTCTTATACTAAGTCCCACAAAGCTCAACACTGTCTTCCTTAGAAAATAAGTCATAATCATTCATTTTGTACTTAGTAGTGTATGACTTTCCAAAAACAAAAGGAGAATTACAGCAGAACTAGGAAAAGCCACTACAGAAACCAAAAATGCAAGGGCATTAAAACCAAGGGAATCCTACAAGTTTACTCCTACCTTTGCAAGCTAGCTTGGGGTAGCATTGACTGAAAGGTGTTTACCCAGAGCAATCACACCTACAAATGTGAATTCAACTGGAAATTGCTTTCAGATGTCTTTCTAATATTTAGAAAAACTGCCATGTAGTCAGTATCCACACTAGTAATGGATGCAGACAGAGAAATCAAGGGCTGARTAGGTACCAGTCGCACCTGACTGATTCCTGAAGATGATATTCACAAACCCAAGTTAAAACAGGCTGAGCAAGAAGGTTGGTCTTCTGATTTCTTCAAGCAGCCCTGCACACCTTAACTCTTCCTCATGTTTAAATTACAAAACCTATTTCTTTAATCTGAAAGCTTTTGCATCCTTCCAATTATGTGAGTTTTGAAAACAAAAAAAAGATTCTCTGCTTATAAATATTGTGTCACTTTCCATACCAGTTACAGTTACAATAACTGTAATTACACTGTTAATTACAGTTACARTAATATAACTACCTAAAATAGATTAAAACAACATTATCAGAAAGTATATGAAGTTCTTTGCCTTGGCAATACCAGTCTGTTAGGTGAAAGGGACTCCATATTCCAAATCTTAAAGGAAGTTGCTTAAAGCACGACTAGAAAAACACAGCTCTACAATCTCATATAACTTTGTGGATTTCACTTCTATCTTCTGCCTGGAGGACAGTGACAGCTACACATCTTGTGAAAGGCATAAAGATAACAAAGCAAATTCTCCAAGTGTGCCTTTCTGAAAAATCCATTGTGGATTTGACACAAGGAATTTACTTTCTTATTTTATCTGCRCGTCTGTTTTCTTTGTGTACTAAATGCTCAACTATATTTAARACTGTGTTTTCAATTATGTGATTATGCATTTGTGCAGCCCCATTGAGCTTCATAGGATTACTCAAGCAGAGAAAAGTTTGCAGAATTACAGCGCAGGCTTGTCGATAAGAGTTTTTTCAGTGAAAAAAAACAGACTTTGTTTCACAGTAAGTTCATTCATTGAGGAATATGTAGTTGCAAGTATTTAAGTTTTTTAATTACAGTACATTATACAATAGAAAAGATAATATTTCCCTAGAAACAGTGTTTATCTTCATTCTTTAATTTTACAAGGATAGAAATGTCACTGTCTCTACTACAAGAATGGCCCTTCTGAATTAGTTCCCATGAAAGTAATCATTGAGCACTACTCTGAATCATAAATTGAAGTAAATCGTGCATTAGAATAAGCCCTAAAGTTTCTCAGAACATAACACAGAAATACATAATGATTTTGCACTTTCTGCAGATAGGAAAATAATTTCACTTTCAGGAAAAGCATTTTCATTCTCATGGAGAAAATACACGTTTTTATTGAAAAAAGCCATCTTTTGTGACCAGTTTAAATTCATTTTTTTCTAATTTGTGCCAATTTTTTTCAGCTTTTCACAGAAGTCAGTCAAATCTGGCAAATTGCTATCTAATTTATAGTATTTTCTAATTTACTGATGCAACACAAATACACACAACAAAGAAAAAGTGGCTATATCATAAATATGAACAATAAGTGTAAGCTAAAACAAAAGAAAAACGCCAGAATATATTCATTCCCTCAAACTAATTTTGGAAGCTAGGTAAATCATTAGTTATAAAATTTTGTCCCAATTCTGTTTCAAGCTGAAGTCATATCCTACTTTTTTTTTTCATGCAATAGGGTAATTTGATCTTGATACAGAGGCATGAAAATTCCTTTGCACAGAGTTCTGTCCCAAAACATTAGCAAGAACGCTTTTGTGTCCACGTGATTTCTTTTTGATCAGGTACTTGCAGGTTTATATATCTATGTTCCGCCATGAACTCCCAACTAAATCAACTGTCCTGGTATTGTTAAAATCTTCTACAAATAGTTCATTAAGCTGGAAATCACACTTAAACCCTTAAAGGAAGCATATATTAAATGTGGGAAGAACTTGCCTTGCAGCTGAAACACACTGCACTAAAACTCAAAAGATTTGTGTTCATTCCTGGCTCTGACAGACATCTTTTGAGTCATTTAATCTACCTAAGACTGAGGCCCCCAAGTGTAATACATCCATGTATAGCTCTTATCTGGAAGATATAGTTCCTTAACTCCACATTTGCTCCTTACTTTCCGTAGGTACAAAAAGTTCAGACCACATTCTTGTCTGGTCTTTCCAGATACTACCATAGGAAAGAAAGTATTTTTGTTCCCAGAAACAACATATAAAATCTTGTTTTCCTTACCTTTCACATGACCTGACATTTTAGGCACTGGATAAATGTTTTCTTCTCTGAAGTTACTGGTTAAGGTGCTCTTGCCTTCAACAGAGTGCATGATTTCAATGATCATGTTTGCAAAAGATCAATTAACTGGATTTTTTGTGTTTTTCTCTTCTCATCTTAATGTGCCTGCAATAGCTGTAGCACTGCTATTTCTGCATCAAGAGAGTTTGGACTTGCTCCTGCTCRCACTAAGCCAAGTCTCTGAAGTGGCCCAGTGGGAACAAAACAAATCCATTGTCGAATTCAAGCTAGGAAACTAATGATGAATTGTTATTAAGAGCTACATGCAGACACACCAGCAGGGAAAAAAGCAACTCCATTTTCAGACTGATTTAAAGAGTTGTCTCTATCAGGACTACCCTAATGACTGACAATTGAGTTTATCAATTAAAACCAAACTCAGAATCATTATACCAGAGCATGATCATTAAGTGACAGAGATCGTCAGACTGAGACAATGTCATCTTATGTAGATATTCCTCTGAGGTGATTAGGGCCTTACTGGACTGCATCATCCAGACATTAGGACCCTCTACTGGCTCTCACCCACACATTTTATTTTCAGGAAACCAGCCTGGCAATCGAGCACTCAGTTTGCAATTTTCAGGTGCCAATCTATTCCTATGAACTACACAGAGAACAGTTCAACTATACAACAGCCTTAATTAACATTTCTGAAGAGCAGTGTGTCCTAAACACCTTTGTAGAGGCTTTTACTTGGCAAACTGCATAGAACAGCATTACCAATGTGCAGGCTATCAGAACCTGATCACAACATTTCAAAGAAATAATTTTTCATACAAGATAAATGAAATCAATGTTTACTTCACAAGTGGGTCTTGAATTCTAGTGTTTCATGACAGGTGTAAAGTTCATGTTATCCCCATGACTGACTCTCAAATTAGAAGCTGTAACTCTTTCACCAATATGTAATTAAACAAGCCATTTATGGGACTTGTTAGTGAATGCTGCTCTCAACAATATCCACTATAAAGAAGACTAATTATTTTTAACACAGCAAGAATGTTAATGGTATCTATATAAGTCGTACATATGTTAGTAAAAGGTTAAAGGTAGATCTCACTGCTTGGAGAAATACAATCAATTGCAGAAATGTGTCAGCATCTGGCAATAAAATAAAACACAATATTGAGAGAACTTGGACTGTCCCCGAATTCACCAGTATACTGTGGTGGAATATATCAGAATATGTCTGTTGAAGAGCACAGAACTTCAAGTCTACAGGAAAAGTACCAGTACAGATTATTTTTCACAGCTTCCAACTGATTGGAATCCCCATTAGCAAAGGTCAGGCTTTATTTGCCACAGCGGCATTCAGAAAGCCTGTGGTCCATCATAGTTCAGGTAAGACAAAAAGAAATAAATGCTGCTTAACTCACTCAGTTGGAAATCATTCTATTATTTAATGCATATAAAATATGTGCTCAAGAGCATGTGCTTTTATTGCATAGCTACTGAATGTTAATAGCATGTAATAAATGTTGTTACTAGGACATGAAAAGAAGAAGATATTTGAAAAATAAAACAGGTATTTTTGAGCTTATATGACAGAGGAAAGTCGAGCAAACCTTAACAATAGGTATTACTACTGCAGCTGTCGTATCAGGATTTTTGATTTTTTAATATCCATTTTAAGTATTTCAGAGCTACTTTGTAAAATCCCTGTTACATAATTAGCTTTAAAAATTATTCAAGTTAGCATTTTGTCTATAAGACACAATTGGAAGATGGAAGTTTAAAATAATGCTGCCTACTCTTTACACAATTGAAAAGCTGTGCCAATATTATCTTTGTTGCAGCAGCAGCTGCTTGCAAATGCCTTTAGAACTGATTTGGGTCTCTCTGTCATGTGCTAATGGAATCAGGCAGAGGCTTTAATAGTGTGTGCTCAGTGTACACAGTTCCTGGGTGATACTACTAGAGCAGATAAATTCCCAGCAGCTGAGTGTGCAATTACAGCATCATCATATCTGCAGGGAATTATTTTCTTCCCCAGCTATCTTGCCCTGGTATTCTTGTGGCCAGGAAGTTCCACAGGCTGTAATTCTCATTGCTGCAAAATCTCAGACTGATGTGGGCATGAGAAGCCCAGGGTGTGGGCACAAGGAACCGTCCGAGCTCTGTGACAGCAGCAGAATGAAGGGATGGCCCCGAGCGCTGCTCTAAGGAATAAAACGCTGCACTCACAGGGACTTTCAGCATAAAGCAATCTAAGCACTTCTTATTTTTTATATTGACTGTGGCATTTCCTCTAATTAATTGACTATGGTCCACTTGTTCCTTGCAAGTGGGAAGCAAGGTAGACAAAATGACACTGAAAAGGAACTGAGGTTTTAAATGTGTAGTAACTTGCAGAGCATAGGTATGGCTATCTAGGATTTGACAGAAATTGTCTCATATTCTATCCAAGTCTGTGTGTTTTATTCACAGACAATCCTTTTAAAAGCATACCCACCTAAAAATAACATTTTTTAAAAATAAAATCTATTGTCCAAAGAAACTTAAGACAAGTAGAAAAATTCTTTTCACTCCTGACTGGCAGAATGAGAGCAAAGTGAAAACTGGGACATGGGAATAAATCAGATAGTCATTATTTTAAATAAATGCAGATCTGGTTAAAGAAACTATTGAAGGCAAATTAGGAGTGGGACTGGATGTCTCCTGTCTGTGTGGTCATCCCATTARCACCAGAAGTTTCACTCAGAAAATGTTCCTGAATGGATTCTTATTTTCATGGGAATAACAACAAAGAATAAATGGTATYGCTTCAGAGCATCAGTCCTTCAAAACAGTATTTTGCTGTCCACCATATTTAAAGCACCATGCTCCACTACACAGAAAATGTTTCTCCTGTAAGAGCACAGCATTTTTCAAATACATCTTTTCAGCTGACCAAACTGCAAAGCAATCATAGTATGGTAGCTGAAGTATAAAAGTACCAGCAGTTTTCTGGAAAAGTGATGACTCCACATGACAACTCCCAGACTACCCTGGAAAACTGCCCTTGTGCAAGAGCTTAATGAAAACTGTTTTTCTTATAATCTGAAGATTGAGATTTAACACATATTACCTGGACGTAGTCTAATACAATAGATACAAATAGGATACATTCCCTGGAAATTGAAGAAGACTTGTGGACAAGATTATGAAAAGTGCTGAGATGGATTATAAAAAAATCCTCACATATAAGCAAACAGTCGCGTACCTCAGGTAAATCAACAGAAGTTCGATGTCCAGTCTGCTTTAGTGATCTTGAAAATCCTGTTAGGTACCTCTAAGAATCTAAATGTCTTTGAAAACATCCCTCTGTGCCTAACATTATTAGGAATCACTGGACTTGAAATACTAAAGGGGCTCAGCGTCATCTGCAATATACAGCTGTACTTTTCAAGCACAATTCACACAATTCAACAGTACAGCTGTCCAATCAAAGATCCCTCCACCATCAAGTGGAAGATAGACACTCATCATAAAATCTCCCATAAAGGATAAAGCACTGTCTGGAAATACCTTTCTGAGGCTTGGTATAAATTGGCCTCTAGAAGACACCTAGGGAGAATTTAAATGGCTAGACACATAATTCATACCAGCAGCCTAGGAACAGAATGAAGAATGCTCTTTATTGATAATTTTAGAAAGTCTTTTATTGAGCTTCTGCTCTGCCTCAACACTAATTAGGTCCATGTTTTAACCTGTACAATTGTGATGACTGTCATATTAGAGAAAAAATAAAAAAAACCACCTCAAAACAGAGGTAGGTTCCAGGTACCAGTTGTTTTATTGGGGTACAAGTCCCCAGTAAAATGAAACATTCACTGAATCACTGAACAAATGAACCAGGTCATATAAAGGCACAAAGATGTAACCATGCTGCAATCTGCATGTTTATTTAGACACTCCTTTGAACACAGAGGCAATAAAGTGGTCTCACCTCTCTCTTATTCAAAAATTACATGCTCAGCAAAGCTGGCCAGTACCCTGCTATGGGAGAGCACAAGACCTAAATTAGTTAAATTTGACAATACATTCATAAAATAAAAATAAGAATGAGGCCTCTTTGTTTGACAAAGGGGAAAATTTCAGAGTTCACTGAGCAAAAAGGGTTACACAGGGAATTCTCTGCTCTGAAATACTGACGTATGGGAAGAACATGAAATTTTAGGTATGATGGGCCAGGGACAGTAGGGATGTAAGCAGGATGAATGAAGGGAATTTATGAAGTGGCTTTGAGGAAATGGCAGAGATAATAAGGACACAACAGCAATAGGAAACACCATCTTTTTCACAATGCTCCCTATGCTATGAAGCTGAGGAACAATTCATTCTGAAAGTAAAAAATATAGGACAAAGAGAAACAACAGGCATTCTCATTCTTCCTACGCTTTCCATAAAATCATATTTATTCACTAGTCACCTATTAATGGAAACTTCTTTTGGTGCCATTTGCTTTCATTGTATTAAGTTTGTTCTGCTTGAAAATGTGACCAACCTGCAAGAAAATAGTCCCCTGAAGTACCCCACTTATTTTGTTATCATCATTACAATAATTGTATTGCACTTTGCTAAAAAAAAAGTTATGTGACATGAGCAAGATTTATAGTATCAAGATAAACATTTGAATTTTAAGAATTTTAAGAAAAAAAATCAACATTTGGTTCCAGTCACATTCAACCTCTCTTAAACTATCCAGTGCCCCATAATTCAAGAGATATCTAAACGATATTATTTGTCACTTACCTTTCAGATTTATTGAGACAGACTAGAAATAATGGAAGGAAAAGATTTCTAATGCAAGTTTCTTGAGTATGTGGATTAGGACTTTTCATGTTCACAAAGAAACCCAGCAAAACTTTTGATCTAAGCGACTGTGAACGCTAATGATCAGAAAGAATGTCATGGAGGATTTGTTTATATTTTTAAAACTATACATAAAAATTATTTATAAAGGAAACAAAATGCAGGCAAGAAATGAAAGACATTCTTTGATAAATTAAAAATGTTTGCTTTCTCCTATGATGTAAGAAAGCTAGATGTAAGAGAAGTATATTGTGTGTATGTTCAAAGGCTTAACAGCATGAGGTATAGAAGTATTTCAAATGGTAACAGCTCAGAAAATAGTATAGGTCTTGAAATTAAATCATCCTCATAAATAAATCATCAAATAAAGATAAAATGACAAATTGGTATTAGCCTAATACAAATTTAGCTGAAGTATTAATATCCTTTTTTTTCCCACAGAAGGAAACTTGCTATAAAACTTGAGTTCAAATAAATGTCTTCAGGTCTAAGTATTCACGGTGCAATTCTTCATTGCTTTTGGTCACTTATAAAAATTGTAGTGATGTCAAGCCATTGTTAAGATGTCAAACTACAGAGCACACATTTTGATGTATCCTTGAAATCTGCCCTACTATTTCTCAAAGTACAGGTTCCATAGTTCTCTTACATAACAGGCATTGCATCAATGTCCTTGGGGAAAGTTCCCCCCATTCCTTGATATGGACCCACACTGTTAGTGGCAGTTGTACATTTCCCCCATGTCTGAAGGACCATGTGTCACCTTACAATGTTGTGTAAAAACCTTGTAGTACTAATACACATAAAGGAAAAGATGCCACCTTTGTACAACCAACTGAACCCAAGATTTCACAGGAATTTTCCTATGAAAGACAGATGAACCTCAGAATATAGGGCATAGCATTCAGAGCAATATCTCATCCTAAAAAAAAAAGAAAAAGGAAAATCCCCGCTGCCTACTTCTTATCAGAAGATAATCCTCCACACAGTGCACTGTCTTTTCAGCGTACTTTATATCAGCTATTTTTTTTCACATTCATAAAAATCCTGTGACCCTTTTTGCTACCCTTGTCAGGCTTCTAATTGTTTGTACTGAAACCATCCTAATTAGATCGTGATATTTTAAGGGTGTGGACCTTGTCTAATTGTTTGTTTTATAACACTCTGAGAGTACAATACTTACATTAATATTAAACTGCATCTTGTCCTGTATTTTGTGATGCTTGTTACAGAGAAACAGACATCTTGTTTTCATCCTCCTTTCTAAATTAAACAAGGCTTATATGATCAAGGCTATGTGCATCTCCATATATGTTTGTACTATCAAAATTTCAGATCAATCTGTCCAAGTTAAYTATATTTACATACCCCCAAAATGGGATTGAGCTCAAAAATAATAAATACCTACCATGCTTCATGAAAATTAGTGTGTTGAAGATTCTACTTCCCTAGAATAAAACCAGCAATACATGCTCAGTACATCTGGATATAATAAAACGGACAATACACTCTTCACAAAGAAATGTCTCCTTTTGCTTGCCCTCTATTGTCAACTGTTAGTCTACATGAGYGTATTTTTTTAAAGAAAATAACTTTTCCTTGGTTATCCACAATTTAAAACCTGCTATTCAAATTACCTATATTCTCTTTCAGTTGCTTCTTTCTCAACTGTTTAGAGCAAAGATTTAAAACCAATTAAAAAGACATTGGAGTTCCAGTGATTTGGTGGCCTTTGGATCATTCTCAAAAGAGGTACAGAGTACACAGTACGCTAAGCATGTGATTGACTACCCTCTGTGCCAAAACCCAACCATTGCCTCTTGAGGTATTTTCAATATTCTACATCATATTTGTGGTTAAAAAAAAAAGGAGATATTTCTGTATTTTTTATATCAACATATTGATATCAGTATGTTAGAGATAATTCAGGCCTTAAATTTGAAAAGAATGATACAAACATTACAATTCAGCTGGTTTTAACTGATTCAAGTAGGCTTTTGATACTTACTGTTCGAAGAGCAGAAAGGGAAAAGAAAGAGCAAACAGCTTCCACCTTTTCATCAGGGCATAAGATGTAAAGGAAAAGAAAGCAGTATCATAAACAGAACAAYGGGGATGGGGTGGCTAAGTGCTATTTCCAGGCTAAGTTCCAAGTTACTTCTATAATCAAGTTCCAATCCAGGTACACATTTGGCTCACTTCCTTTGTATATGACAAACTTAAATATAGGAAATTCAAGTGCTTCTTTTTTTTCATTTTCACTTTGATGAAAGCATTCTTGCTTTTCATGCAGTTTTCATATCAGATCAATTGTTTTATTTTTCTAAAATGCCAAAAACAGCATAGCTAGGAAGAAAYTTATACAGGAAAAAATGAGCTGTTGCATCTCTATTTATTGCACAATGTTACTTGTTTTTTTCATGTGTCCTATTACTTCTAACAAATGCCATGCAGTCTAAAGCTTTAGTCCAGAACGGGAAAACGGTGGTAATTATRGCCAAAAATGTCAGGATGCACTGCGCAATTGTTCTTTGCACCACAACTCAAGAAGTATGGCATTCTTTTGTAATATACCTCTTAAACTTATGTGTTTTGTAGTTTGTCTTATATCAAAAAACACTTCTTAATGCAATGCAATAAGACATTTAAAAGACAGTATCTAAAGCTGTGAGTCACTCAGTTTGGAAATAGATTACAGTATTCCTTCAGAGTAGCAGAAATAGAAAAGCTTCCTTAGAATGCCAAGGCCAAACACACAATACTCTATAGGCATGGTGCTTGCTATGCCCTTTACTGGCAGATTGATTTTCATGTTCTCACTAAGCTAGCATTTAGCAACATTACACTGCTGGTTGGAGAGCAGTGACAACCCAATTAGAAAGCACAGTCAATGAACAGGTCAGGCAGCCATGGTCCACATATCCTAAGCAAGACTAGCTCTTTCAGTTTGTAAAACTTTCTGTTGACCCTTTCCATATCATAAGTGACCCACCATACAAACACATCAAAATTTCATGAAGAAACAAAAAGAAAATAAATYGTAACTTACCCAAATAAGCAAACAGCTTAAGAAAACTTTTAGAGGAACTGTCAGCATAGAAAAGAAATGGGTAATAGGGTGAGATTTCTGATTTCCCCATAAATATATGCACTGTGCTGGCTGCAGGCTTCAGGGAAATATTTTTGGTAGCCTATCAGACATATATTTTGATAGCTTAGAACAACTAAAACTAGAAAAAGGGTTGGCTGTATTATTTAGCCAACTTAGCTTTCCATATCAAAATGCAGATCATTTTGAATTTTGGTTTGATCTCACTTGAAACACATATATAGGTATCTATATATATAGATATATAGATATATAAGTGTGTGTGTATACATATATATGTAATTATAATATACAAATAATTCCATATGGGTTTGAGGTTATGAACCCTGAAAGCAGGCAGCAGAGATTTCTCAGCATATGACATATACAAAGCAGATGAATGTATGGATCAGGATGAAAATTATATAATTGCTGTACTTTTAAAGAGAGACACCTAGGGGTGTTTTTGATCAAACTGAGAGTTCAACTCTGAAACTACAGTGTTAGCACTAGGGCTGTGAAATCCAGTGTTCATCACATCTCTTTCAAGAGAAAGTTACCAACCCTTCCAAATAAACAAGGACTCCCTTCCTCTTTCRATTGGCCGAGATCTTTCCTGAGGTCTGCTGATGTTTTTTGTAATCTCTCTGTAACAGACTAGTGAGGGTTTAATTGGTATAAAGATAGCTTCTCAACATCACTATTATTATCTTCATTAAAAACACCTGGGCTATGCCATTTTGCAAAGTCCTCCTGTTCAGAAATGTCTCTCCTTACACATTCCATCACTGATGTTTCTTCTAGAACTATCAAATCTCACCTTTTAGGTTAACCTTGAACCAAGCTTGATTTAATATTCTACATGAACATGAATAGTTCTCAACTTTTATTCTGTCATATGTCCCCAGTTTCCAACTTCTATGGTTGACTACTTGTGTCTTTGCTATGCTGCAGTGTTTATAAGAGATGGACTTATTTGCCTCTAATATCTATACTGACTTAACAATTTAAATTAAATAGCAAATTAAAACAATACCAGCATGTGTTACTGCTCATTAAGCTCCTTTCAAAATTGTGTCAGTGAGTTTTGTTGCATAAGAGGGAATGTCAGGATGCCATTACAATATCTAGGAACAGCATGAACTAAAACAGCACAAAAGCATTGAAGCCATGTGCATGATGCTGTTTTCTGAACTGCAGTGTAGGCACATCTGAAATCTGCTTGCTCACACTACAGAAACTACTTATTAGCATCTGTATATAACACATCATCACCACAGGGAAAGCTAGTTTAAAATCATAAATGTCAAGACATAATTAACTTAAAGGTCAGGTTTAATTACAGTTGTTGAGAYTGAAATATACTAATTACCATTACTATGTCAGAAAATTTCTTAAAACGATTTGAAATGTTTTGTTGGTGCCCGTACTTTCCTGTAATTGACAGCTTTTGTTTCATGATAGAGACGTTTCAATGAGCATTTTTTTACTAACTTTGAAGCAGAAAGAGAACAAACCAGAAAACTAATGAACAAAGAACCACCACAAATCTCAACAAAACCTGTTCTCTGCATTACAATATTATTAATTACTTTCTTGTAATTGGCACTTCAGATGATCATTTAGATAATGGAATTATTTGGAGAGTCTGGTGCATGGATGAAACAGATTTAACTGTGCAGCTCTGAAGTTTAATGACAAAACTAATCAATAAGTGAAACAGACTGGTGAGAAAATAACTCAATAACTGAAGATTTTGCTCTACCTGTAGGCTCTTCCAAGGATTCCACTGGGAATAGTTATTGACTCACACAAGTATTTTAGTTCTCTCTTTCCCCCAAGGTACAGAAAGTTTGAATGTCATGATTTCATTTTCTATTTTGTTATCTAGTGTTTATTCTTCCCTCCCCACCACAGACAGGAGTTCTAATTTACCTTTTCCTATTCTTTTAGCAGTGATAGACATTTTTTCCCTGAAGAAGCCATTCCCAGCAAGCTAGAATGCAGCTATATAAGGTGAAAAGGTGAAGCTTWACAAATTTCATTTCCCCAAAACAGCATAGATTTTAGCTACTGTAAAGTTCCCATGCAAAAATTCACAGGTCTATAAGTGAATATAGCCGATGACTCTGGAAGGAAATATTACTAAGGGATGAAGATAGGCCATCAAATGCACTGATAAAAGAGACATATTCATTTGTTTTCATTCACTCCACACCTGAGGTGCTGGGTTGTAACAGCTGCCCCCATGCTGTGGTGTCAATGCCCTCCAAAGTGCATTAATCACCTGAAATCAGCAGGAAATATTTCTGTTTCTGGAGAAAATATTTCTGCTTCGTAAGTGGGGAGCTCCTTACCCCTCTCCCCCTCCTCCTCCACAAACGCCAGGACTTTGTGCTTCACAGAAAACTACAAAAGAGAGCTCAAAAGCCTGGATACAAGGAGTATATTCAACTGAAACAATGAACTGCCTCAGGTACATAAATATAGCAGGAAAGGGGCTGGCAGAAACCACCAAAAGAACAGCCTTGACTGTGCTAATGCCTTGCATCTCAATAAACGGGAAAGGATGGCATCTGATTAAAGAGWACCTGCCTCCCAGGTACTGATGACATTGAAATCAGTGTGGACAGAAGGCATTAAAGCTAGCATAACCCAAAAATTCTCTTATTTAAGATTTACAGCTGACTGTTAGAGAAAAGTGAAAATTTATTAAAGCTTCCATCTGGCAGAATGTATCATTAGTATTCAAACTGATAGCAGCACTGATTTAAATTTAATAATCTGAGTGGAGATATGCATCAAAAAAGAATTCCTTTAAAATACATCTAATAGCAATAACTGACTTCTTTATTATAGTCTGCCTGTGAAAAATGCCAGATATCAAAGAACAAGACATCAAATGTTAATTTCAGTGTGTTCTTCCAGTTGAAACTCACATTAAAATAATATACTAGCTGAGAATCAAGTAGCACATACTGCGTGTACCTTCCTTGAGGAAGATTTTAAAGTGAGGCCCAGGAAAAGCAGCAATGTAGTGGTTTTGCTTGGGCTGGTTTATGGTAGCAGGGGGGCCACAGAGATGGCTCCTGTGAGAAGCTYCTGGAAGCCTCCACCATGTCCAGCAGGGCTGATCTCTGATGGTTCTAAAGATGATGGACATGCCACTGGTCAAGGCTGGGCCAATTAGAGAGGTTGGTTATGCCTCTGTGATGACATATTTAGGAAAAAATCAAAACAAAGGTGCACACAGTTTCTTTTCTAACCAGAGAAGAGGAGGAGGTAAGAGCATGTGAGGGAAACAACATGGAGACGGCAAGGGCAGTGGAGAAGGAGAGGGAAAAGGAGCTCCAGATACCAGAGCCCAGATTCCTTTGCATGCTGTGGTGATGACCATGGAGGAGCAGCCGAGCCCCTGCAGCCCTTGGGGCCCACGGGGGATGCAGAGATCCACCCACAGCCCACGGGGTGGTAGATCACCTACAGCTGAGGTGACAACACGGTGTACCTGCAGAACAGTCTTTCTGTTTGTATTTACCCAGCATGCCAAAGAACACTCCAAAAGGCTCAGACAGAATCACTGCTATACCATCTAGCAGGTGAACAAGGGAACAGGCAATTTGTTCAGGGAAAAAATAAACATGAAAATAAAGGCAAAGTCCAAGTATCACAAATTGAAAAGGCTGRAGAAAAAAMATTRTGTTCATTGTAAGATCAAGTATAAAATAACTACCTAGTGCMCAATTTACATCATGGGTGTTGCMYAAACAAAAATACCTACAAATTACTTACCCTTTTAATGATTTCTTTTCTTAATTGCAAATTAATGAGCATTTCAAATTTACAGGTTGGTAGTTTGTCACTGTGATCTGCTTATTAAAAGTTGAACAAGAAAACAACATTGGAATGCTTGAAATATGTTTTTGTCAAGAAGCCAGGCTGGGGTGTTTGAACGGGACCAGGTGCTTTGAATGTCCCAGGGCCTTCTTTTGCAGGAAGGAAGGAAGGAAGGCGCTGGTTGTGCTCTGGCAGAGTCACAACAGGTGATCGATACCCAGACACTCAGTGCTTTGTCTCTCCTGGCTCAGCAGGGGTAAGCACAGCCAGAGGCTGAAGAGGAAGGATTTCACTGTAGTCAGGAGCTGCACAAAGAACGTGGGCACATCTCCCKTGGTCTGGGGGTAGGGGGTGCATTGTGATGTGGCAGAGTCCCTGCTTCTCCCTCAGAGAGCTGTTAAACAAAACTACCCCACCACCATATTTCACTTCTTGTTTTTACTCTTTTTTCCATGCCTTTTTTCGCCAGCAATGAATGTGGATTTGCATGAACTACTTGAAAGGCAGGTATACCAAAAAAACAAGTCTTGACTTTCAGTTAAAAACTCTGAAAATATATGCTGATTTCATCTTTTAAATTTCCATTTTTATTTTTTAATTTCCATTTTGATTTTGTCCCATAATGTTTTCTTCCAATTGATGCATTCTCAGCACATCAGAAGAAAAATTTTAATTTTTATTATAAATGAGAATGATTTGTTGCATTTCTCACAAAAAAATGATAAACAGGAAAAATAGTTTTTTTGCTTAGTTGTATGACAAATTTACAGGAGAAAAAAAAAAAAAAAAAGCTAGCAATTCAGATTTTTCCCTAATATCCATTCTACAATAAAATACTACACAGCAGCTCTGAAGGTGCTCATCCTACCCCATGTATATGTCTCAGCTGACAAATCACAAAGTTTCTACTCAGTCTTTGAACTCAAAAGCTCATTATTTTATACAAACTAGACATTGAAAGCTGAGGCATTGTTAGGGAGATAATAGGTGATGTTACACCAGGAACAGMGACTGCTTAAAGAACACAGAACTGCCACAAATACATGGGGAATGCAATCATTCTACCTAATAATATCAAATTCTTAAAGTTACTGAAAATGTTCCTCACAATGGCAAATCTCAACTTCACACAATCCACAGCTTCTCAGCCAGACCCCACACCAYGGTGTACTTTACAGCCAAGGAAGATGCACCCTAATTGACTCTGAATCAATTATTGTCTAGAAATGCTGGTCTGTATTTAAATTAGTAAGTTAATTGGTTTAAAAAAAATCACTGGAAACATTTTCTTATTCCCTATATACTTAAAAAAAAACATAATTATGCAAAACTATTGGAATAAAACTAAGTTGCTCAGACTAAACTACACTTTGTAGAACATGTTCCATGCACAACTATATATGCCTTTCTTCAGTAAAATTCATTAAAAGAAAAAAATTGTGCTGGTGGAAGCATAGTGTTCATAAAAAGAAAGCCTATTGAATTCAGCCCTACTAACTGCTACGGCTTTTTCACAAATCTTTGTCAGCCTTTCATAAAATTTTACTGCATAATTTTTACCTTTTCTTAAATCCCTAAAGCTGATGAAATCAATAAGGATCTCATCTTTTCCTGAAAAAAAGAAAAATTGTTCATGACTAACCAGCAGAGTTGTAAAGGAAAATCCTCCTTTAACACCCCAGAAATTACAAGATAAATAAATAGAATCAAGAACATATTATGTTAAAATAAAGTCTCAAGATTTTCATGCCATATGTGTGGTTACTAAATATGTGGCATCAGGGATACCAAAACAGGGAATTTTTCTTTTGTAAGATTAGAAGTGCAGAAATGCTCAATTTATTTAAAACCATAAAAAGAAGTCATAAAAATACTTCATAGAACTGGGGCAGGTGAAGATACTCAGGGTTTTATAGCACCGCCAAATTAATGATAATGGGACACCCTTAGGGATGCATGCTTCTGCTGTGTGCACATTCAAATTGGATAAAATTTGGATAAATCCTTTCTGGACAAATTATATATGGACATAATCTGTTTACCCTTGACACTTAYTGACATCTGATGCAGGCATATAAACATAAGCAAGATATGTGTCATCTGAAGTTCCCTGAAGATTAGAAAAGTCATTATTATTATTAATATTAATTTAAATCCAAATTCTTATATTGYCCTGGAAAAGTTTGAAACTTAAGAAAGACTGTAGACAAATCAACCCAAAAAAACAACCTTCATTGAGTTATTGGTTGCAACTCAAATTTCAAGATAATGTATATAGGAACACAGAGCCAGATTCATCAGAGCTTTATTGACTCATTAATGTAGCTCTGCATAAATGAGATTTTGTGTGTAGATTTAGTTCAAACGATAATTGCTAGGATCAACAGTGTGATACGTATTTAAACCTGGGACTACTGCCACTGAATAAATGGAGAAATGATTACTAGTTAATCTTTGTAGGACAGTGTGTTCCTCGTTGGACCACAAAGTAGCAGCAATAATTTCTGCAATGACTGGAAAGAACTCCATCATTTACAATCATTGGAAGATTTTACCATTTTGGTGAGCCAGAAATAGAGTAAAACTTTTGAAATATTTTCTGACCATGCCATAGCTAAAAACAACAGTGGTTAATGTAGAAGAATAGACTGCCCAAGTGCTCCTATGATGTAGACAACAAAGTCAGTATTTTTGGAATTATGTGTGTTTTATAGATTATTTCCATTTCTTTTACAGTCCCTAGAGAAATTATCTAAAGTTCTGATACAATAACTCGTTTGTTTGGGCTGGAAACACAAGTCACAATCTAAGAGAATTTTTGAAACCCTCTGTTCTGGAATATTTTTAAAACACACATTAACTAGATTGTAAAACATTTTGGGGCTATATAATTTAATTTTGTGTGCCACTCTGTTGCAGACAGCTGCAATTTGGAGTACTGAACCTCAAGATAACAAAAGTRATCTGATTAAATTAGGATTATTTAACAAACTGAAAAACAGTTTTTACTACAGCTTGAAAATGAAAAGAAAATTAGAATAAAGTAGCAGAGCACTTGCACACCAACACTGAATGGTGGAAATTATTTGGTCCAGACTAGATTTTCTGATGTGAGGCAGAGATATCTCCCCTGATTCAGACTAGAGATGTGAGAGTGGTACCTGTCCATCTCTGTCTGATGGGATTMATTTTCTGTTGCTGGCATGACTCCACTCTTTACAAAGATTTTATTGCTAATGAACTCTGTGTGCCCAGATCCCACATGATTTTCTGTCCATTAAGCTACAGAAAGCCTTTCTTTCTCTGTTCTCCATAGCAAATGAAATGATGTTGTAAAATATAAAGATTTTCATTTGGACTGAGTTYGCAGTGAGAAAACATTTATTACTCATACCCAAGAAAGTTACTACAAACAAATTATAAAATCTAAAATACTTCTATACTTTAATCAAAATTATAAATTATGTATTTATCTTTGGGCAGTCACTACATATATTCCACTGAGATGAACAAAGRGGTTCAGCCATTCTTACATGACTAAATAACAGTTATTTTTTGAACTGCAAACCTCATAATAGAATTTTAGTTTTTACAGCTTTAAAATTGRAAAGAAAAAAAAAATTAGCAAAGTCAGTAAGACTGCAAGACACTGACTAAGCAGGTCCTTAGAAACTGGGGGTTTGATCATATTAGTAAGGGACTTTACAACACTATTTTCACCTTTCATAATAGCTATTTTAGGTGACAATAATTTTTAGGTAAACTTAGAATGTTCAAACAACGCAAACTTATGAACACTTTTACATTTCAAAGAAATGAGAAATAGTTGAACTCTAAAATAAATAGAAATATACAGAGAAGACAAAGAAGAAAAGAGTGKATTTTAATAAGTTATTCCAGAAAAAAAATACCATTTAGACCATTTTCTTATGACAGTCAGGCAAAAATTATGTGAGGAAGGAAGGGAGACAAAGAACCAAACCTGAGCATTGAAATAAAAAGCCATAAATAAGGGAACATTTCTTATTTGAAATACACTTGGGTTTTCTGAAAAGCTAGAGAAGTTTCTACTAGGTCAAAATAAATTAAAAAAACTGAACATCTAAGCATGATTTGTATCTTTGTGAAAGCATCCATCATGTCTAAATTACAGTCAGTGTAATTTCACAATTATAATTAAATGTGTCCCACTCCTCATTATTGCTGTATATTTCAGTAATGTTTTTAACAGCTTCATTGTTTTCCCTGGATCATCCAGAAACACACAGGTCAAACCGTTTATAAAAGTATTCCCACTTATGTGTGAAGGAAATAATTGGTGATGAAAAATATTGAATACATAAAATTCAGTTTACTGTCGTTAAGACTATGTGCTAAAAGTTAAAACTACGGCATTTGTATTACATGTTAAATCTGGTTAYAGCAAATTGAAGGAAAATACTGTACAAGCACTTCTGGGGGTTTGGTGGGTTTTTTGCTAAGTACAAAGTCATCATCTCATATTTCAGTAAATTTRACTGATTAATCTAGCTACAAAATACATCAGCATATATCTTATGCCCAAAATGTTACACAAGAGACATCATAGAGCCACTGATGTATGGTGATTACAATGGTGAGGAGAATGAACAAACAACCCATTGAAAAGCAAAACTGTCAAAATGACCTATTCCTTCTAGCTGTCCCTCTGGCACACTCTTATTCAGTGCTGCCCTGAATGTGGAGTGACTGTTTGGCAACATCCATGCAGCCATTTACAGAATTTCACATGAACTTGTGCAAGCTAGCTTGGGTATTAAGGTTCTGGTTTTATTTTACCAAGTACCATGTTACTTCAGTTACCCCCCACCTTCATCATTAATGTTATGCTACAAAAGGTGAAAAAAATCTTAAGTCTATTCCTGTTCACTTCATATATGAGATATCTTTCTGTTTTGCTGTCATCAAATTTTGTTCATTTCTCATGTCTCTTGTGTCTAGCCAGGATGATTTTTCTTGTATTTGGTTTTCTGGTTTTGTATAATTAAGATGAAATTTTTAAATCCCAAAGATTTTTTTTAATGTGTTCAGCTTAGGAAATGAGTRCATCTGCCTGTGTATGTGAATAGATATTAACAATGCTCAAAAGAGTTCAAAGTTCAGTGAAACAACTTTTCCAGCTCTGATCAACTAACCTTAGCTTCTAAATATTGCTATTAATATGTAATTATTCTGTCTTTCTTCCTAGCATCATTGTGCATGGAATAAAAGTTCTGTTGTGGACACCTTRCAAACAAGCAGTCTGTCAGTCTTCACGGGAAGTCTCTTCAGAGGTCTAACCTGCTGCCTTGTGAGAAATATCAAAAACTGTTCCTGCACCTTGCTGTTCTTTCTGGAACTCACTGGATTGTTGTAGCTTCCTCTAGTAGCTCTAGAATCCCATAGTTCCAGTGAATTGTAGGGGTTTAATACAGCCTTAAAATATATATGGAAATACATATTGCACTTTCAAGATTAGATTTTTTTTTCTTTTGTTTTTGCACTTTTTAACTTTCTGTTGTATAGAATGAATGCATTAACTACACTTGAGCAAAAGACATTGAACAGGTATCTTGCCAGGTACTGTGTTAAAAGTGAAACYCAGGAAATGAGTCTGTGGAGCAGTTATGCATGAAATGTCTTTTAAATATATTTATTCATTACTACCGCTAAAAAGTAATAATAAAAAGCTTGTCTGTAGATGATTCTTTAATTTGTTTCAGATGCTGATATTTCTAACTGTTCAAACCATAAGCATCTCCTGTTSAAAATTATGTTCTTATGGTTATTTAGAGAAAATTATTTCAGAATGTGCAGCTATGTCATTCTGTTTAGATAGTTACATGTAACCTCTAAAATAATAAACTGCAACATTTGTACACCATTTCTTTTCAGCCTACTCTTCGGCAATCATTGACACTAATGAGGCAGACCTTCCAATCACACAGCAAGTATTATTACTGTTTCACAGATGAGAGAATTGAGGCAAAGAGAAACAAATAGCTCTAGGGTCTCCTTCCCCTAGAAAAAGATTCCAAGTTAGTGATTCACAGGCCTGAAATAAGATCACAGCTTCACTATTTTTCTGTAGACTCCAAATTATTAATGGACCATTGTCATCAGAGTCAGAGTAAGGAAAATATGTCCATTGCACTGGGTATTCACAGACAGTAACACATGATTTAGATTTCAATAGAGAACTATTTTAAAAATTCCTATTATAAAAACACAATCTCTGTTAAATGTTGAATTTCATCCTCATAACAAATTTGACCCTGATATAACAGTATGTGGAGGGRAAAAAAAGAAGAAAGAAAAATCACAAAACCCAGCAAATAGCAGACTCTGCACTGTAACTGTGCCTAGATGGCTGTGTGGTGGAGTTCATTGATTCAGACTCTCCATAGATGTWAGCAGCCCAAAAGTTTGAAGTTCAAAGAGACAGAGAATTCGTAACTAAAAAATACATGTGAACCACCTAAGGATTCTCACTTAAGCCCAGTTCAGTGGTTGGAGACACTGCACAGTAAAATGCCTCTGTGTGCCACAGCTCATCCCCCATGTACTGCTGTTGCTGGCACAGGAGCAAGGCTGAAAAAAAAAGCATAAATATTCCCTTCACAGGAAGGGAAGCATATCTGAACTCAGAGAATCCCAAGGAGCTGATGACGATTTTCAGAGATCTCTGTGGAGCTGTAGGAACACYTGTAAATAACTGTGGTAACAAAAAGTACCGTGTATAGTTCTACTGGCTGCCAGAGTGAACTAAAGGTTTCTCAGCCCTTGCTTAGAGAATTGCTTCAATACTCTGCCAGGTGGGAACCTGCTGGCATGAGATCCTGCTATTATACATTCTTTAAGGCAAATTTTTGATTTCACATTTTCCCTCACATTCATTTCCCTTGCCCTCTCTCTGGAGTAAATAGCATGGAGTCAATAGTAACAGGGATTTTTGGTTGTTTTTCTTCACTTTGGTAAACTACTACTTTAACCATTCAGTTTCATTCAGTAGCTGCAAATATTTATTTCTCACCTTGTCTGCCTTCCAACTGCCATAATGATCACATACATCTCAGTTCTCTGAATACCATAGCTGGAAGCAAAATAGTCATATCACTAGTTGGCTAACTTAGGAGAAATCACAGGTATCTGGTAGATGGCTAAAGTTGCAGCATCAATCTACATTTACTACAGAGAAATAAAATTAAAGCTGCTATTGCCTTTCAACCCCTTATGATCCTTTCCCAGTTGCCTCAAGGATTAATGGCACTGAGTTCCCAAAACATCTGAGTTCCTCCCTTTGAAGAGCTATGCAAATTGCTGTTTGTGTACAAACTGGAATTTACTCTCCTAATTTTAATTGGAACACCATCAAGTAGACGTCTGCTAATAGTAGCTTGATTTGTAGATTAAGGTCAACAGACCCAAACAGCACAGTGTTATTTGTTTCAACTAAAAAGATCAAAACYATGGAATAATGATAAAAAGCACAGAGTTCAAATCAGAGGAGAAACGGGTTCCTCATCCTCCTGAGGGCCCATAGCCTCAGCTAAACATTTATCTGCGACAGGAGTTGTGTTAATTTTGTCTGCTTGGTCAGACAGTTTCTGAACAGCTGGCAAACTGAAATGATTTGTCACTTATACACAGATACTATTGACAGATCCTGGGATCCTGCTGGAAGATAGGCTTCCAAGTGAAACTGTCAAAACTGATGGAACAGTTTCTAGTCAAGACACAAATACTGGATGTTTTTCTGGAACCAGGCACTATATCAAGTAAGTGCTTTTTAAGAAAATTACAAGTTACTTTCTCGCTTTTGTTCATCATTGCAGTAGTGATTCCAAGGCAAATATCTCTATAGCAACATATTTTCTTCCAAACTTCATAAATAAAATTAGTAGGAGATGCCTATGGAAAAAGATATTCTTATGGACTCTGAAAAGCAAAAGAAAGAAATTACCCACGTATTAAACTGAAGGTTTAATAAAGACATTAAAATATATAAATCTTTTGGATATTTTTATATGGAAATTTATCCACTGACTTTAATACCAAGGAAAAATCAGATTTTATGCCTGATTACCTGATTTGATCAGTTGACACAACTAGAACATTAGTTGAAAAAAGATTGGCTCATAGAGTCTCAAGCTTCAATATCTTTATTTCTAAAATGGCCGTAAAAAGAGAAGGAATAGAAATGAACCATTCTTGTTTTCAGCTAATTGTATCTCTGTACCACAAGAGTCTCTCCTAAAGAAAACTAAACAGTAAAAATGCAACAYAATATGCTTCTGCAGGTTCTCAACACAAAACCACATCTCTTCATCTCAGAGAAACTGTTCAAGTTAAAAGGGCACGCAGTAAAGAGCTCCTATTGTTCTGGCAGACAGGGCATGTAACAGCATACTCACACCAGACACACGAAGGGCACTTCAATCAGGAGAATTCCWGAACAGAATGTAATTAATGTTACATGCCAAAACAATTAGTGAAGTGTCACTGGAGGCACAGCCGTTGCATCTACAGCTCCAAACTTCTGGGCCAAGATCTGGAAATTATATCACTTGAAAGCCCTTAACAGGAAATAATGAGCATTTTTATGGCACCAGAACCATAATTCATATCAGCCATTTAATGTGTGAACATAATTAATCAGTCAACATACTTTGATGTAATGGCTGGTTTCTCAGCTTTTCAATCCCACTCTAAACATTATAAAAAGAATTTGAAGAAATCATTAAGGAATTTAAGCATCATAAGGCCTAATGTGCTCCTAGACACCAGGATAGTAGGGAGATGCTCAGTCAAGCATCCAGGATTGTGTTGTAAGGAGGACAATGTTATGCAAAGCTGATGCACAGTATGATAGAATCATAGAAGATGCTGAGTTCAGCAGGACCCATCAGAATCACTGAGTCCAAACTGGTGTAGGACAACCCCTGAGTCACACCATGTCCCTGAGAGTGCTCCCAAACACTTATTGAAGTATGTCAGGCCRTGAACTCTTCCCTGGGGAGCCTGTTCCAGTGCCTAACCACCCTCTGGGGGAAGAACCTTTTTCCAATATCCAATCTAAACCTCCCCAGACTTTATGCCATTTCCTTGAGCCCTGTCAGAAGAKTGAAGAGATCAGTGCCTACACCTTCACTTCCCCTCATGAGGAAGTTGTAACTGCAATGAGATCTCCCCTCAGTCTCTTCCAGGCTGAACAGACCGAGACAACAGCCACTCCTCACACAGCTTCTCCACAAGACCCTTCCCCATCCCTATGGCCCTCCTTTGGATGATCCATGATAGCTTAATGTCTTTTTTCTATTGTGGTGCCAAAAACTGCACACMGGACTCAATGTGAGGCCACTCCAACACAGAGCACAGACGAATAATCCCCTCCCTTGACTGGCACTGCCTCTTTTGACCAGCCAAATAATTGAAAAGAACAGAGTTAAAATTAATTTAGAAAATACAACAAAAGGAGGATAATTTTTAATGGCCAAAAAGGAAAAGGAAAAAAAAAAAAAGTCTGGAACGTTTTCTTAAAAGTTACTTGAAAAATTACCATTTTTTTGTTTGTATGGAAGGCACTAAACTTAGACAGCGTCTACAGTATGTCTATAATTGTGTTCTTAAGACCATTTTTATTCATATGGCTTTGTAATACAAGMATGGGGAGATGCTGTATGAAATTAAAACTAAGTAAATTTCATATGYATAAAAGAGAATAGATTTTATGCACCATATAATTGCCATAACTGCTTCAGCCCTATAAGATATTACTAAAGAAATAGCTTGGTAAGAATAAATAAATTACAAAGGTCACTACTCCTCATGTTTATAGCACAAACTAATAACTAGCTGAAATAAGAAGGAAATGATTCTTCCTTTATCGCTTTGTATACAAACCGAATATAAAATAAAGGATTGTGCATGGCTGTGCATGAGATGTGACTTACCACCTCTGAAGCACATAAAATACACAGACTGATGTAAGAGGAAAGAGCAGAGAAAATTACCCATGCAACCCATTTTGGAGTGGAAATCCCTGCATGCCTAAACTAGAATACAATATCCAGGTCTGCATCCTAGAGAGCCTTTAGTGCTTTGACAGTGCCCAGACTGCTCAGCTGGATTGGCAGTGATTGAGCCATTCAAGAGAAGTATGATCTCCATCCTAGCTCTGGTTGGAGAAAAAAGAAAAAAAAACACATAAAATCAAATACTGTTTACATATTAATACTATAAAATTATGGGATAGCAATAACATGTTTTTCATACTTCTAGGCTGTGCAATTTGCCCTAGCAGTTATGGTTATACTGCTTCCCAGAGCACAGGCTTAGAAGCAGACCTGTATGACCTGCATTCTAAAGGGTTTCTGTGGGGCCACAGAACAAACTCTGAAGCTCTCTTTATAAACTGTAAGGCACTTACGTTTAACCCTTCTGGGAGGGGGTCTGCTGGCCTCGATTTTCCAGTGTCAAATCACAATACCAGCACTTGCATTGACAAAAGCAGTCAGATGCCGCTGTACCTTTGCATATCCTGGTCTCACTGGAGCCCTAGGGAGGCCTGTAAGTGCTGAACTGAGGCACTTCCTGGGATCTACAGCCTGGCAGCCTGACCTCAGTGCCAGGGCAGGTCATGCAGCAGATCATCCTGAGTGCCATCACCACAGCATGAGCAGCACAACGYAGCCAGCACAGCTTTGTGAAAGGCAGGTCCTGCTTCACCAGCCTGATCTCCTGTGAGGGGGTGACCTGCTCAGTGAATGAGGGAAAGGTTTTGGATATTGTCTGCCTGGACTTTAGTAAAGCCTTTGGCAATGTCTCCTGCATCATTCTGAAGAAACTGCCTGTTCATGGCTTGGATGGGTACAATGTCACTAGATTAGATTGTCTGGGTGGCTGGACATAGAGAGCAGCAGAGAATAGAGTGGAATGGAATTAGTTGGTGGAATTAGTCAGCCACAAGTGGTGTTCCCCAYGATTCTGTGCTGTGACCAGCTCTGTTTAATATCTTTATCAATGGTCTGGATAAGGAGATTGGGTRCACAATCAGCCAGCAGATGACACCAAGCTGGGCAGGACTRTTGATGTGTTGGAGGATAGGAAGGCTCTGCACAGGGATCTGGACAGGCTGGATTGATGGACTGAGGCCAAAGGTATGAGGTTCTATATGGCAAAATGCCCTGTCTTGCTCTTGGATCACAACAACCACATGGAATGCTACAGGCTGGGGGCTGCCCTGYGGAAAAGRACCTGGGGCTGCTGGTTGACAGCAGCTGAACACGAGCCACCTGTGCCCAGGTGGCTCAGAAGGTCAGTGACATCCTGGCCTAGATCAGCAATGATGTGGGCAGCAGTACCCGGGCAGGGATTGTCCCCCTGTACTCAGTGCTGGTGAGGCTCCACCTCCAGTCCTGTGTCCAGTTTTGGGCTCCKCATAACAAGGGGTGAAGTTGGTARAGRGTCTGGAGCACAAGTCCTGTGAGGATCAGCCACTTTAGCACAGCACACTTGCCACAGTGTGCATGGATTTGAAAGCTGACTGATCCAAAGAAATATGCTACTGTGGGAATGAAGTTTTTGAAAGAAAGCAGTCTGYTCATGTCTCAGCTAATTTCCTTTAGCCAAAATTATGATTATGACTGTAAAGAAGTCAACCACAGAAAATATGGATTACAGACAGGGAAGTTGCATTCAATTACATTCCTCTCTACATCTTTTCTTGAATCCCACTAACAGAAATCTGCCAGGTATTCAGAATCTGCTGAAGCAGAGTTCTCACTGCAGTCCATTGTAAAACAGAAGCCCCCATATTCTTCCCTCTTYCTACACATACAAGTTCATTACAAGTTACTAATGCTCCTCTCTTTGCTGTACAGGCAGAAAAGCAAGGAAATCATCACCCAGTTGGAAAAACACCAATGAAAAGGGTGATAATTCATTCTTATGTCAAAGACTCTGAAGAGAAGAGAAAATGTGATAAATTAATCCGTTCTAATAAGCAGAGATTGTAATAAGAATAGGGACTCATTCAATTAATCCACTCTTAATATAATCCTATAAGAATGATATAGACCTCCCTGGAAACCATATCTCAAGATATGACAATTCTTTTTTCTTAGCCAGCAGTTCCTGATTACAGAAAAGCAATTAGGCAAAACTGTCTAATAAAGTAGTATTTGAGAGATAACCAAAATATAACCAATCCAAAATGTAGCAGATTAGTTTACAGAACCTTCTTTAAGAAGCCAGATCCTGGGTAGGGTAAGCAACTTGACTCACAGATTGATTCAGATTCTGGCTGAGACAAAATTTGTTTATTTTGTTCTTTTACATCCACTGAAAATACTTTGGGGTATTTTTAAATGTATTCAGATTAGCTGGTTGCTCTAGATGCAAAAAGAATTTTAAGRATTGTGTAGGAAAAATATTAGAGGATATAGGAGAAGCTGTTTTTCATGCTCATTAGATATGACCCAGGGCCAATGACTAAGTCATAAAACTTTTCCACGGACTTTTATTAACAGTTAGTTTCCTACTGAGCAGTGTGTAAAGAATATAATGCCTGGATCTCTACAAAAAGGTAAAATGCAGTGGTCTAGCTGGCTGGCTGCACCATCAGTCTTCAAGATCTGACCATATCCTATAAAGCTTTATTGTGCCTGCACCAGTTAGTCCTGCCCACCATGTCCACAGTTCATCCTGTATCTAGTAAGTCACTTTAAACAAATAAGAAAGAAAAATTATTCTCTGCTCCTTAATGTACAGTTAGACCACAACACATAACCTCAAAGTTACAATAACAAATCCCCTGCCAATTAAAAAGAAAAAACCAAACCACCAGAGTGTGGTGGAATCCTGATWCATCTACCTCAACAGCAAACCAAATCCTATCAGCCTATTTTGCCTTATATCTGTAAGAAAAAGCTCCTAGATTCTGCCTTTTTTCTTCATATCTGTTGCATTCATTTGCTGTACTTTACACCAAAATTTATATTTTGGTTGATTATTGGTAAGGTATTTTTTGTTTGTAGTTTGATGTTACATGATAAGCACAATATTTTTATTGTGCCTGGTTATCTGCCTGGTTTCCACTATGCAAAGGTTACTAATGAGGGTTGRCATCTAGTCTATATCTCCTTTTTTTGTTAATCAAAATAAACAGTCRACCTGTTTTGAATCTACTCAAGCTCCTCCAGACATGTTTCTGTCACTTCATATAATGGATAAAACATAACTTAAAATTCTCATTTAAACTTCAGTCTTCTTAAATGCTTCTGTCTGCACCTGTTTTACAATCAGTTCTCCTTAGTCACATATTCCAAACCCCCTTCTTAATGATAATTTTTCCTCTGAAAAATSACCAAACCTGATGCATTCACTAAAGCATATAATGATTATTACTGGAAAGACAGATTTTTATATCATGAAAACTTGCTATGTATAAAGTTTTAATTTATAATTTAAGATCTATTTATAGAGTGCTAAGTTTAATATTTACTTTTAAATGCAATTCTTTTTCCTTTAATACTAGAAAAATTTTTTTTGCAGTTTTAGGGGCACTTAGAGAAAAATGATACTTTGGTGGTGGGTTTGGGTTTCCTCAAAACATATTTCCTTCATATTTTAGGATTTTTCACAGCACAGAAATTGCCCTGTGGAACATGGCTAACCACCTGCTTTCAACACCAACTGGCATTGCTGCATTATCTTAGATCTTTCAGCAGCATTTGACATCAGTTGACATTGCTCATCATGGGATTTTCCTGGAGCATCTGGAATCTTATGTTGGCCTAAAAATCATTACTCTACACTGCCCAGAGCAGTCAGTTCTAATCTTTTTAATTTATATGTCTTCAGTGCAGTGGGCTTTGCTGCTAGACTCACTTTTTTTCCCCAGGCTCCTGAGGTCTGCATAATGCTCTCAGCCATAGTGTCTAAGTAACAGGGCATTTGCTACAGCAATTAGTTAAACAGCAGCATCCTAAAAGTGTTCACTAAAGAATGATAAAATAAAWTTTTTTAATGATAATACAAATCATATTCCAGAGCATATCAAGTCATAGATGGCCATTCTTGGACTTAGCAGTAGAATTGTTTCTTGGTAGTGAGTCATTCAGTGAATAAAACATATTTTATCATTATTTCCTATCTAATCAGAGTTTAATTAATTTTTATTTATTGTATCTATATAATAACTAACAAATTAGTAGTGTTTAGAATGAGAGCTCCATTATGTTCAGTAACTTTAATGTGTCATTGGTCTGTATATCTCAGAATAGTGAGATTTTTTAGTAATTAAGTGATTAAGTGAAACAGTGATTTTTTTTTAGTAATTAAGTATTCTTTTGTGAAGAGCAGAAAATGGTATCAGATACTCTTCTTTGCACATACATAATTTTTGCAGATATAAACACTAGTATTGTTATGAACTATGCTTACCAAACTCTGCAAACAGCAAAGCCACCACTTCTTTAAACTATTAACTCAGTGGTCATTAATTTGGTCAAGCTTGGTATGTTTGATTCCTTTTTGTCATTGTCACTAAATTCCACATTGGGGATTTTAGCTTTGTGACTGAACTGGTTTCCACTTGTAGCTTTCAGCAGTTTTACAGACACAAACTGTTGCTGTAGGAATGGGAACAATTTGGATTGGTAGCCTTTCATAATGAGTCTGTAGTTAACAGWCACACTTCTTGAGACTTGCACTGGCAGTGGGGAAGGAGCAAGAAAGAATGGGGAAGTGAAATGGTATGAAAGGAAGAGAGTCCGACAGATTTTCCAGCAGAAAGACTGGAAGTTATATTAGTRTGACATTTGACAAAATGGCTTGATCAGATATCAAACTGAGCTCGCATATCAGTATATATATTAGCTCTCCTCTTATACCTTATTGGCTTCCACCCAAGGATCTGACTGTTGTCCTTACGCCACTTCATCTGCCTCAAAAGCAATTACAGCTCTTATGGCTCTGGATTTGGTAGCAAATAAAACTTCTCTTTTTTATTTTTAATGTTTCTTGCTGAGAGATTGTTGCCAAGACATTTGATGATGTAATTTACCACTCCTGATTATTCTGTAATTCTAGTTCAGTGTTGACTACTCCATTTCTGAAGTTACCTACTGCAAGGGCTTTCTACCATTATATCATTCACCTTTGCAACTCAGCTCCTTCAGACAACGGCAAGATGGATGCAGTAAGCAACTTTAAGGCTGTTTAATTCATTCTGCCTGGAACAGTTTTTAATTAGATATCATTTGAGATTTTTTTTAATTACTTCTTGATGCTTCTGGTCACTGAACTCTGTAACATGCCCTAGTATGATAATGAGAAATATGCCTTAGAAGTTGAAACACTAGAATAATGAGCACAAAATCCACTCAATATTATTCTTAGAGTCAGAAAAATGCTATCATTTGCCTTTTGTAAATTATTTTAATAAATTTTCTAAAATCATTGGGGGGGAAATAGCACAACATCTCCAAATCTAGCAACAGTATTTTACATTGCTTTTTCTTTTTTTGGGGAGGGGAGGGAAAGGAGAGCCTGAGGAAAAGACCCTAGAGTGGTATTCAGACGGCAGGGTAAAATCTTTTTTATGCAGAAGAAGCTGACATCTAAAGATAGAATCTGTGCAGAGTGAACTAGCCATGAAAATAAATAATATCATAAAAGCAGCCTGCTCTACCTCTTCCCCTTAAAAAACCCCAAACAAAAAACAACAACACAAAGAAAAAAATTTAAAAAAAAAAAAAACTCACAGCAACAAAACACCTTCCTGCATTCCAGAAAAACAGCTTGTACAGTTCATCTCAGAGATGTCTGGGACCATCTCTGTACAATTTCTCCTTGCAATTAGGTTTGTGGAAATTGTAGTTACAATACAATGAAGTTAGAGGACAAGAACTTTGAAGGGTTTGAGTAACTACTAAGCCAAACTTAATTTTTGGTAGTGAGTCTACTGACAAAAATCTGGTTTTGATGACAAGCATATTGCCTGCACTAGAAGCTTTGGTAACTGAAACTAGATATTCCATAATGAAACCAAAGCCAACATATTGTATGGCTACTGTCATTACAACTTAATTCTAGTAACTCGTTAGAACCACAGAAGCTAAAGAAAAGTGTAGAAAAATTATAGWCTGTCTTTCCTTACATCAGTCTCTCTTATATTACAGAAGCCGTTCTTTTTAAGAGTCAAATCTCAATAATAAATAGAAAATAAAAGCAAGCAGCYTCATCCAGACTACTTAAAGAAAAGTCCTACTTTATGTAGGAAACAGATGCCATGAGTACAATCCTAGAGCAGAACACTCACAGACTYCTTAGGTGAGCTTCTCACACTGCTGTCATAGACACCTAGAGCTCTCTATGATAAAATATTAACTCTCTATCACACTCCAGTTCATGTGTTTATATATTATTTTGGTGCAGGTGCTCTGAAAGCAGTGAGAGAAAAACATACTTAGACAAAAATTATTCAGATCAGGAAGAAAAACTACAACATGAAATAGATCTTCTCCACCTCTGAATTCTATGACTCAGATATAAAATCTTTATTCTACAGAGTTGTTCATYCTGGCTCACACAATTTTGTACAGGAATAAAGAGACTCAGTGACCACCAGAGAAGAGAAAGAGATGCTGTTCACTCACATAGAGAAAAGGAAAGCAGTGCTTTCCTGGAAATGTCTGTCTCAATCCTATTACTAAATCCTTTAGTCTTATGTATATATTTTATAAGCACACTGTGTGTCATTGGCACCAGCTGGAATATGATCAGGAGTATGAAAATTACTTATATAATTCATGCTACAATGACAAGGCATATGGTCACCCTCTAAACTCTCATATTTCAGACTAAAATTTTCTGTCTCCAAGAATGATTGGTAAGCTGTAATCAAGGAATCTAGGAGTTAAATGCTTGCACCAAGACCAGATGAAATTTTATAGAAAGAAAAGAGATTAGAGGAATAAATAATTTTAATGTAAGACACTGAGAAAGGCAAATCAATCTACCTTGTTCAATAAACATCACACACAAAAAGAGTATTTGGTCTGTAAAAACTCTTATTCAATAACAGAAAATAAGATATTTTAGTGAGTATAGAGAAAGCATTTTCAGTGGGAATATATTTAAGTTTATCTTTCTRTTGACCTGAATGCCACCTTTAGTTGATATTGCCATCCTCTAGTTTGGTTTCAAAACACTTCTATGTCAGTAGGTAAATCACATTGTCCTCTAAGTAAYTCATTCCAGTTTCCTTGCCCATCACATAAGATCTCTGAAGCCTTGGGATGCTCTCTGTTAGTAAAAAAACACAAGAAATGCAGAGTTACTTTAACTGATCAAGAATGAATTGCTGCACTTGTGCAAAAACAAGTATAGATAGTTCTAATTAAACCTGTCATWAAAAGAAGCAGCTGCTAGTTATGGTAGCAAAAGCAGTTTAATTGACATGGGAGCTTAATATCTTTGTTTGATTCCATACTACTGACAACATTTAAAAAAAAAAAAATTAAAGAACCAGCATCAGACAYTTGGTTGGAATTGATTAACATTTAGATATGATCAATCCAAGACATGAAACATCATTAATCCAGGTAGTGACCCCTAGTTATGTTATTCAATTGCTCACAGATCCACAAACCTTGTAGCTGAATTAATAGCATTAATTTTATCTTTTCCATACTGGCTAACTACAATAACTGCATTAGTAACAGTGGCATAAGTAAAACCAGTGACACAAACATCTCCATGCAATGCAGAAACATTTTTGCTCACTTTATATGGCACATTAACCCAGTGCATCGATCTTCTGTAGATCAACTGCAAAAGTCTCCCTCATTTCAGAAATCAGGTGGCAAGCAACAATCTCAGTTAAGATATTTTGAYGCTTTAACTCAATGATATAGTTAGGTCTCTGATAAATTTAAAAGCATTTCTTTCCACTGTTCTCAAAGCAAATAATCCATTAATCTTTCACCATATGGCTTCCTAAATGAATTCCACACAATCTTTCCCTTGAAACTCATGATACTTGGAAATTCGCAGCCAAAGCATTTTGTTTACTCAGAAGAGAGTGTCCTCAAAGACACTRATATTTCAAGAAGACATTACTTTTGATTATATTATACTGAGGCACAGTATCAGTCACATATTTTTTATGAAATTCCAGCTGCAGACATCTAGGTCATGATACAAAACTTGAGAAACAAACAATCACCACTGCAGCAAGAATGCACAAGCCATGCAAGTCTGTCCTGGTTAGATAATCGTAGGATCCCATTAAGTTACATTTTCTAAGATTTTACTGAGAAAGCATTTACAATGCAGACTGATCAGACACAGATAAAGGTCTAAGAAAAATAGGTCTTTTACAGGAACTTAAAAGGAAACCAGAACCAAGCATCCAGGAGACTTTGGTATTCTGGCTTCACCTGTACCTTCACCTTCTCAGGTCTTGTCACTGAACTCAGGACAAAMCAGAAATTAAAGAAAGAAGAAAAAAAGTTGTGTGTTCATAGCAATATTAAGGCTGTTGTTTAAAGTATCCCTTAACTCAGGCATCTAGATGTGGAAAGCTTTGGTCAGTCCTTTTGCTGCATGATCATGTTCCTGTAATTCCATCATTTAAAGCACAGCACTGGGCCATCCCAGGTTCAACTTGACCTATCTGAAGAGATTGTAGCCAAATAAACTGCTCAGTGAAGAGACACTAGTAGAAAATTTGGAAGCACACAAATTCTATTCTCGTTTACCAAAAGGTAATGGTCTGTTTGGGGAGTAAATTCATATGGGCCCAGATCCCTTATGGGACACTACTGCTACAAAAGCTTGGTAAGGAACTTGCTCCAAGTCTGGATTCTGTGTCATTAAAAAGCACATAAAGACTTTTGTACTTCACACAGCTATCAGAAGAATAATCACAATGTATGTGGTCACTCTGGTGACTGGTCATATAAGTTCAATAGCTTGAGGAGTACTAAGATGTGTTATCAGAAGAGCTGGTCTAAACCTTTCTGTTCTTGCTGAAAAAAGGGTAAATAAATTCTCCTCTCTACATAACTCATTTTTCCTTCTAGCAAAAATTGTCAGGTCCTGGAAGCACAGAAACCTAGGAAGTTTTGACAGTATCTGTCACTCTTGATAATTTGGGAAATAAAAAGAAGGTTTAATCAGGTCAACTTCCAATGTGTTGAAATTATRTCCTAGCTTCACTGAAGCCAGTCACCCTAAGAACATTAAGATCCTTTTGAATCCCAAATTAATTTGATGCAACTGCCACTCAGCTCCTGACTGAGTACTTTCCATTTGCTAGACACAATAACTAATGACAATTCAGACAGGGCAGAGTTGAGGAACAATACATAATGTTCTTTTCAAGAAGTTTTGTTATTGCCTACAGCATCACTAGACTCAAACTTCTGAGTGGAAACAAAAAGTCATACTTTACATTTACAGGAAATGCACACTGTGCTATATGAGGTGTACGTAATTCCCACTTTGTAGAGACAGTATTGTGATTTCATTTAACCTTAGAAACAATCATTGCTGTTATTAAACTTGAAGTCCTTTACAATCTGCAGAAAAGTTATTATTTTACAGCTACTTTGTATTTTCCTTTTTACCCCTCAGTAGTAAAAAAATCTAATATTCTYGCACATCTCATCTTCAGGATATAAGCAACTCCCCTGAAGTATCTGTCATTAAGGGCTATAAAGCATGAACAATTGGATGCAGATTACCTTGTCTATCCACAACACTTATGCATCTCCCCATTACCATGGTGCCTGAGCACTTTACAATTTTAAATGCAATTATTCTCATAAAACAAGAGAAGCACTGCCATCAGCATTTTCCAGAGAGAGAACAGAGGCACAGAAAGTCTGTGGGACTTTCAGTGAAGTCAGTCACAGAGGCTACCACTCAGACTAGCAGATTCGCCTCTCTGTTGTTTCATTTTGCCCCAAGCAAAGTATTCAGATAGAGGCAGTCTATATATAAAGTTCTCTGACATATTAGTCTGCGTATGTGCGTGTGTAATGCAGGGAACCCAGCGAAATTGTGCCCTGACCTAGTTAGGGGCTCCAGATGCTTCTGCAGGCTAAATAATTATGATAGCAATTATGTTAATTTAGAATAAAGTTACTGAATTCAATCAAGTTATTCCAGCATTACATCAGTCCAAGACAAGAATTGAGCACTGAGTGACACATCCACTAATGTTTTTGGACCTTTTTMGAGTGTTCATAGCCCACATGATGCATTCAATTGCCTCCTTAAATCTAAAGTGTGTCCAGAGTAACGGGAAAGTGCTGCCCAAGCAGAAAGTCTCTCCTGTTCAATAAACACTGTCCTCTGAAGTACTAACATTACTAGAGGAGAAAAGCTTCTTTAAGCTTTCTTTTGTTATCTCAAATGTTCTAGAACTGTGTAAAATTGTTTAGAGGTTACAGCGGCATTTCTGCTTTTACAGCTCATTTAACTATGCAATTAGACATTACAATAGATATGGAAGATTTAAAATTAGATATGCTTATCTTCAGTGCATGGGTCAGTACTTTTAACTTTAAAACAAATTAACATTTTGCTTCTCATCTCCCTCCCCTCTCTACCACAAAATGAGGGTGTTTATCTTAACTCAGCAATTCTTACTGCTTCCATCAGATGGTAGGAAGCAAAGGGATAAATTTTCTGGATTTAAAAAGAAAGTGCTGCTGTAAAGCAATYGCAAGATAGCCAGACCAATAATTCATTTTGTAAATGTGGAGAAAAATGTGTGCGAATACAAAATTTCCATGATAGGAAGGTGAACAGGCAGTCCAATGACTGGTAATTCAGTGCTGGAAATTACATCAGTCTGAACAGATATACAATATTATATTTCTATTCAAAATGGGGAAACTGAATGTCAGCACAGTGGGGGACAGAGTAGTAGAGGAATATTGCATCTTTAATAGGATTTTGAATTCAAATATGCTGAGTAAAACTGCTTAAAATTGTATCTGAATAATAAACAGATAACGTTTTCATTTAAAAAACAAACCAKCTGCTGGATCAACACGTAGCCAAAAAATCCATTATTTTATGAAGAGGATGAAAAAATATGCCCTGGAAATAGAAATGAGAAGTGAAATATCAACCATGTGGCCTTCTTCAGACTGTGGAAGGAAAAATATAACAAGGTTAACTTTGTTCTTTTTTGTCTGCAGCCCAAAGAGAGTCTCAAAGCCACAATATCATTTCTCATCATGGTTTCTATTTCTGGCATAGTAGAGGGAGGTTTGGGGGTGGAGAGGGRAGAGTTTTAAGCTGCTTTCTTTTCTTCCCATTTTCTTGCACTCCCAGAATAGCATTATTTGTATTTAACATTCCATATAATGTTGGAGTATTTTATGTGAGGAATTATGCACATTAATAAATGAGAACATAATCACAAGCTAAAGAATATCCACATTTCTGAGAGATCAAGAAGTCASCTTAATCCAGAAAGAGTACTTCCATTGACCAATACCAAGTGTGACTGTAACAGAATGGAATAGATCTTCCATTCACTTGAGGCTTTGTTTAGAACCCATAAAAATCAATAGAAATTGACTTCCTGTTATTTCAATGAGTGTGAAATCAGCTGTTTATCTCCTATGCTAAACAGTTTCCAATGACTGGAATGTCAGAAATGAACCCTTCCTTCTCATTGATATTGAGGCACCACTAGAAACAGATATCCTTTCTACACAGAAAGAAAAAAGCACCTCCCTAAAGCACCTCAAACAATACAGAAAATATAGCCTTASGAGTCAGAGCATTTGTGGAATTACACACACAATTTTCAAACAGCTACAGAAAATAATGGCTGAATTCCCACCCTCACCAAGGCCACCTACAACTCTCCAACAACCTGAAAGGAGATTATAGTGAGTTGTGAGGGTCAGTCTCTTCWCCCGSRTAACCAGTSACAGGACAAGAGGAAATGGCCTCAAATTGTTCTAGGGGAGGTTTAGATTATACATTAGAAAAAAAATCTTCTCCAAGAGGGCTTTCAAGCATTGGAACAGGCTGCATGGGGAAGTGAAGGAGTYATCATCCCTGGAGGTATTTAAAAGACAAATTGAAAAGATGGGGCACTCAGGGCCATGTCCTGGTGGTGAACATAGTGGTTCTTGGCTAACTTWATGGTTGKATTCAATGATCTTAGAGGTCTTTTCCAACCTTAACAAATCTGCGATTTTACTCTATGTTTCTATGATCTAAGTTATTTTCATAACCATCCTTAACTCCTGAAGTTTTTGTCATTATTTGATTAAATGTAGAAGAAAATATTTTCCTTTAATAAGACCTTCTTTGCGCTATGACTAGCAAAGTAATATGATAAAATGAGAAATGAGGGTTTTTTTCACATACATATATATTGGACGTCAGGTTTTCCTCATCACTTCCCTTTCCAAGCAAAACCCCCATTATTTTTTCTTAATTTTTTTTCAATTAAATACTTAAAATCTGCAGCTATTTGGCTATAACATCATACCATAGGCTGGTAAAAATATTTGGAAGGAAACTTAGTTAACATGCTGAAGGTAAACATACTTTCATAAGCACATTAAACTTTATCCCGCAGGGYTGCAGAGAAACTGAACATAGAGAGCATTTTCATTTAAAGACTGGTAAAGCTCTTGGTGTTCTTGCTATCAGTGCTCACCTAGTTTAGCTAAGTTATTGAATTAAAAATTAATGAAGGACCAGGTTTGAAATTCTGCCCCACTGCACAAAGCTTATAAATACCCTACAACGATACTGCATCATCATGATAAATTATACATGTAATGGTTCTGAAAGTTATGTAAATTCAGGAAAACTTTAATAAAGTTGTACTCTAACTGACATTGATTGTGTACAGTTGCAGACACAACTTAATCAACTGATTCTGAGCCACACTAAAAGAGAAATATGTATTCTCTTCTCTTGTTTATTCCCCGCAAGAATAAACTGAAAATCACCAAATTATCCTCCCTTCACAACTGTCTGAATATTAATTGCAAGCTTGAAGGGCAACAAAACACATTCAGCATCGCCAGGACTAGTAATTAATTTGAAAGTTTCAGACKCTGACATATTGTGTACACAGTGCTGAAATGATAACCCAGAGAATGTATTCCTCCTTTGCTGCTTATGGTCTATGATCATTCTTGTAGATACACTCAGAATTCAAATTTTTCAGGCTACAGACAGAATAAATTGCAGACTTTAGACATTAATCCAAGGCAAAAAGGTCACTACAGAACAAAAATTTTACACTATGTGCAAGTAGCTTTGGTGCTAAAGTATTCATAAGAAAGATTCCTATATTTTTTTATAACATTAAAAATTTTGTTTCAAATCATTATGAAGAAAAATTGTGGTTAAACAACCATGTCAGTCAGTAATTTCAGTGGTTTCACTAYTGCCCTTTAACAAATGACTCTGACAATCAACATTTGGCAGTACAGAGAGCTCACAGAATGCTGACAAACAACCTCTCCCACTTTAGAGAAAATTTTTACACTTCTTAATGTTACMGTCACTGAATCATCCCTTGGTAAGAATCTTCTTTCCTTCCTTTGATTATTTCCACAAGGTTTAGTCCTTTACAAAAACACTGTAAAGGCTTAAAGGAGTGTACAGCGTTATTCTCTAAAGAGATAGGGATAGTTGATGATGTGTAAGTATTCCAGTTTTCTTCAGACTTKTTAATTTCTTTAGCTATACAAGTCTATACCTTTAAAACTGGAAACTTGCTTCTTTGCTGATGCTCAGCCTCATGGTAAATTATGCCAATACTTCAAAACTTGCAAAGTGTCTGCAATTACAGCCCTTAGACATCAGCTTCACTTGTGCATGTTGTTGGATCATCTTACTGTGCATGAGTTCATCATGTTACTCATTAGAAAAGATGTAAAAAGAAATATGAAGACACAGCATGAGTGTCCAATCCAGCTCATTTTTATATGCCTCCACATAATTGGGTTGATGGTCATATGCACACTAAATTTTAGTATGGCCATATTTGTTTCACTTGCCCTACCCAGTCTGTCTAAATGCAAGAYATTTGTCATCTGGAAGTAACAGAAATATTAGTATAACTTTCAAAGAACAAAGATATCTGTTATATACAAGATGCACTATGTCTTTTCATAATCTTTCTAAACATCAATGGCAGGCACGGATACTCTTGATTATCAACAGAATATCCAAGCTTTATCAGAGCACAACATTTTCCCACCTGTAACCCTCAGAGTGTATGACATAACACATTCAGGGCTCATTTGGGCACCCTGCCACCTATTGTGGTCACAGGTTGACAGAGTGAGCCTGCTGACTGAAAATTGTAGCATTCAAGGTTACAAAGAATTAAGCATACAAAAAATTAAGCATGCAAAACCTATACTTTTAAGTTCCGGATTGTCCGGAGTAGAATAAATTTTGGATTTGTTGYCTTATGAAATCTAGTATCAGAAAGTTCTTCAACATAACAATCATTAAACAAGGAAAAAAAATAGATAAAGGACAAGATACAAAAGCATCATCAGATCATTCTGTCAAACCAATCAGGGATCAGTTAGAAGAAGATCCAGAACWCAGACTTTGGCAGCATCACAGTTCACTTATATTCAGGCACTGACTTAAATTATCTTATTATGAAGCCAGATAAAAACAGATTGGTTCCAGAACATCTCCTAGGCAAAGAAATATTCAGACACATATTTTCAGGATTGAGTCATTTGTCCTTCTAGGGGAAACCAGTAAAAGTAGGCATATATTACAGAAGTTCTTAAATTGACAGTAAAACTCTTATTGACAGTTTTACAAACAAACTCCACTTTCAGCAGGATATTCTTTAATGTGATGTGCCAAAAACACCCTTTAGTAAAATCTTCTAAGGAGACCTCCCTTCTTGCTGGGCAATCGTAAGGAGAAGCAATTATTCCCTTATTCTCTRTGGTGGACAACTGGGAGTTTCAGGCTAAGACCTGAAGTTGCCCTTTTCTTGCCCCCTCCCATGGGCAAATGAATACAAGCCACTAAATCTTTTCATCTTTATCTTTAGCTTCTTAAGGAAACCTAGTTTCACCTGATCCTCCCAAGACCTGGAGTCAGAGTGGAGCATTTCAGCATTCAGGGCTGCTAAAGCAGAAATTCAAAGGGCATTCCTCCCACCTCTTCAAACCTCGCCACCAGCAACTCAGTAACCTCTGGCCTGAGACGCTTTATATAAAAGTACCAACACATCAGTATGACACCTCAGTACTATAACGCCTCAGGTGATTGTTTCTAAGTTTTAAGATCAGAAGTGTGAAGAAACTTTTGATAACAGAGTGTCAAAAATAATCAGAGTAAGAACTATGTGTTTGTAGTACTAAATGGTAAATGCTTGTCCATAAATGCTCAGCACCTGATACAAATTCTCAGACGGTCAGCAATACCTTAAACTCTCCACCAAACCAAATTATTTTCTCTCCCTACAGTTAGATGTGTACTAATTCTTGGAGAGCCTGGGTGTCAAACACAATATTTCTGATGGGTAGARGTATTCTCATTTTCTCTCCATACTTGGAGACACTGAATTAGTTTGTTTATAAACCTTATCTCCTGTCTGACATGCACATTCACATGCACCTATTGTTACTGTGAAAGCTTACAAAAGTGGAACTAGAGGAGGTGGGATTTCAGATACCTTAAAGGTGTGGATAGTTGAGCAGTGCCAAAAAGGGTGAAAAATGGGAATTAATCCCCTTTCCAAATATAGAAGTATTACAATTCAGATCTCTAAAGCTTTGTAGAGATAGCTCCGAGAACTTGTTTTGCAAGGGTAAGGCTTTTCCTCTGTCAGCTTCCGACTGTAGTCTTTCATTTTCTTTATTTTCTCACAAGTGCCTTGGAACAAAATATTTGATTTCACGGTGAATGGAACCTTTTGTGTCAAACTAAATTAAACGTTTCAGTCTTTCATTTCAGCAAGAAATATTCCTTTCATTACTGTTTGAATAATTCTCTCCCTTTCTCTTTCTTTTCCCCTCCCCTCARTTTTATAGTCTGATTTGGCAAGGCAATATCTGACATGATTGCACAGGTTGGCACACATTCCTGTCTCTCACTGACTAATTTTTATCAAATTTTTCAGCCAGAGTTCAAAGCTCCTAGGTGAGTTTTGCGAAAATTGTTGTCTCACAAGGTGGTGAAGGCCATATTGGTCCTCCCACTGAAGAATAGGCAGACAGAACTTAGTATTTGACAATGACTTCTGAGCTGCTCAGCACATATTCACTATCTGATTAAATTGTATGTGTTGTGCTCTAGATGCTCTAGACTGGCCACAGGATGTACACTGTTTCTGACCCAGTAAGTAAACCAGAAAGTGGGTTGAGATTGACAGAAACTAGCAACAGTATAATAGTCTTCAGGAACCCAGAAGAGATCTAGAAATATCTCACTGTTGGGTTTGWGGTTCTTACAGTGGAATGGGAGAGTGTTGTAGGAGACAAAATATATAAACCCAGCATAAACCAGGTTTCCACTGCTCCTTTGCCTGTAGACTGGCTGCCAAAACAAAACTGTTTACACAACTTTCGAATTACACCCACCTCAAATGTTGAAAAAAGAACATTTACCAGCTGGGAAGGTTGGGGGTTTTCACTTCACAGTACTGTCTCTGACTGACTCTTTCTGTGGATGCTACCAATGAGACAGAAAAGAACCCCTGTAAGATTATCTCTGCAGAAGCAGTGAAAATCATTTGCTGTCCCACAAGACTCAGCCCCAGTATTTCATACATACAAAGGAGCTTCCAGACCCATTCAGTCCTCCTTCCCACAAAACCCTACTGCATTGATTTAGGCATTGGCCTGCATTCAACAAAATTTCCATCTCTCTCTGTGCCCTCAATAAAAAATTGAGGCTGATCATGATTAAGGAAACCTTAGACTGCCAAGTGTGAAATACCTGCCTAGAGGGCACATGATTAAGGCCAAGTTCACAGCTCATGTAACATATTCCATTTTCTTGGATCCACCCAACGAAACATGTCAGTTTACTAATGAAAATTATCTGTGTCTGCATCTGTATCCTAATTCTTTCCATGCCAGGGGAGAATTACACAGAAATGTAAGCTCTCCTCCCTTTTCTGAAAATATTTTCAGACTACGTATAAACCAAGGTGTAACGGAGGTTCCTAGTTGATATGTTCTTGAACTTGTAATTCCACTAAAAAAAAAGGCAAATACATATCTCCTTTCTTCTCTGATTTACAACAGGACCAGGGTCCTTTAAAAAACTGTTGCTCATGCAAATCTTACCAAAATCATCCCATACACCTATGAACTATAAAAAATATATATTTGCAGCTTACTCATGGACATAATTGTGCTTAACTATCCTCACTCTGGCTAAGAACACATGACATTACTCTATGGATAGTTCATGTAATATTTAGAGTGCTACCCAAAKGAAGTAAGGATGAAGACTTCTCAACTTAGTATCTTTTGGGGGTCTAAAAGGCAAGAACAAAACAAGGCCAAAAAATAATTTTCGTTATACTGGCATGTTTTTTTGGATTCAAGTGACTAATTGAAGGGCTAGCATAAAAACACACTCATGATTGGAAATTGATTGTACTTTTTTCAAACAGAGTCAGAGCTTTCCTGGGGTTTAACCTGTCATTTGCATAGGTTAATTTTAAATGGCAGTGCAAATTTAGCTTGAAAAGATAATTACAATATTTCACCTCTTTTCATCTCAGGTTATGTAAATGAGACTTTAATCTTTTTGCAGTTCATATCATATTAATAAGTTTAAAAAAATTGATTTATGTTATGCTGTCAATCACTTGATAGCAGTGGACGCAAATGAAAGCATGTGGGTACAAATCAGGCTAATTTCCAACTATTCTCTTAAGTCTTTCTTTTTATCTATAGGGTTATGGCACATATTCTAGATAAGAAAGTGAACAGAGAGTTTTGACAGGTATCTTGTAAGATTGATTTGTCATTTTTGTCAGTAGTAAATTAATTCATCTCTCTGATAAGCAAACTGTTTCTTAGACAGAAAGTTCTTTATGCAGTATTTCATTGTCTAAGATTCCACAAGTCTGCTCAGGTTCAACTACCTCTCACACATATATTAATGGTTATTACAAGTCTTCCTTATCCTACTCTTTGTTTTCTACAGTGAGAATAAGGCTCAAATAATTTTGCTCTACTTTGTCCCTTCCATTTTCRTACAAGTTCAGAATTTGTACCAAGAGTAGTGCAACCCAGCTAGAATCARGATGGTCATAGGCACCAAAGACTTGGCTTTGCTTTCAAAAGACACTTTTATTCCAAGGATGTGAAATGAATGGGAAGACCTCCAGTTCCTCACCATCTTGATCAGGTGACACTGTCTTCACCTGCATGTAAACTTTGTTCTCCATTTCACAGATGAGGTATTTTCTGGGTCTTATGGCCATCAGTCTGTCCCAGAAGGAATCGGTTTTAAGATGTTCAAAAGTTCTCTCAAACTAGTTATTTGCACCAAAATGTTCACATATTATCTTCTTTAGTTCATGCAAATCAACCAGAATTTTAGTCTTCCTGATGTAATGTGGTCCTTGATAAGCATTGTCCAGTCCTTGAAATGTCTTTCTCATTGAAAGGAAATGGTGAACTTCCTACAGCTGTGAAAGATAACTGACACCTGAGAAAAGGGATCACGTAAGAGAAAAAAAATTACACAAACATTCTCAGTTGCTATAAATAAAAAATAACTTCTATCAGTAGAAAATTTGSCTTATGATTTATGTATGAACATTACCTAAGTCAGCCTTCATCTCTGTCTTACACCAAACTCAGTCTTTTTGCAGATTTCAAAGTGTTTTCTGTATCATTTTACAGATTTCAAGGAAAAAAGCAAGTAGAAATGCTGGAGTGAGAAAGTCTTTTTCCAATATCTGATCTAGATTGAAAGAAAAATCACCAAACACATTCTTACATGTTTTGAAGTTTTTTGCCTTTAAACATTGAATTGGGATGTATCCAAATTTAATCTGTAGTTTGAAATTTGCTTTTCACAGTGCCCCTCTAAATTGAGCTCTCTTAACATTTTTAGAATGGTTTTCTAAATGATGTAATTTAATAAAATGTACTCTGATGTCGTGYTTCCTGACTGCGTGTGACGAGGCTTCAACTAATTACTTTTCCTCAGTTTTCTCCCACACATGTACAAATCCATGCACTATGCCTCCCACCTTTTCCTAAATGTGCAGTGTAAAATTACTGCACTGACAAGAAAATGGAAATAATTTAGTCCTCTGCTTTACCACTAGATCATCCAGGTCATATTCCTTGTAACTTTCAGTGTAATAAAGTTCTTTGACCCACTAAAATCAATAGGACTACTGCTGGACACAGCTGATATCACATTTGCAGAAAAGCATTTTTCCCCAATGAGAATATGGATCAGATTCTTTTATATTCTTCTTTCTTCTCTTGTTTTCACTGTTCCCCACATGAGAGCAATGCCAATTTTGAAAAATTAAGTAGGGCTTCCCTTAGCTGCTCATCAAATAAGGTTGATTTGGGCTTTTTTTCTGAAGGCTAAATGATAGTTGTTCTCTAGACTTTGTCTTCCAGCCATTCAAAATGCTTTGTGTGAAACATCTTCTGAGGCCTACAACTCAGTGTAGTAAAAAAACCAGCCCTTCTCTTACAAGGTGAAACAAAGTACAAAAAATTAAAAGTTCAACTTTGGTAATGACACTAAAATATTCAGGAATGTAAAAAGGAGAGAGAGCACACACTAGAACTTTACTCCATGGCTTGCAGTGAAAGTGTTTTACAGTAAAAGGTTGTTTGACTCTTAGGAATTCATCTGCTGTCTGGTTTTAATGTGTTACATGGTCTACTCCAGAGTAGCAAAATAGTAATTCCAGTACTGAAAGCATTTTTGTTATTTGTTTTTTCTCCAAAGAACAAATTACCAGTTTTCACCTGGGAAAAGCTCCCAGCTGAAACACTCAAACATTCAGTGAATCAGGTTTTGCAAAGCAATGTTCATTTTTGGTTTTTTTTTTCCAGGACAAAATTACCGTTGCCGAGAATTACATCAAAAGGCAATACTGCAAAGTAAACAATCTATTTTATAGCAGATATTAAAATAAAAAAATAGRGCTCTCATTCATAGGTGCAGAGTCCCCCTTTTTAAAATAAAAATCCATACCCTTTATGCTTATCACTCAAGTTCTTTTCTTGAAGCCAATCAGACTGTAGGTAGCGTATTGAATAGTCATACAATAAGCAGCTGTCACCTTACAAAACTAATATCCATTAAACAAAATGGTCATAAGTGCATCAATCTAATGTAATAGCAAGAATGGCATTGAAATAGAAAGTTGTCACAGGATCAATGTCCCCTGCCTTGAAAATAAACACAGTGCTTTCAACTCAGCACTTACCAAGCAGCAGGAGACCATTATCCTGTGATAACATCCTATTCTATTGACATTATCTGTTAACTAGAGATACTCAGTGAAATATCAGCTTTGCTCACTTTGGATAAAATAAGCATTCGTTTTACATCTTCTATACCTAATTACTGGGTGTGTACATTTCCCATTATCTGACTTTAAAAATACAAAAATTATTTTTAAATAGTTAACAACGTATACTACTACTTAWACAGCCACGGAATGTTCTTAAATAAGCAAGAGGCAGTGAAGCATTAGACTTACAGCTACCTCCAGATTGCTTTCTACTGCTGCCAAACCCTTCCCTGGCTATTAATTATTCTGTCATTTGCTTCTCACATTGTTGAGCTATGATTTTTCCTTGGCTAGTCCCATGTCCAAACTACCCTTCCAATAGCCAGTCTGACTATTGTGTTATCTATGGACTTTTTTTGGACAAGAAGGGCAGGGAGTGGGAAGCATTTTTTTTTGTTTGATTTTAAAGTCAAACTTTTCCTAGATCTGTTTTAAATAAACAAGTACAGCAGGACCAGACAACATTTTGACTGATAAATCAAAGATTACTGATCCTAGGATGAAATCTTCCTCCCACTCAGACCCACATGCATCTCCCTTGGAAGTCAGCAAATTATTGGAAAACTGCCAGACCTTCTACAGGCACCTGATGGGTTTCCTAATTCCATCTCCCCTTCAAAATTTAGTTACTAGTATCATACCACCAGCTACTATCTGGTACAAGATTACTTCAAAGCATCGTGTCATTCATGAACTAGGATTTTGGCCCCCACTACCCATCATCCTCTCACTTAGGTGTCTGCAGATATTCACTGATGATCACCTCATAAGGCCTTTATTTTCCCCTTCTTTTGTGTGATTTTTTCACTTAGAAAATAAAAACTCTTAATCTTGCTTCCTGAAAATATGGAAATTGCATAAGGCATTGTGTAGTTTTCAAAAAAAAAAAAAAAATCCACTCTTTCAAACCTTTAGAAATTTTCTGCATTACTGTGAAAAATAGGGTGATTAGTTTGCACATTCCAAGCAAAGTGTTCTTAATTTGTCACAAAATTGCCACATATTCCTATATTTGATTAAATAACAAATAAAAGGGCCATATCAAATTATGTTAGCCTGCTGTCTTGTAGGAGTAACTACTACAAACTGCAGGTTTTTCCCATGGAGCTGAAGTAGATGGCCTGCTACATAATAAGGTTTAGAGTATTGAAGTGGAACAGTTTTCCTTGTTGAAAGTTTAATGTCAGCTGTATTCCTTTGCATGCATAATGTGTTTCCTACATACTTGTCAATATCAGGGAAGAAACAGTTGCAAGAGTGGTGAATGTGAGGGAATTAAATTTTAAAAAATGAAAATTAAACCAGAAGTAAGAGGACATCTTATACAACGAAGAAAATTAAATTTATGCAGCTGGCTAAGCATCCTTCTATCCTGCTATATGTGGGCAAGTTCTCTCCTGACAGCCCATCACAACGCCACATTGCCTTGTGTTGCAGTTGAACATGTTTGGCACTRGGATTTCGTCCTAGCTTTCTTAGCACTAGGCAGATTGGAGCTTTCCTGTGAACTGACAATGTGCTGCAAATGTTTTTGCCTTTCCTTGAAATCTCCATGACTGCTTGACAATTTTTGGAGCTTTACTTAAGCCTGTATACTCCGTTCTTCTGTCCTTTCCCACTATGTGCTCCCATCTAAAACAAGCTATTTTGTGGTCACGAGGCCACACAGAATGTTTTCCTTGGAATACTGATGTTCCAGACTAATCTCATGACAGAAGAGGTGTAGGCCTGCCATCTGTATTACACAATTTGTATTGTGTCCACATTTACATGTCTCTCTCAGACCATTTCCACTAATGSTCTCCAAGTGTCTTCAAAGAGAGATGGAAAACAACGCAGGAAAAAGAAGAGTCACAGTGCCAATGGGTGAATGGTGATATTCAATCCCTTTGAGCCTCCAATGAAGAAATGCCAAATCAGAAGTCAGAGGCATATACGGAGTATCCTTTTCGTACTGAAATCTGCACAAATCTTGAATTCGCTTTTGCCTTTTTTTGACTCTCCTTGCTGATCCATCCTTACCATTGAGCATAACAATATTTACACTCTGGCCAAACACTGCATATAGAGAGTGGATTCTACCTGAAGTTGAAGCTTTATCATTGTAGGTTAATTACTGAATATATTCCGATATCTTTCTAATTATTCTTCAGGATGGACAAGCCAAAGTAACAGATTTTGTTTCACGAGGGAAGAAATATGCTCTCTCACTGAGGCAGAGGGAAGAGGGTGAGTGATGCTGGAATCAGCCTACAAATTTAGCAATCTCATAACCCATGACTTACTCATTATTCTGTCATGTCCCAGTGTTTTCACTCCCCTCAGCAAGGCACTAAAGAAACCAGCCTGATTGTTACATAAAGTACAGTAGAGCCACCCAGACATATGTGACAAGAACATTTAGATGTTTCCCACTTCACAGAATAACAGAAAGGATAAAAATTATATGTTTCAACTGTTTCATACATTAGGATGCCATAATGTTGCACAAGCTAATTTATGCATCCCTCCTGGGTCTTATTACCACAGAGGGTACTGCAGAGAAGGACAAAATTACATAYAGGCAAGCAATTAGGGGCAAGTTCTGTTTGCCCTCTGTGAGAGCACACAGTAGGTGTTACAAGTACAAGAAATACCTATATTCCCTGGCATATTTTTGCTCAGTATCTCAAAGCCCACAGCAAAATTTAGCATAGTAGCAGTTTTTAATATACACCAATATATAAAATGAGGTCATGGCTGCATTTTCATTGTACATGGGTTTTTTATTGATATTATTATTTTGTAGAATTGGAAGAGTGCTATAAAAAAACCCTGAAATATTAATTAGGACTGTAAAGGAAGATCCCTGTGAAAATATTTTCATTTGGTTTTGGCTGGGTGAGCAAAGCAAAAATGGTTTGGAGTTACTAAGTTTCACAGCAGGTTCTAAAACATTGAACATTGTTAATCACATGACACTGCTTCTTTCSCAGAAGGAGTTGCTTCTTGGGATGTCCAGCTCTAAAATAGTCCGTGGCTAAAAGACTTGGCCATTCTTGCCTGGCTGCAAATCTCTTACATACCCTTTTCAGACCAGGGATTTCAGACAGGGTTTCCCACTCSAGGTTACTGCCTTTGCCAAACAGGCCAGTCGTTATTTTGCTGTAGATCTCTCAAAGTCCTTCTTGGATCTGTTCTACTTTAMAAAATTGAAAATTCACTTACCCACATCAAGAGGCAGCTTGAGTTTGTTTAACAGTGATTAGAACACTTTCAGATGCAACAAATTGATATTTGAGTACTTGTTCAATGGAAGTTTGATTAGTTATTCAAAATGGACCAGTCCCAACAAGGAAAATGCATCCCTGGGAGCAGCGCGTGGCAGTAAAGGCACTCAGATGACTCAAGTCTGTAATTAGAATGAATTGAGACAAATTCATGCAGCGTCATTTACAGTGAATGTCCTAACGTCTCAAGAATTTCCTGTTGGTGTGCACACATGCTCCTCTCTGCTTTTCATGTGTAGGTTTGAAARGCCACATCTTAATGTTAAAAAGGAAACAAAACCAAAGAAAATTCTACAGCTYGTAATCAAGGTCTGTTATTCTCTAAAGTCTGCCCTGACTCCAGACCACACTTTCCAATATTTTACTGCTAACAGAACGTGTTCAGAAAAATTCTCCATTCTGTTCCAGCAAGTTTATCATATGGTTTCAGTGGTTCACAACAACTCTGTTCAGTAATCAATCATGATTACTAGCTATATACAGTACACACAGCAGAAGATATTAATCTGGGACAGTCTGGAGTAGCATGCTAATTAGTGATATGCTGAAACAGCATTTGGGCATGGCTCCTTGAAATTGCAATCTTCCCATTGGCACAATTKCTTCACCCTCAGTATCTCACTTGACAAAAGATGCATCATTTTATAAAATTAATTGGCRTGTTACATCAACACAGTCTGGAAGGAGGCTGGTATTATGTATAAAATCTGAATAACTTTATGTTTCATATTGTATGCTGCATTGCACCATGYCTTTCAAGGATACTTTTCACTTTTTGAGTCCAAATGGGAGAGAAATAACTTTTTTTATATGATTATTATACTTCATAGGATAATATAGGATACGTAGTAGTATCCTAGTAGCCTTTTGCTGCAGCATATCTGCCCCAATATCAAAGAATTTTGTAACTCTATTTTTGAAGATGCTGAGTTACTTTGAAGAAAGAAAATCAGAAAGGATGAGAAATGAGAACTCCAGCACCAGTGGCAGATTTCAACATCTACCATCACAGCAGATGCAAAAAGTCTTAGCAAAGTAAATATAGTTGAGTTTGATTTGTTGGTTTGGTTTGATTTCATTTATCATCTCCCAGAAACAAAGGCTGGTCTTTAGATTTCTGAAGAAAATAGCACAGCAGAAGTAGTCATAGCCCAAAGGTGCCTATGGGCTGAAGAATCAAGAAAAAAATCAAGAAGCTCATTTTCTATGTAGTAAAACAGCAGCTCCTTATGCAAGGAATGATTATATACATTAAAATATTTTCCTTGAGATAAGGGCTATTTGCCTGAATTTCTCAAAAAATGTCTAAAGAGTGCCAGAGCAATTTTCCAGTAGGACTTCATGCAATATCTGAGCTGGTACTACTGGATTCCATCCTAAACTAGACTGTGGTATTCATTTCACTCCTTCAGCAATGGCCACAATAAACTACASGCAGGATAGGGGATTTGAGCTCAGGACTTTCTGGTCCTAAATAAACATGTATTATCCAAAGAATTACATCTGCTTGAAACATACCAAAAGACATGAGAATTAGAGCTTATAAATAAAATCATTTTACTGAAACTTTCTTAGCAGGTAGTCTTTTTCTTGATGTTTGGCCCATTTTATGCAAGACAGAGGGAAAGAAGTGTCTGTCAATTTTAATTCCTCTCTTTAGCTTCCTTCTTTCTTTTCTCCAGAGAAAGGAAATTTCAGCACTGAGATATTAATTTCATTCTTTACCCTGCTCCTTTTCTTGTGGGGGAAAAAAAAATTAAAATTGAAGCATCTTAAATTTCATTTGCCTTCTAAAATTTTTAATTGCAACTCTATCAGTCTTCTCTACAGGAAATRTATAGCTTGAGAAGTCAGTTACTGAGTCCTAAAAAGCTTTTGCCATTTTATATAAATGAAATAAACCCTACTAAACTTTAAATTGAGTGGTTTGGAGAAAGAGCCTTGGACATTTGAAGTCATGGTTCAACATTCTTCGTTGCTTAATGTCTGTGCTGTCTGACCCAGTAGCAGAACAAATGTGGTCTGGATCAAGTGCGAGCAGACAATCACATATTTCTCCAGTCACCCACACTGCAATGCAATGCTTATGCCAGAGCTGTGTCTGCTGTGGGAGGACAGGGGCTGAACGACTGGACAAGAAGTGCTGAGACAGCAGAGTGAGGCTGTACTGCTTCTGTGCTTTGCATTTGAGCAATTTTTTATTTGTTGCTCTCCACTCAAAAGCCCAGCTTATCATTTGGTAGAGCKGCAGCCTGAGGCACTCTGCTCTTCACATCAGATAGCACACACATAATCAACAAATTATTGCTCTTCAGCATCCACTGAGATGACCACCTTTGGAGAGAAGAGATACCTCGTCCTAAGGCTCATTCAGTCTGTTTTTATTGAGACTGTTAACAAGGGGCAATTGCAATCACTTCTGACAGTGCCTTTGGTGCTGCTGATGCCCATCACTGGAAAATGGTCCGGGAGCAAAGCTGTTGACAGAATTCAAGCAGCTGTTTGAGAACAGATAATTTTCAGAGTCTAATTTCTTTTCAAGGTCAACTCAACTCCTTCCTGATATTTCACCTATGAAAACTTTATACAAAAACTCTGACACAGGTTTTTTCAGGTTTTTAGGGTCAGTTCTGCAGTACCTGCCCACATTCCATCAGAGTGAAGGTAAAATCAACCTCGTATTTATATGCATCTCCCCCCATCTTCCACTAAAATACAAGTTTTTCTAGAAATGATGAAATTGACTGAAGGAATCCTGCAATTTCTCAGTGTGATTAAACATGAAATCAAGCCTTGGTCTTCTGMTATACCGTAGGCATTCACTTGTACACAAGTTAACATATTCAAAGGGTCCTTCAACATGGTTCACTGTGCATGAAAGACACAGCTTCAGCAGCTGTGCACTTGATATTGAATTCGAGCAACTGTCCAAGGATTAGAGTTCCCTCAATTCATTATCTGTGCTCAGAAACACCCAGTCACCTCCAGAAAGCGTCTGCCTACTCAACTGTAAACATGAGCATCATGGCATTCTGAAATGATAAGCTAAATACAATAGAAAGTATAAAGAATAGCTTCAGTTATACAATATGGGGCACTTAAGCAAAACTGGAAGTGCAAATCTCATCCAAAATATAGGGATTGAAGAATACGAAAAAAACATCACCACCAAAGTTGAAGGGTTTCCGCAATACTGAATTAATTACAGCTAAATAATTTTCATGTAGTAGTTGCTAATTTTCTGCTTAAGTGGSTACTCTGACATAAAAACATATAACAGATACAAAAGATGACTTCTCAAAAAAACTCAGACAAGAAATKAACAGAAGAGTGATTTCAAAGTACACAAATCCTAATGCTTAGAGTGTCACTGCTTCACCTGACATGGTGACAAACTTATGATGGAAAAATCCTACTAAGTGCCTAACTCCCATCTACATTTCCACAATATCAGCAAAGCACAGAAAGCATCCATTCCCTGGAGAAAGCATGGAAAAGCTCCATTTATTATCAGAGACATGRAAAACACCTTGAGTAAAGAAAACCAAAATAGCAACGCTAAAGTAGAGCAACTTAATAGTCTGCTTTGGCCTTCTAACTAAACAACCTCAGGAAAAAAAAATGGAAGGATTCAGAGGAACATGTTCTTTCCTGAATTAAAGGTGATATTTTCATAAGACTTTCATTAAAGTATTAAAAAAAAAAAAAAAATTAAAAGGCCAACAAACAAGCACTTCCCCTCGTCTGTGGTTGTCAGGAGACTGACTACTAAATTGATATTCTGTATTTTCATTTTATTCCAATGAAGAGGTTTTGGATGCTATATTAAAACTGTGTTTGAGACTTTTTTCAAAGGCACAAATTAAAGTGTGGTACTCTCTTTTCCATGAAAATTCATTTTATTTTAATATCTACAGCTATTTGTTGATATGATATGTAGTCTGCTGACMCTGAACATCAATGTCTGTATGAGGGGGCATTTAGCTTTATATTTCTCATAATAGATTTTTCGCTACTTTTCATAACTTAATAATGCACTGTGTTCTTAGTAGTCTTTCTTCTATCAAAAAAGTGTCCATAAGCAGTGTATTATTATTTGGTTTATTGCCCAGTGTTTTAAAATGTGTTCTCGTTTTTATTAAAATTGTAGAAATCTGAATTTATTTAATAAGAATTGATTATGAGTCACTACAAGATTTGAAAATCCCTATCTACCTACCTAGCAATTTAGGAGTTTAATTTTAGACTCTCCCTCCTCTGGGCAGGGAGGATATAAAATGCTTGTAAAAATAGACTGTGTAGCAGAGAATGATGAGGAAGGCTCAAGTTTGTTGGGTGCTGAGATATATASAGAACACAGCTGACACTTTGCTACCACAAAATTCTTGATGAAGTTAATAAGCACGTGGACAAACAAGAATATCAAGCATTACATTACTAGCATATTGACCAAATTCTGCATATTGGAGGAACTCAGTCTTGACTGAAGATGTAGAACAGTTTCCTTTTTTATCAAAGAGAACATTCTCCCCTATTTGCCCCTCCAAAGACAAGCAAGAAAAAGACAATTTTTTCTCAAACCAAATCATAACCATGGAGATTCAAATACATTTCCAATGCCAAAGACACTAGGAGATTTACAGTTAGTCATTACTTAAAATGTGAGAAATGGAGATTTGGGCTTTTGATTGAGGGCCAGAATAGAAACTTAAATTTGAGTTTCTTACATCCCCACTAAACTGTAAATATGAGTAACAGGGGACTCCATTGTACATGCATTTCTTTACACATTAAAATAATTTCAAACACTTGATCAACAGAGACAAAAGAGAACATAATTTACAAGAGTAAATTATTTCTAATCTAGAAATAATGGGAGATAACAATACTGTGTTTTCYGAACATATACAAAAATCCCTATGGACTCCAAGACAACACCTATTTACTCATCTGGATATGAAATTTGGAGTTAGACCTAATTAAAATTAAGCACAGATCCAAAATATGAACCTACTTGGGATATGTGCATTGCATTGACAGAAATGTTAGTTGAATTTTATATTTGAAATAGTATTATATGTTTCACTTGGAACTATRTTTTACAGAGCTATATATCTATAAAAATAAGATGTTTTCAAATATTTTTATAAAGCTTTTATTGCTGTGATAGAATTTTTGTAACCTGCAACAAGTCTTTATTATCTTGAGGAAGGGAGCTATAAAACTGCTGGTTTTAGAATCAATTTATTCTCAAGCCATCTTCCACTAGCAATTGCAACCTTGCTCACTGCTACCTTCAGTTTGTTACCTGCATTTCTATAGGAGTTCCTGCGAAATGCACTTTTTCCCCCTATTCTCAATTACAGGTTTCAGAAAGAAAACTATGCTGACAAACTGACACAAGAGAGACCTTTCAGCAAGTTATCCCAGAAGGGGTCAGCTTCAGTCTCTGAAGTACTTGGAAATATATTGTACATGCCTCTACCACCACAATAACTGAGAATACAGCTGCTGGGTATAAAATCCATGATATTCTCTGATATTAGCCTTCACAGTGCTCAAAACATAGTATATTGAAAACCATCTGTAATGAAGTGCCAGCTGGAAGTGGAACAGGAATAGCAGTGTTGAGGATCTTATGAAACTTCCCAGAGAGGGAGTCTCACAGACAGATAAAATGGAAGATGTAAAAACATGATGTTCTACCCAGATGGTGTCCACAGAACTTCAGTGATAATAGGCAGGAAGRCCCCAGATGTTCCTGCCGTACAGAGGAAATGCTTCATTTCACAACAGCACTGTCATGCTYTGCAGAGGGTGGAGCATTTCATCACCTGTCACAGTACTCGTGCAATTGGTTGAGGTGTGTGTAGAGGAAAGTTTACATTTGGAAACCCATCCTTCTACAGTTTTAAGAAACATAAGAGAATCTATGGCAGAAAAATAAAAAGATGACTCMGTTTCAAAATTTAGCTTGCAAGGCTGTTCTAAGGCTAGAATTTGAAGCAGGATCCTCAGTCCCMAAGGTCAGTGATCCTTCCACTACGGTAGGAGATATTCTGTGACAAGCACCTCTTTCTCTCTGCTCCCTCTCACTCCATTTCAAACCTGAGATAACGTCCTGACAATATTTTTGACAAAAGTTACAGCTCTGTTCTTTCTCTCTTCCATTTAGAATGCCTCCATATAATAGGAGCTCTGCTTTGAGCCACAGAGTTGAGCTCACATTGTAAGCATTTTGTTGACAGAGACATAATAAGCAGTTTAGACGAATTTGTTTAAGAAGGAAGGTACACATTCAATTTTCATACTCAAATACTATGCTTCTTAAAAAGTCATTCCAAAGATTTCAGATTGTCTCCAGAATAGCAATTTCCAGAATAGCAAATAACCTTCCTAAACTAGTAAAAAGTATCAACTTTGTCTTTGTTATGAAAGGCAAAGTGAGATATAAACAGAAAGGGAGCAGCAGATGAAGTTGGATCCATTTCCTATGGAGTTCTATCCCCTCCTGTTGGAGAGATTTCTTTGGTTTTCAGGACCAGCATCTTGCCAAATCCACCAAGGTAATAACAGAATATTAAAATGCAGGAGGCTACCACATCAAAATGTTAAACGTCTTGCAAAATGTGCTAAGAAACAGTAATGATAATTAATTCTTATCCATACAGTGCAGTACAAAGTTCCACTGATATTCAACAGTGTAAGTAAATTTCAAGTCATTGCTTGTGAGCATGAGTTCACCACAGCCAGATGTTTAGTTTGTTCTTTCAGATATTAAGTGCCTTTGGGAAAAGAAAATTCTGACACTAAAGTATTCAAGATAGTTTTTTCAGCTCAGATTTACTTCTGTTTTCTAATTATTCTCTATTTTTATAACAGAAACAAAACAAAACAAAAAGCCATAGACTAAACCCCACAAATTGGAATGTTAATTGGCTTTAACATGATACTAATTAATGACTTTGAAAAGATCACTGTGTTTAATAGACTTTATATGAAGAATTAAATAAAATAATTGTCTCATCTTTCATGTACTGGGCAGTGCAAACTGAGACTACATATTCTTGTCTTCTTCTTCCCCTAAATAAATTTCTCTATCAAGACAAATGAACTCAGAGAGGCCTGAAAAAGAATTCCATTATAGCAATTAAAACTGAGGTTTTCTCAAAAACTCTTATTGCACATATATGTTTGGTGAAGGCTGGTGGAAAGYAACCAAGAATAAAATGTGGACTGTATCATTGTGGGCACTACCTGAAGAGACAGAAGAGCCAGTGACTACCTAGGAAGAAGTGAGGAGAGGAAGAAAATTATATCTCAAATGCAAAACTTTTGTTTGATTCATTTTCTTTCATTTATGCAGTAAAAAAGAAGCAACTTATTAGATGTGAGATGACAAAATTCTTAAGGTAACAATTACCAAGGACCCAGAAAATTCAGGAGTGCCCTTKCAGAAGAGCATTCTGTAAGAATCACTAAGAAAGCACGAGGCATGAACTTCTGACCAGTAATAACTTTTAAAATAATTAACTATCTCTGCTTGCAATGTCCTAGCAACTTCATAGCCCATCACAGATCCACCATGTCCTTTTACTCCACTGCAGAAAACCATCTCTCTATGTGAATGCAAAGATGCAGAGTATAAAATAAACCTAAATGATAAGAGCAGAATCTTTAATTACACAGAGAGAGAAAAAGATTTGGTCAAGGCTCATTGATCCTGAATTTGTAATACTGCCATTCAGTATTACCCCTTTCAGCTAACAAGATTACTTCCTGAAATGCTACAACCACTTTTCTCACAGGTCCCACTTGCTGGGATCACAAGGTCAGTGTGCAGAATCTGGATTCTCTCATTACCTCTTAATCATCTAAYGCCTAATATTTTCTGAATGTGTACTGCTCTTGCTCTGCAGATGTTGGTCTTGTTCTTTCTAAAGATTTTATCATGGGGCAAGGGCAGGTGCTTTCAAAAAACCCAATTTTGGGAACATCCTTGACCAAATAGGGGAAAATACTGGAGTGTGTCTCTGCCCAAGATCACTTGGTTTTTTCCAAATTAAAATCAAGAGACAGTTTCTATGTATGCCCAGGACACATTATAACCATACATATTCAGCAGCATAAAAATAAGTTAAGATAGATGATGATGATGACTAATATTTAAATATCTGAAGTTACTGTCACACCTACTTTCTCAATTTGCTCATTAAGTTCTTCTGTGTAGATAATTTCTTGAAATTCCCCATATTTGTGTATTTTAACACTTTTCTCTCCATTTGGGATCAGATACTTAGCTGCCCTTGAGATTAAATAAAACAAACTTTTTCCAAAAATTGTTAAAATGGCAAAAGTTTGCCAGCATAGTGTTTCTGATTGAGTTACAGTCTATGAAATTCATGGCRCAAGTTACTAGTCGCAGAGGATCATGCAATTTAAATCTGTGTAAGACATATGATTGTATTCTATATTTCTAAATTACAAAGTTTAATCACAATAAAAGTGACTGAGCAATAAGACTAAAGTAATTTCTCAGTTCTGCTATTTTTGTTTAGATACTTAATTCAGTCATTTTTGACAGCTGGTTGGCAACCTCCACATCTAAAAGCAAGGTCTGAGCTCTGAGATTATTCTAAAGACTGTAACCTGCCAGTCCCATCAAAAACACTTCCCATACACTCACAAGTAGGTCATCTCCTGTAGCAGTAAAAATCTACATCCTCTAAACTGAATGCTAGTCATGCTTTCCACGTCCTACATCCTCTCTGTGAAGGACAGTACCCTCACCAGGATAGAACAAAGTTAGGGAAACAAACTCAAGGTTTAGCATCTCAAGAGGATGAAGTCATGGATGATAGTACTTAGAGGAAATCTCATTAAAGTGGAAAACTTCTATCCACAATCATAAACATAACAACAATTAGACACCTATATGTGCTGTGGATGTCGCCAAGAGCTAAGCTTTTAAATAGCTGGAGAGGTCTACAGAGACCAGTAGCAATTTTACTGAAGTCTGTGCAGAAAAAATACAAATGTGTTTTTTTTCTCTGATGGAGCTTTATTTTTGTTTCTGTTTTGTTGTCCTTAATTTAAAATGAGAGTCATTCCAACTGAAAAATTTCTGATTGCTCTTTGAATACAGGGAAACAAAATGGAACAGATTAATGGGCTGATGTGCTGGTAGTGATGCCTGTTGCTGGAATCTTTTGTCACAAAAGCATTTTCATTAAACAAGTAGAATCTGACAAGTCATCAACATTAGTCTCTTTCTCTCTAACAGTATTTCCACAGATTAATTAAGTCAAATGTCATTCTCTTATAGCTGCATGCACTCTACAGAAGAGTACTTGGTAGCTGCTGTGTGTTTTGGATCAAACAAAGCTCTGCAGGGATACAGTCATAACTCCTGTAAATTACTAATTGCACTGGAATGTTACAAAACAGCATTTCAGATACATTCTGGGAAAACCCTTAGCTCAAATGCATTTTCAGAGCAAAAGATTCACCGTACTCCTTTCTCCACCTTTAGAAGCAATTTATTGTTGCCTTTCTACTTGCATTTTGAGAACAAATTATGTTACCTTTAAGTAGATATGGGACATTTATTTGGGCCATTACACCTCAGTGTTTATTCCAGAGCATTCATACCTAGTGTACAGCTAAATAACTTATTTAGCAACATGGTGTGGCATCTCACCCTTAAGGGGAAAGGAGCACTCAAGGTTCGTAGATGCTTGTAGTCAAACGGAAATGCAAAAGCTGGAGGGTCCAAAACAAAAAAAAAATCTGGGGATTTACTATTAAAATATGCACTTGGCATGGAAGTAAAGGATGAAGTAATGGATGACAGTACTTAGAGGAAATCTGGTAGCCCTAATGTAAGTACTTATGGTAGTCCTAATGTAAGCCTGTATAGATATCTTTTAATATAAACCCACAGCAGTGTGTTTTGGATAAAGTGATAGGGTGAGTGGTGGGGCAGAGAGAGAGTGAGCTGGAATAAGAGAGGGAGGCAGAGAGAGAAAAAGGAAGGGAGAATATCAGTCCTGTCTCTGGCATCAATCAAGCTGGTGGGGTGTCCAGGATCCTGGGGCACATTCATAGAGGTAACTTTCTATAGATAAGTTTTCCTTGCCCTGGAAAATATTTTCTCATTTTCTATGCAAATTAGTTATGATGTGCAGTCTGTTCTTCTAGACCTTTCTGGGAATAGTTTGGAGAGCTTTGGGGTCTTTAGTGGGTGGGTCTTTGTATTGTCTTGTGCTTTTCTCCAGGAACCAGAATGTTTGTCCAGACAAGGRCTGCCCCACCTTCACGTGTCCGCCTTCTCCAGACTCACCCTGTTCTTTCTCGAGGTATRTTCTTACCAGAAATCCTTGGCTGACTCCACAGCTATGCAGCCATTAGTGTTTGACACATACCCACCAGCCACCTTATCTTCTAGTCTTCCACAYGTGGGAATTGTTATGAATTACTCCTGCTTGTCTGTTTAAGCTCCTGCAAGGTGACTTGCAGCACGTAAGAAGCACATGCACACGCATCTTGTTGCGCAGTCTTGCTGCTTTAGTCCTGGCATCAACTGTCAAAAATCAGACCCAAAAGTTATTCTCTACATTCAAAATATCTGAAAGACAATAAGTAACTCATATAAAATTTGCTTTTGGCTCTGTTCAGGCAAATCCTTTTGTATTTTTAAAAACATAAATGTATCTTCATCTTCAGGCAATAAAGCAAAGCAGAAATAATATGGCCGTGCTGGCCAGGATGAACAAAAAGTGCTAGAGGATTGTTCACCAGGCTCAAATGCTCCAAGTGACTTCACACAAACTTTTGTTGCCCTTTACTGACTTTGGTAAATCTGAGTCTCTCTTTGCCCTCATCAATGGATCTCAACTCCTTAATGTCCATTGACAAAAGATCACAGTAACTCTTTCAAAGGCTTTTCCTTTTTTTACCTTGTTCCTTGCCATTCTTAAAATAAGTCCAGGAAAAGGGTGTATTCTAATTTTCTCCTTCCAAACAATGTAATGATTTCTCCTAGMAGCTTCTCCTGCTGTGGGTAGAGTACAAAGCAATTATTGTGAGCATTTGAGGGCAAATATATAGATAAATTGGTAAAATATACAAACAAGTAGCAAAACCACATTGAAAAAAGTATTTCATATTTGAACGTCACACAAAGCAAGTCTGAATATTAGATTATTTTAACAAAAAAGACCAAACTACCCAGTGTGATACAATTACTGTAGAAGCCAGAGGGATAAAAAGTCCTCTGAATTATCACCATTTTSTGAGCAACTACTAAACTAACAGTTAAAAGGGGTCGAATGCTTTCCCGGCTAATATAGGGAGGCATTATGACGATTCTGCTCCTAAGCTTCTCTGAGCTTAAATCAGCATGGGTATATTAGAATAATGTCACATAATTTTCTACATGAAACTATCATTTTGCTGTTACCTGAAGGGACACTGTAAGATACAATATAGTACTATAAATGTAAATATTCTGTACACCAAGTGTTCCATGAGAATGGAAACTTAATGATGTATATATTACAACATCACTGCTGGAGTTAGGGCTGCATTAACATTTTTGTGATAACCCACCCCACCATTTCCCAGAGGTTTATAATTCAACTGTAAAAATTTACTACAAGTTGAAATTTAACATATCAAATCCATCCCAGAGCATTTTTTTAAAGGAGACAACCATCTGCATGTTTTGAGATTGAGAACATTTATATAAATGTTAAACATACTTTTTAGTGTTCAATTTAACGGGAAAAAAAATAAAATGGTTTTAAGAAAATTAAATCATAACAACCTAATCTGAAGGTGTCAAGTGGAAATTATTCATGGACAATTAAATAAAATTTCAAAAACAGTTTATGAAGTGTGAAGGTAACTGCTAGAATAAAACCTGATGAAAAATTACAAGATCCTGAATTTCTTCTRTGTTTGTTTATTTTTCTGCCTTTTAAAGACCTAATTTTCATCCTGTTCTGTTTGAGGACACAGCATTGATTTTTCTAGTACAGCTACAGATTCACTCCCTGAGTTATTGATATGCTTTTAAAATACAGGATACGCTCTAAAGCAACCTGAGCCATAAAAGAGTTTCTTCTCCTCAAGCATATTTTCTCCCCAGAGCTCGGCATTTCCATTCCACAGATTCAGCTCACCCTGGTAGCCACCATGTCCGGCTCAAATCTCAAGCAGCCATGTAGGAATCAAAGCTTTCACCTCCTTGATCCAGTACCTATAGTTGTTGAGGTTAGTTCTCAAGRGACCTTTGTTTGCTCAGATCTTACCTAACATGACTCAGGTGGACACAGTTTTCCAGTACCTGTGCCTGTATTGTAAAGCTTTGATACTCACTTWTATTTCCATTGATTTTTCTCTGTTATTGTTGCTGTATACATTTTGCCTTCTTGAATATAAATAAGGTTTATTGCTAAGATCTAGGTTATTGCCATAAGCAATTCTAAAAAAATCTAAACTATTCTTTCTTCTGTAAGAATCTGGAAATTATCTGAGCCCAAACTCAATATATATTTTTTCCTCAGAACAATCATGGAATTATGCAGCATAACCCAAAACTGGGAAACTGGGGGTGGGTGGGATGGGTGAACACATGCAAATTTGAAACCAGGATTTCAGAACTGCTTTAAACTTTGTTTTCAGAAAATCAAGTTTTGTTTTTTTTTTCCAGAAAAAGCTAAAAGGAATCTTAACATTCTCCCATCAGCTAAAAGTATTTGCATTACAATGTGTGTGTGTAATTGTACTTTGGGTGGGGGGGAAGGTGGAGCAAGATGATCTTTAAGGTCCCTTAACTCAAACCTTTCTACGGTAACACCTCTGTATATTAYAATGGCAGACAGTCCATGCACTGAAGAGAGTACTGAAGAACACAAAAATTTCTAAATTAAGCTTTTCATTCTTTAATATTCTCTATTTATGTTGGAGAAAGATGACAGAAGCCAATGTAGTGCAACACTTAAAAACAGGAGTCTTCAGGATGGATCCAAGTGAAAAAAATTCAATTGCAAAAAATCAATTTTGATGGCAACAGTATGCATCAATGTGCATGAAAACCAATCAAGTTCTTGTGCAGAAATATGAAAATCAGGGCAAGAAGTAGTTACATACTTGAAGCTGACTAAATTCTTTCAAGCAAAAAACAACACACAGTGAAATAACCATGATGCTGGGAGCAGCAAAAACACAACAGCTTTRAGGATTATGGTCAGATTATCAAATAGTGATGTCTACTCACTTTAAAAGTTTGTTTGCACTTTGCAATCAAGAATATATTATTTCTCTCCCTAATACTTTCCAGTCCTAGCACTCAACAATTTAGCTGAAACTACTGCCTGTAAGACATGTTAAAGTGTCAAGGAGTGGATGTCATAGATGGTTTCAAAAGACAGCCAGAACAGACCTTGAGAAGGCAGGACATGTGCATGATAGACTAATCTCTGCCAAAAGCATTCTTAAAACCTTTTTCCAGCAGCCCTTTCCTGCCCCAGCAGCGACACAGGGCCTTAGCCTGTCTGTAGGAGAGAAGACCAGAGCTCCAAGTGAAGTTTAAATTCAAATTCTGACCTCCCACCAGACATTTTCTTTCCAGACAATCTGTATACTCGTTTTCCAGTTTCAAGTCTTGCCAGCTTTGATAAAATTGCTATTTYCAGGTTTTCAGACAATCTTTTTTTCTAAAATTTCTCATCTTCCCTCCTCCAGCTCCCTTTGTAGAAGCACTGAATGATACATTTGTAGAAGTCAGCCTGAAGAACTCCCATGGAAATCAATTTGACTAATACGTACACRGCATAAAAGGGGGTATTTAACCATAAAGAGGATATTTTTTCCCCTGAACTGGAGAACAAGAGCAATCATTTCAGCTAGAGTTTCTGTATGGCAGTTGGAGAGAAGTGATGGTTTCCCCATGGATTAACATTTCCTGACTTTGCTCTTCACACAAAGGTTACAACTACTTATGTTATATGCAAGTTATGCATAATAATTAGAAACAGGGCAGACTGTCTAAATCATCATACTTGTTAGCATTTCAATGCAGATATCATTTTAATCCTCGCATTTCTAATGTCAACAGTAGCTGCTTAGAGTTGTCATTGAAATTTTTAATTTCTCTCCTCTTCATATTGCATCTATGTGCACACATTGTTCATTGATTATGGTTTGGCATTTCTTCTAGGTTTTCATAACCTTGCAGTAGATTTATGCACACAAGAACTTAAACTGACAACCTAGTACATGTTATACAAGAGAGGTTATATTTGAATGAAAAGTATTGGAGCTACTATCCTATTCAACAGGATTATATAGATAATAAAGGTCAGCTGTGATACATACTATTATGTTAACATGCAAAGGAACATGTAGTAGTAGATTATGGGAAGGGTTTATTTATTATAAAAGCAGGTCATGCTTTAGGACAGTAATAGTGATAGWGTATTATTGTAGGCTTATAGGAAAAACCATTTTCATGTCAGATAAAACAATCAATTTTAAACTGGAGTCAGAATCTCAAATCCTAACAAAGCAAAGAAAAAAATCTGAGGAGCTTTAGAAAGAAGCTTTCATAAGGGCTCTGAGCTGGTGTGGTTGTTTCCATCAGCAGGTTTCTTGGTAGTGGATCTGTCCATTCAGATTAAACTCATCCTGAAATGTCCTGACAGTGACAGCGACTTCTGCACATCATGCATCAAGAAAACAAGAATTTTCTCTTATGTCCCACAGTTAGCAACAACTAACTAAAWCAGCACATTCCCTGATAATTAAAAATAAATATTTTTAATTTTCTTCACCAATAATTGCCTCCATCAAAATTCTTCCAGATTTTCCACAGGTTGGAAAAGAAAGAAGGGAAGAATTTCCTCTGCAATTTCCTTATGGAAGGTGATGAGTGTTACAAGGTACTTAAGGCCCTGTACAAGTCAGTTCTGAAACACAGTTCATGCATTACTTATGAGATTTCACTGAAATGTAAATCTGAGCAATTTTCGTTTGTTCCCTTGGTCTTAAATGAAACAACATTTACAAAGTCCAAGGAATCATTCTCAGAGCTCAAAATCTAGAAAGAAGTGTGTGGTATGGTAAAAATTATTAATAAAAAATACATACATGTCCAAGCAAATAAAGCTTCTGCACTAAAAAACTTCACATTTGTCTGTATTAATGTTTAATGCGTTTGTAAAAAGCAGTTCTGCTTTGTAGGATATAGCCACAAAAGTGTCCTGCAATCTACTAGCACTTATGATCACAGCATGGGCCCAAAGAGGATTGTCAGAAATGCATGATCCATGTTTGATAGATCAGAGGAACTGCACAGAGTACATTAAAGCTATATTATAGTTACTAAAAGGAATGCAAAAATATTTCCAGATTAGCTCTAAAATTAGAGATTAATTTATAATTTGATTGGCTTAAGCACACTTAGGATATTAGCAGTAGGTATTGGAGCTTGCTAAGAAAACTCAGTTATGRCCTATAGAAACCAATTTCACAAGAAGGACCTAAAAATTTTAAAATTATGCTAATCATAATGTTTTATAAATCACATGTCTTTCTAACATAATAAAATAAGTCTTCAAATACTATGATGTGTTCTACCATAACCATTTTACATTCCATGACGTTGAGAACAAAGCATAGCACACAATTTCTTCGGCATGTTAAAAAATGCCTAATAATTTTTCTGGACTGCTTGCCTCCATCTCTGAGTTAATAAGATACGTGGCATTCAAAAGCAATACGAACTTAGCACCCAGGCAGAATATACTTTGCTCTAGCATGTTTTCAGATKATTTTACAGAGGACTATTTCAGTGATATTGCTTCTGTTCCTATATTTGTGTCCAGCTAGGAACACCATGAAATGGAATGGAAAATGTTTCCAATTATCTTTACAAGATGTTTCAATTTCAACTGAAAAAGATAGATATTTTAAAGGGTTTTTTATACCTAAAGACTATAGATGTCAGTAAAAGTTAAAGCTCTGGATTGAGTAATTGTGCAGAATTTTAAAGAAGTGTTAGTATTTGAGGTAAATGGGATCCCAAATAAACATGTTAGATGCAGACACCTTGTGGAAAGTCAAGCTCAAGTTTTCCTCCCTTGAAAGATAAAAAAGGACAAGGGATCTGAGCATAGTCTCAAGCTTGTTATAGATATGCACACATGACTAGTTATAATCTGAACATGAGACCTGAATTCTTTCTTGTTGAGCAAATGCTTAATCCTCCAAACTCCGTGGGGAAATAGCCCTAAACAGGTGAAAATAAAATACAATTAAAAAAGCAAAAGGATATGAAGAGCTGTTTGAGACTGTAGTGAAAAAAAAAAGGCAAAACAAAACAAATTATATTTTCCAGCCTGAATAAACTTTGTCAGAAATACTAAAAAAAAAAAAAAAAAAAAAAAAAAAAAAAAAAAAAAAAAAAAAAAAAAAAAAATTGAGTGCATTGGAAAACGCAGTACAATAAACTTCAAGCCAGACTCTTGGGATAAGATTAAAAATTAGATTAAAGAAGATTAAAAAAGATTAAAAGAAGTCCAGAATGCTCTTGTAGTTAATGGCTCCCACATAAGAGAAGCAGAGCCTATCATCATGTCTCCAAAATAGTTTATGATTGAACTGTTAGACATGAATATTTCCAAATATATGTAATTTGATTAGGAATGTGCTTTTGTGCATTTTGTGAAATTCACTTGTGTGTGTACAGCAGTCAGTTTTAAAGAGCCAAGGGACAAAGCGGATGTCGAGCATTTCCCAAAAAATATGGTAAAGACTGTCAGACCAAGATTCCTTCCTACCAGAATCCCTAAGACTAAAGTCTCTGTAAGGGCAAATTCCTATTTATAGGACAGAACTGGCAGAGTGCTGAACCACTGGAATATCAAATCCTTTATCAATTTGGCAGCTAGAAGTTAAGCCAAGGTCTCCATTTTAAACCTGAAATCAGAGAATGAAATGTCCATTAGTTCTAGCCTTAGTGTGCACAGTAATGCAGCAATGGGGATGCAGTCACAGATTKGCAGCTGTGTACTTCAACCCCCATTTTCAATTTTAGCTATTAGTCCCTGTGTTGTTGTATATGTAGATACAGAGATACAAGTACATTCATTTTATTCTTAGTGCACTGCAGTCACACCTACATTTTACTTTGTAGTTATACCTTCAGGGAATAGCTTTCAGGAATATTATGCTGGGAAACTTCCCAGGAAAATGTCATTAAATGACTGCATCTTCTCCCCTATCCCTCTCTTYCTCCTGAAATTTTCTCCTTCACATCAAAAGTTGACTGTTACTTTGAAGTAATAGGAATCAAAGAAAAGGGAGAGAGCWGGCTCTATCAGAACCAGTGTTGAAAAGTTCCTGAGGATGTGGGAGAGATGAAAGAAACTGGAATTGTTTCAATCAAAGATGAAGAAATTTGAGGTTGGTATGCAAGGATTTTTGGACAAGCCTGTGGAAAGATGGGGGAGGTATACATATATTTACACACATATTCAAGGGGTGAAAGGAAGTAAGATAGCATAAAGTTTCTGAAATCTACTTCAATATGTTATTCATTAAATCCTTGCTTTGCCTCCTTTTGGACAACTTCTTGGTACCATTTCAAAATGAAAGCAAGCTTAAATGAAAGAGTCACAGGAAATATCTGCAAAGCCCTTCAGAGTACAATAAATGACAACTTTCTGGAATGACAGAARGACAACTCTGATATGTTGAAGCATTTCATCCATTTAAAATCTTTCTTCCTTTTATCAAGAATATTTCAGTCTTTGTCAGTTCCTAGAGCTAAAGAGTGGACAAAAAAATAGAACTCTTTAGATTGCAACATTTTTAGCTTTAATCATAAATGCAATTTAAAATATTCTTTTGTTGCATATCAGTTTTTAGTAAATGGAAGTCAGCAGACACTGAAAGAACAGGGTAACTAGTTTGGCTCTGAGAAATTCAGGGCAACTTAGAAGCCCCTCTTAAAGACACAACATACAGAAATCCTACAATTTATCTGGAAGAAACACTGTCCAATCCAATATGGATTTCTGCAGGCACAAATCTTTTTTCTCTGCTTGCAGTTTKCAAAACCCACTCATTGCAATTTTATAAATATCCTTTTAAATCAAGATGAGGTATAGTTGCTAATATCCAGACTGATGTCCCATCAGAAGAGAGAAAGCCTTATTCCTTTTCTCTTCTTCACTACAGAGATCATTAACAAAGATAAGAAAGGATAATACACAATAATAATAAAGCCTCAGTTGTGTCTCCAATTACATTTCATCCAGATACAAAAGCAGCAAGACAGAGATGACATTTCATTGATAGGAACAGACAGAACTGCAGATCTACCAGCCATCTCACCATCTGGGCTACCATGGAGCAGGGAAATAAAGTCTGAAGCACAAACTATTTCACCTAGCCACAAAAGCAACAGCTTCTCTTGGACCCTGCACACTGGTAAATGCTAGGTACCTTTTGTTCTGCTTGGGATCAAAAGTGGCAACAATTATCAGCTGCTTTGAATTCATTCATCAGTTGCAATCCTTCCTTCCACTGGATTCTCTTCACAAACTTCTGATGACATCACTGCTTATAGCAGTCTCCACTCATAACCTGGAGGGCAAGAAACATCATAGATTCAAGGCTAATTAAATAAACCCATATTATTGCCGCTTGATATTTCATAACAGGAATTATAATCATATATATAATCATATATATAATCATATATATAATCAATTATAATAATCTTCTGGGCACACAGAGCCTGTTACATGAGGATTGCATGGTAATTCAGGATCTCAGAACATCCTGCTCAAAGCAGAGCCAGCTCTGAGCACTGATTCCTGGAACTTGACTCCATCTCCTTCATGATCTCCTCTCTGTCACTGGAATCTGTGTTAAGTGTCCCCATCTCTTGTCCAGGTTGAACCAGCCCAGTTCCCTCAGYCTCTCCTCACCAGACAAGTGCTACATCCCCCACCATCTTCTGAGTAGTTGAATATTAGCTCACAGATAGAAATAGAGCACATCACAAAATCACAAAATCCTTCATTCATCCAGTAACAACTTATGGAAGAAATACAACAGAAAGGTTAGAAACAAGGTAAGA